>NC_135930.1:9113261-9713261 GCF_964058835.1 Carex rostrata | reverse complement strand
ATTCTTAGATATACTCAAATGCAGTTGAAAGTTTTGAAAACGAAAACATAAAGAAAGCATAAAATCCTATTTTATCTTTCTCGGTCGGAAAACCGATCCAAGAAATGTAAAAGTTTACATTTCATAAGAAAGCATAAAGAAAGCTTAAATCTAATTTAACTTTCTTAGTCGGTAGAACCGATCCAAGAAAATCTCATTTCTAATCGGTTTTGGACTTAAGCTGCAAATGTAAGAATTAAACTGATATGCGGTATATGCACCTAATTTGCATAAGTTATAACTTTTAGAAAATCAATCAGCGGGAGAGCCTTGTGCTCTGATACCACTGTTGGGGTTTCGCGGTTCTAACCAAAACCCCTTTTAGGCTTAAGGTGCGGAATGACCGCAGAACAAAAATTTCTACGGCCAACTTAAGCTCAGGATTAAACGGGGTATGTCAGGAAACTTTCCAAGGCGGTCCACCTTCAGTATTCCTTTGGCATCAAAACCCAATTTAATCCTTTTACAGATCTACTCCATGATTGATTTCTAAAACTTTAATCTACTTACAAATTAAATAGATTAATATAACATATTTATACCTTGTTTCCAAATCACAGTTGGAATGCAGACCGAGCGAGTAGAGCCTCACCAGGGAAGGAATCGACTCGGAACGGAGCATCAGACGTCTGATGCCTCTATCGGTTATCCACCAGGACTAACCGGAGAGCGGTTTATTTCTTCTGCCAGAAATACCGTAAACCGCGGAATTCTGCAAAAACACTATTCACGAGGAAAAGACGAAAACCCGTAAACACGAATTTTCGGTTGCTCAGTTTCATCAATATGCAAAACTGACATACCGCTAAATTCGGTAAAACACTATTCATCGATCCCGTAAATATTCTCCACAACAACCCGCAAGATTATACGTCAACTACGTATAACTTTCTTTTCTCAACCGAAACACTATTTGGGAGAGAAACCGAGAAAGAGAGAAAATACCGATTCGTTTCTGCACGAAAAGATACATGTGAATGTGCATATGTATATATGTGAATATGTCTTTCTCTCTCTACCCCTCCACCCCTATTTATAGTGTTTAGATTCGGTTGCAAAAGACCAAAATGCCCTCCAAGTTCGGCCTATTTACAAGATATGCCATTGACACCTCATCCTTTTATATGTGAAATGACCAAAATACCCCTTCCACACCCTTCCACATTCTTCTCCATGCTTCTACACATGCAAGGTGGCATAGGTGTGAAATGACCATTTTGCCCTTGTGGATAGGATTGATGACATGTCATCTGGATAGGATCAATGACGTGTCATGCGGATAAGCACGAATCTGAAAAGACCCGAATGCCCTCGGCCCGAACACAAATAATATTCGTATAATTATTCTGAACAATTATATATATATTTTTCTTTCGGTTATTTGTTTCGGTATCGATGACGTGTCATCTGGATAGGATCGATGACGTGTCATGCGGATAAGGACGAATCTGAAAAGACTCGAATGCCCTCGGCCCGAACACAAATAATATTCGTATAATTATTCTGAATAATTATATATATTTTTCTTGCGGTTATTTGTTGTTTCGATAATTTATACAATGTGTCCTGCACATTTATAAATTAACCGGTTAACTTTTATACAACGTGTCATACACGTTTATAAATTAACCAATGTTTTTGCTTGTTATTTTTACATAACATTTATAATTTAATTATAACACGTATAATTAATTATAACCATCTTAATATTAATTATAATCAATTTATAATTAATCAGTAAGATTCTCCGAGTAGCTCCTATATGGTGTGACCCAATAGGATCTGTGTTATGTTGGTAAACAGAGTTAAAACTGTTTTAACTTCTGTTAGTCATGGGTGGCATCTGGCAACACATCATGACCATCCAATTACACAGATGATGCTGTACTGTACAATATCACGATCCAGTAAACAATTTACTTGTGTCTGTTCTTCTGTCTCATAGCTATCAGATTAGTTTCAAGGTAGATGTGTGTCATCCTTGCTAACTTAATCTTTTCTTGATCTTGAGCAGATTATCAAATATAATTACTCTTGTAATTATACCGCTAGCAGATAATCTTACTCTATCAAGGGGCCCAGTGATGCTATAGCTCGTATAGAGATACGAGGGACAAATAGTATTCTTGGTAAACTATCACTTCCTCAGCTAAGCTATACATATGGAAAAGCTACCGTTATGACTGCTTTTTACGGACAGCGGTGGATAACAATCACACATACATATTTCTCAGTGGGAACGATAAATACCTCATACTGTAGAACGTGACACTGAATGAAAACATAAATGACACGAACACAATTCTATTTAATGTTTCATTCGGGGTCTGTCAAATACCATGTTTCTAAAACATGTATCTATGTGATTAAAATGACATCTCGTGTCAGGTGGTTTGTAAAACTTAACCATCTTTTAATCCACATACTAACCTTATCGCGGTAATTAGTGTTCCTGCTAATTACCTTGGTCAGTGACCTTTTAAGAGTATATATCATCTATATTATGGAGTTTCACAATTTCAGTCATGAACTCGAAATGATCCATAAATTCAATAATACTCAAGGCAACAAAATGCTATATAAATAAACATTCAATTCATGAACAAAGCTTTATGATAAATTATCGTATTATTGACTTCTAGATTATTACAAACTAACACTGATATGCACAGAAGGAATATGTTGAATTAAACCAGTCATTTGTTAAGGTTTCTTTTATTGTTATGTTATTTGCCTCTATATATATGTTCAACCTTAATGTTTAATATTATAATATATCTCGGTTGCAACGTACGGACATGTAAAAATAATAGTTATGTTAGATTAGTTAAAGAACAAATTATTACATTAAAATGTTCAAGGATCGATATAGGGTCTCTTGATTTTTTTTTTTTTTTTTTGAAATTTCTTTTAATGGGTTTCAGTGTTTAAATTTTCATTTATTTTTTTTTTTGGTTTTTCAAATGTAAGCTGGAGTTTTAATTAGAATAGATAGACTTCTAACTCAAAGAGTAGATCCTAGGCTTTGTTTTACTGCTGTACACAGGTTTTAGTTCCAAACCTGAAATCTTTTTGTAAAACTTTTTAATCAATACAAACAGGGACAGGATCCTTGTTTTTCCTAAAATAAAAATTTGTTGGAGGATATATCAAAAGATACTTAATTAATAGTCTAGTTATAAGTTATAACGAACAAAAAGATTGAAAAACTTGTATGATATTACCCTTCTTTTATGATCCAAATTAATTAAACAAAATATATATGAGGGCAATTCAACAAGCTTTTTTTTGTACAAAAACTTCCATTTTGAGAAGACTTTCAGCCTAACAAATTAAAAAAATCATCAAAGATAAATTAACGCACATAATTATAAGTTATTTTCTTCATTAGAATGCTTTTCAATTAGCTTTCCAAGTACGTGCTTTTGTTTGCCAGACATGACTGCAAATAATTAGAAATAGATTAACTACATAAATTTATTAGTTGTATCTATTGAAATTAATTAAGAAAATCGAATTAATTAATTGTACAACAAACTATGAAACTGTTTGTCTCATATCGAATTAATTAATTCTATATATTTAAATGCCTAACTTATCAAATAACAAAATAAAAACCACACAATTAAGTATTTTCCCAATTTTATCAAACCAATAAATGAGCTCACTATTCCTCTTTCTAACAATGTCAGCTGTTTAATAGACTCAATTAAGCAGATGGACACTATATTTACTTTTATATTATGCAAATTAAGATCAAAACTCATTTCGGAGCATTATTTGTTTACTTGATTTCTTGAGATTTTATAGGAGTAAGCACACATTTCTCATAAATAAATGAAAACCCCTAAAACAAAAAGCCCCAAATTAATATCTTTGGAGAGAAACATATGATCGAGGCAAGTGCTGACGAATTAATATCATCGCACCCTTCAAATTCAGTGGATTGTATACGCACTTATTATTGAAGCTAAGAGAAGTCTCGAAATTGTATGGTGTATGTTTTTTATTTTCTCCATTATCATAATTTTGTAGATATGTTTTAAATAGTTAAGTTGATTTTTTTATAAAATTATTTATTTTGCACAGCAAGCATGATTCCAGTGCTATATTATTGTAGGTAAACCTTAATAAATTTCGAGATATTAGATTTTTGACAACATGATAAGATTTATATACTATCATTTGGTCTACATATGTATGCTTGATCATGCTATTTAAATTTTTCACCTAACTTTATCATGAAAAAGATGCAAACTTGAGGAGAAGCAAGTTCACCCTTCAGTGGGTAAAATACTTAACACATTTCTAGAGTTCTCATATATTCTGATATAACATAATTAATGCATTTGCATTTCATACTTAACAACAAGTTTTATGAATAATATTCATATTATATTCATATTGTATTCATATTATTCTTTTTCAATATCTTAATGGACGAATTATAGACGAATGTGACCCCGAATAATTAACTATTATTCACGAATTTCATTAATCATATTCATATTATTTGTATATAATTATTCATAGAAATTACTATTTCTCTGTTTGTTCCTAAGAAAATAGTATTATATATATTATATATCCTAACGGTCAATGTACGTCTGTGCTAAATTCTACCCATTAAAATAGTAAAAAAATACTAAAAAATATAAATTTAGTTCACATGTACATATTCATACGAAGACCATTTTAAAAGATTCAGATCGACTGTTAGGACTTTCAAACGGAATATTTGAGTCCATAGCGCGGGCCAATCTGCTATACATAGTACCATAGCCTTACTCTATAGATATTATTTGCATTATAAAAAAATCGAACAATTTTTAAATTATAAGCGTATTATAAAAAAACTTTATATCTCATAATAATTCTGAATTTATTACTTCAATGTATGTACTAAATTGATTCCACTGAAATTAATATATCCTGACGTATGTAAAATGGTTGCGACATGTTCTGAATTTTGTCTATTATATTTTTGAATCTTTCGGCTACAGATTTTACATCATGTAGCTGTGTACTCAAACACAGACCTCCAGCTTTTAGTTTGTGATAATTTTTTAATTCGTAGAAAACATCTTTCTTTTCAAAAAAAAAATTCAGGCATATGCATCACGAAAATTATAGTTTTTTTTTTCTTTTTGTTTTTCTAATTTTCATCGATCTTGTATGCGCTATTTTATTTATTAGAAAAATATAGTTTCATAAATAATTAAAATTGATATGAATATTTTTTATTTATACATGAAAAATAAACCATATGAAATAAAAAATATATTAAATTATGATTGATAAAGAGTAAAGAGTACTGTGATCATTTCACATATAAAAATAATTAATTGTGTTAAATTAGTAATTGAGGAACTAAATTTTACATTAAAAACTTCAAAGATATTACCCTTCTTTTATGGTCCAAAGCAAATATCAGGACAGCTCATAATAAATGAACCTCCAACAACCCCACGGCCTATACACACACAAACAAAAAGAGATTTATCTCCTGCCCCAGTGTCTCTCTCTATCGACTACAGCAGAATGGATTTTCTGCGACTGGTATCAGCGGCTGATCGCAGATACTTTTTCATGACGTCAGCAAAAAAAAAAACAACGACAAAAAAAAAATTGGTCGCAGATAGTATTAGCAACCGGGTGACGTCATCGAGAGAGTATCTGCAACAATGCCTTCAGCAACCGAGGTATTTGCGATCGGATAGACTATTCTGCTATAGTGATCGATGAAACACCTCTATACTCTTGAGTCTTTGAAGAGAAGCATATGGGGCATGAGTTTGTATGGGAGGTGAAGAATGGAGATAGAGAACAGAAGTCTGTATGGGAGGTGAAGAATGGAGATAGAGAAGAGAAGTCTGTAAAATGTATATATAGTATATGTTGTTGGTTTTCTCCATTATTATAATTTTGTAGATAAATTTTGCATGGTTGAATTTTTCATATCATTATTTATTTGCATAACAAGTATGATTTGAGTGCTATATTATTGTAGGTATAAGCCTTCATAAATTATAAAATATTATATTATAACATAATTAAAGCATGTGCATTTCATACTTAACAACAAGGTTTCTGTTTTAATAATATTCATATTATTCGTTTTAAATTTCTTCATGAACACATAGACGAATTAAATAGGTGTCCCCAAATAATTCACTACTATTCGCGTATTTATAAATTTTACTAATAATATTCATATTATTTTCGATATATACCAGAATTAATCATGAAATTTTTTTTATTGTTTTCTTCTTAAACAATTAGTATTATATATTATTATTTGCATTACAGAAAGTTGAACGATTTTTGAATTATGTGTATTAATTAAGGTTTTAAATATCGATTATCGTGTCATAGTGGAAAGGCTAACAAAAAAAGCTATTGCAAATAGCTAGGGGTGCAAACGGGTTGGATATTACCCGACCGTATCCAACTCCGTATCCGAAAATTTAATACGGATATTCGGATATCCGACTCCGTATCCGAAAATTTATGAAAATTACTATTATTCTGTTTTGTTCTCACAAAAATAGTATTATATATTATTATTATTATTATTATTATTCTCATTACCAAAAGTTGAACGATTTTTGAATTATATATATGTTTGTGTATTAATTATATCCAAACAACTTTATAATTTTATCATAATTCTGAATTCATTACTACAAAGTATGTGCTAAATTGATTGGCATGAAACTATTGTCCTTGCAAATGTAAATGGTCGCGTCATGTTCTGACTTTAGTCTTTTGTTTTGAAGCTTTCGACCATAGATTTTAAGTCATGTAGATGTGTACTCGAAAGAGTATTTAATTTTTCTTTTTTTGTTACAAACACAGATCTCATTTTAGTTTGTGATAAGTCGGATTTCGATATTATGATAATTTTTTAATTGGTATAAAATATCTTTCTTTTAAAAAAAAATTAGACATTTGCATCACGTATTAACAAATAGATTGCCTTTTAGTTTTCTAATTTTCATTTTACCTGGGCTATTTTATTTTATTTTATAAGAAATGTATAGTTTCATGAATATTAAAATTGATATAACCTATTTTTTTATTTATACCTGAAAAATAAACCAGGGGGCAGCCCCGCTGTATTTTGAGTTTTAGTGGTGATCTATTGGTACCGATCGACTTTGCCCCTCCCTGAAATTTTTTTTGCCCCCCCCCCCCCCCCCCCCCCCCCCCCCCCCGTGAATGTTTGATGTTTGATTTGTAATTCGAGTTGAATTTAGTGTTAAAGTCAAAAAAAATATTCTTGAATTATGATTGGTAATATTAATTATAATTTATAGGATCATAAATTATAAATCAGGGTATTGGAAAATATAAATCAAAACATTGTTTCTTTATCGAGTACCCAATTAATTAATGGGTTTAAATCCGATAAACTATTTAAACCCGATTCGATATTTTTTTGCCCCGCCTCCACGAAAATGTTCCAAATATGTATGCTTGAATATTCTAATTAAATTCTTCACCTAAATATATTATGAATAAGATACAAACTTGTGGGGAAGCAAGTAAATGCATCTTGTATTCTCTCTAAAAGAAAATTAACGCGTTAATAGAGTTCTTTCTCACCTATGTTCTCATACTATGGAAAAATAAGTACTATATATTAATAAAATAATTAAAATAAAATATATATGATAATCGGGTCTTATCTAGAACTTTTTAAAATGAACTTATCGCCGTATCCGTATCGTATCGGATACGATATCTGTATCCGTATTCATGCAATATAGGTTTCACATAGTGATATAACATAATTAATGCGTGTGCATTTTGATACTTAACAAACAAAATTCTTTTTAATAAAATACACGTTACATTCATATTATTCTTTTTCAATATCTTCATGATCGAATAGACAAATGTGTCCCCGAATAATTCACTATTATTCACGAATTTACGAACTTTATTATAATATTCATATTAAATTCGATATATACCGGAATAATTCATGAAAATTACTAATTTTCTGTTTGTTCTAAAAAATAGCATTATATATTATTTGCATTATAAAAATCCGAACAAATTTTGAATTATAAGTGTATTATATCCAAACAACTTTTAAATCTCATCATAATTCTGAATTTATTACTACAATGTAAGTACTACTTGACGTATGTAAAATGGTTGCGTCATATCCTGAATTTATTCTTTTGTTTTGAAGCTTTCGGGTATAGATTTTACCTCCAATGTACTCAAAAGAGTATTTAATTTGAATTTCTTTTTTTTTACAAACACAGACCTCTTAGTTTGTAATAAGTAGGACTTCGAGTTTTTATAAATTTTTAATTCATAGAAAAGATCTTTATTTTCAAAATTTTCAGGCATTTTCATCACGTATTAACAAATAAATGAACGTTGCCTTTTGGTTTTCTAATCTTCATTTTGTATGTGCTATTTTATTTTATAAGAAAAATATAGTTTCATAAATAATTAAAATTGGTATAACCTAATTTTTTATTTATACATGAAAAATAAACCATATAAAGTGAGAAAAAAATGTTAAATTAAAATCAAACAAGAGTGCTATGATTATTTCGCACATAAATTATTTAATTATGTTAGTTTAGTAGTTGAGGAACTAAAATTTACATTAAAAGGTTTTGAGGACATGTTTCTCATAACTCCTATGATATTAGCCTTCTTTTTAAACAATAAGTGTTATGTGATAACTCTGAAATATTTAAATGACTAAAATATCAAATAACAAAAATATAAACAACACAAGACTTTTCCCAATTTTATCAAATCAATTAATGAGCTCATTATTCCACTTTCTGACCAAAAAAAATAAAATAAATAAGACTACCCAACTTACATAGCGACAATTAATTAAGCAGATGAACTCTATATTTACTTTCCTGTTCTGCAAAGATCAAAACTTCTTGCTGAGCAACCGCATGTCAAACCATTTACCTAAACTATAAAGGAAAAAAAAAATGTCTATTTCGAAAACGAGGTGGTGTTTTAAAAATATATTCCTACAACAACTAAGAATTAGCATGTACACCCCTGAAAAGAAATACCTTGCATTATTTGTCATAGATAATGAAAACTCCTAAAAAAAACCACAATACTACCTCCTAACCCAGTGTGTCTCTCTAGTGGAGAAACACCTCTATACTCTGAGTCTTCATTGAGAAGCACATGGGGCAGGCGCTGATGGTGTCATCGCACCCTCCACAGACTGACAGGTGGCGGCATGGGAGGTGGAGAATCCTGGCCTCCGCCGTTTTACAAATGAGACATCTTGTTGCCATGTCACCTTCATCCCTACCAGCCACATAGGATGCCGCATCATTCTCGCCACATTCCTCCCGGGCTCTCTCCATTTCGGTTTGGAGGGTACTGAGTGCTGTCTGGCTCTGCAAAGCCTGATATTGCCAGTGCCCGATCTCAGCTGCTGCTTCATTGACTTTTTCCATGAGTTCCCGGTTTTTGACATACATCTGCTCGAGCTGAAGATTTTTGTGAATCATATTTTGTTCGAATAGTCTCCCGATTGAGTTCGCAAGGCTGGTGGCCTGCTGTTCTCTCATCCTTTGGAATTCTCTATACATCTCTGCTTCCTGTTTCATACACTTCAGAATTATTCTTTGTGCCAAGCATATATAACTATTTCACTGGTAAGACTGTCAAGACATACTAGATTTCTTGATCGTATCGGACTGCTACAGGCCAGATTGTAAGACATTACTACAGTGTGAACTGGCTGATTAGTTGGATTAATTAGTCAAGTACAGTCAAATTAACACAGGTCCAGTAACAACCATACATTCACCTACAGTATATGCATACTGCATCTACAGTACCTTCTGTTGGATGAATCTGTTTAAGTCGTCCTCATGTCGATTAATATCAGCCCTTATATCGTTGTAATTGGAGAACATCTCTTGGCTTGTGCTGGCTGTACCAGCATAGCGTTCATGTGGGTAAGCTGGTAAACACAGGCTCAGGCTAGTTGAGATGCCTGACTGGTTTGAATTATGGTTCTGATTCAAAAGACCCAAATTCAGACTACAATCAAGCCAATTTGAATTGTGTCCGAGAGAAAGAGAGCACAAGTCATAGCTGGCAGCCTCCTGGCTGACACTTTGTTGCTGGAAAAACCTTTGGCTCAAATTGATATTTACTGAATGAGGAAACAAAAGAACAAAAATCAGAATAATGAAATAAAGGGCAGTAGAAGACTGCTGAATTAAACAATGAATTACTTTATTAACCTACAAGAATATAAAATTTGACTTCCTGCACATGAAGCAGTAAATTTTTTATCGAGACCTTTTTGTTAACATGAATAATATAAGAATACATAAATAGTGCAGATCACTGAAACTGGTAAGATGCGACATTGTTTATCATATATGACCATTTGAACAAAACATACATTCATTTACCTTCATTTTATTTTAAAAAAAGAAACCGGTATCAGCCTATTAGGCCAATCAAAAGTGTACCGATGCTTAGGGTATAAGTCCCTGTTAGTAGAACTGTAGAAGTCAATATGGCCAAAGTATACACTGATCCTGAGGTGGCTTAAAGAGTTGAAAATCCTCTACAAGCAGAATTGGAATCTTTCCAATAAGTTCTAAATACTCTTGGAAACCCATGGGGATATGACATTATCGTTACAATAACAGATAAAATGATAAATCAGAAAAGAGAAATGTTTCATGTGAACTTACATTCGGTATCAAGTAGCTTTGGTTGAAAAGCAGCATTCAAATTCAAGTCCAACTGGTATGAATTCTCAACAAGTGGAGTCTGGAAGAAATTTATAAAGTTCTCGCCTCCCAACATTTTTTCAATACTTTTGACCTCCTTTTCAGTATCTGCAATTAAAGAGGACACCTTTGAGTTTCAAAACCCAAAATCACCTTGTAAAAATATTTTAATCGAACCCTTTTAAGGTATCAAAAGTCTCTAGTTCAGGCCCAAGGACATTCTCCTGCACTACCTCCTCCCAAATTTTAATAATCAGATGCAAAAGATTGATGCTCAAAAAATTGTTAGTAGAATTATAAAAGTTTTTAAGTTTGACCTAAAACATAAATGAGAAGACAGGATTTCTTTTCAGGTCCACTCAATTTACAAAAGGATTTGTGCATATCAAAATAATAAACAGCCACGATTAGAATTACTCGATACATACATGTTAAATAGCAATCTAATTCACCATGATTTTAGTTCTAAGTTCTAACAAGTAACATGGAAATCAGAGATCGCAAATAAGTTTAGAGATTGAAACAAAAACAATCTTAGAGCATCACCATCCCAGTTGCAAAAGCTGACTGGGTGATTGTAATTTTGATTGTAGGTATGCAGAGTATTTAATTTTGGAAAGTTGCTGAATCACTAAATACAACTGAAATTAGAATTGTGGGAATGGAGATGGTATGAAACTTAATTGAGGGATAATTGCTTTGCTGATGTAAAAAAAAAGGGATCGTCTTTGACAATTTCAAAGATGAAGATGCTCTTACACAAGTAACGGAAAACAAAAACAAATAAGGCAACTTAAGTAAGAAAACTTCAAAGAAGAAGGAACTTCTTCCGATATCATCAATAAATTGAAGATTAAAGTTTCTCCGATAAATTTTTGAAACTCCCAAATTTAAACAACGGAGAATTATAAATCATAAACCCTAAAATACAACAAAATCAAAGTTGATCAATTAAATTGAACAGATAGAAACGAAATAACGGAGGAACTCCGTACCTTACAACAATCGACACAGGAATGTGGCGAAAATGCAATAAGATCAATCAGCGAAGCGACTCTCTCTCTCTCTCTCTCGCCTCCAGGCCTCTCTCGGTTTTTATTCTCTCCTTTGTCTCTCTCTACGGGAAGTTTGCAAAAAAAATTTATTAATAGTGTTAACGAAATAACATTTTGCAAAAATAGTCCCCATCACTTTCCTTTTTTTTTTTTGTGCAGCCGGAATGAACGATACCGGCCATTTTATTGTGCCGGCCGATATGAACCACTTTTAAAAAGGATGAATTTGATATTTTTTTATTTAATTGGATATGTAATATAATTAATAATTTATACATTAATTAAATTAAAATTAAATAATTTGTCAATAATATTATTTAGACAATCTCAGCAATTATTTTTAATATCAAATTTAACAATATTGATAGTTAAAAACTATATTATATTATAAATCAAAAGATAAATGTGAATACATATTGCGGTTTAATTTGAGAGAATATGTTAAACGTCATATATGAAGTAATATGCTAATATGAAAGTACATAAAAAATATATTCTTATATTACATAAAATTGATATTAATTTTTATTTAACTTATGTGTGAATTAAAAATTATAGTACAACTTTATGGAGTAAAAAAAAATTATCCTTAAAAACAAAAATATTTGTGATCTGTACGAATTATACCGGCCATAACCGATATGGTTCGTACCGATCTTCAAAAAAACTGACCGGAATGAACCATTTCGTCTGTCCGTCCGTGCCTAATTTACAAATTTTATAAGCATGTACTTAATTTTTAATGCTATTAATAAAAAATCGGAGAAATTTGTCCAAAAACCCTCATAAATGGAACAAAGCTCAAGAATATCCTTCTAAGTTAAGCTGTTATAACTCGAATGTTTATAATTTGATGTAACCCCTCGTGAAAAAGGCAAATTTACTTCTTAAAAAAAAGGACAAATTTAAAATTCGTTCTTACAACTTTCTGGGCTCTTCTGGAATTTTGCATGTATGCCCTGAAAGTTCTGTTATCTCCGTGTGCGGGTCCTCAACTCGATTAATTAAATCGAGTCAACAGCTCGCGCTGCTGTTTAACTATAATAGTAAATTATTTTACATTAATGCCAACATCAGAATGGAATGAACTCTGCTGCTTTTCTATGATTGGGATCGGAAAAGCAGCAGAGTTATATCCCATCAGAATACACCATCAAAATTTCCTTATTTAACTTTTAAAGAAATTTATATATACATCCATCAAAACTCATGATTAAGATATTTATCCATCAAAATATTAAAATTAGCTATTTCTCCATCTCAACTCATTTATTTTATTAACATCATCATTTAACCTTTTAACCATATTAATATTATAATAAGTACTAACAAAATCAATATTTTAAAGAAAATTTACAATATACCCTTATTATTGTTAACATTTTAAAATGTATTACGATTGATCCTCAGGTTCTGTTATACTTTCCAACGTTATATCTTTTTTTTGTTCATATGTTGTCCAACAAGAAGATCTACTAGTATCGAACAGGGTTAATTGACCCTTATCCTTTTTCAAAATCTATGTATTTATATAAAATTTTATATATAGTTCAGAGTAAAATGTTATTTATACTATGAAATAAATTATCATTGGCAGCATGAAAATTTTATATGATCAATCTCTATAATTTGAAAATCTGACTCCATTCTTACATTGTCCTATCATTTTTCCCAATTACTTCCACTTTACAATACTAAATGGTTGTATAGTGAGGATTAAGTATAGAAGAAAACTAAGGATTATCTTCGTTGAAAAATCTCTTCTTGCTGGAGGAAACCAATAAGCCTTTCAAACCTCTATACTGATGAGTATTTTGGATATAGGATTTTATGCTTGTTTTTATACTCTTCAGACTTTTAAATTTATAAATCTAAATACTCAAAGAAAGATTAGTTGCAAGTGGACAACCTATCATTGTAGTACTTTGGGTATCAATCCACAAGGAGTATGGTAAATACTTAGCTTAGACTTTGTCAAATAAATTTCAAAAAATAAAAGAAAGTAAAGTGCAAATAAAGTAAATTGGGAGGTTTGTTCTAATAGTTCTAAGTTTGGGTTCAATACCCGAAAGAAATGAGATTTAAACAATAGATGAAGATAAAACAAAGAAAAGAAAGATTTGTTTGCTTTCAAGTTTAGGAGATCTAGGGGTATTCGGTCTACAATCCCTTGATAATTCCATCTATTCGGTATTTGTTTAAGTTCATGTATGATTTGATGAGGTTTCTAACCTAATATGTCATTAAGGGTCACTTTCGTGAATTAATAACGTGCTTAAGTAATTCGGATTTCACGGTTAGGTTCTTCACCCTAGCTACCTAGACCATAAGCTCTTGTTAGTCTCTCATCTCCTCAAATATTGGTACTTCACGATTAAGTCCATCATACCAATATCCGATTCGATTTGAGATGTCCTAATTAGGGTTTAACTTCACAGTTAAGTCCTTCACCAAGTCCCTAACCTTAATTTCTATAGTTCCGGCTTAGATTACAAATTGATTAGATCTTAATTCAAATCCAGGGTATTTGCATTCATAATTTGGTACTATCCTATTGATCCTAGTCAATTTTGGTTCTTTCGAATCCAAAACGAGATAACTACAATTCAAGCACTAATTATGTAATTAACACAAATAATAACTCACAAAAATTAACCATCAAATCTCATAAAATAATCATAATAAAAACAAATATCCAAATAAAATAGAATTAAACAAGTTCATGCATTGACCTAGACCCCTCAATCTTGCCGACTTCTTGCTCGGATCCTCTTCTTCTCCCTCCTTGAAAAGCTTCCTTGGCTGCAGAATTTTACGCTAAGTGTGTGTTTTATGGAAATGGACATGCACCAAAGGGAAAGAGAGAGATGAGAGTTGTGTCTTTTGAATAGGAATGGACCCCCCCCCCCCCCCCCTTATAGCAAAAAACCATGCCCAATCAAAAGGCATAATTGTGGAGTTAGTGGAGTTAGTGGGTGCTATCTTTGGATTGTTTCCCACACTACCATGTCCAAGTTTGGCTGTAAAAACGTGACCCTGGTGCGCCAGAAATAGAAAAACTGTCAAACCGTGTAATTCTGACTGTCTGCGGGTCCAGTGCATCCGCACTGACTCTAAGTTTCCTTTTTTAGATTCTCAAGTTGTAGATCTTCTCGTTAGCTTTCCAAAAAGTGGCCATACTCCCAAAACGGAGTTACGAGTAAAAAGTTGTGACTATTTTAAGTTCAGGCTCCAGTTCTGCGTTCTGTGCAATCAGAGTGCGGCTGCATCGAGATCCGTGCGTCCGCACAGATTTTTGATGCATAGCTTATTATACCTTTTTAAAATTGGCGCGCGTCCAGAAATCAATCTAAGTACTTAATACGGCCGTATAGCAAACCGTTCATCCGCACTATGCATTTTTTTTCGTTTTTCTTTATTTTCTGCAAATTAAAACCAAACAAACGTAGTAACTTGATTCTATGTGTATTCTATTAACTTTATATTCAAAATACAAGATATTTGATGTTATTTCGTGATAAAAATCAAATCGAATATGTATATAATTTAAGAATATCATATACACACTAGGGCACAGCTTACTGAGTATCCTCTAAGCTACCGGACCACGTTAGAATATTCCCAGCCAAACAAAAGTGACTTCAGAGCCTATTTGAAATATGAATTCACATCCTCTCCAATACTTGATAAGAGAATCTTTTACAATTGTTAGATCTGGACTGTTCTTTTTAACTTGACATTAATCTCAAAGCCCAAAAATACTGCCCTCTATGGTGACCCTAATCTCAAACCGGTTGAGATTTAATCTCAAACCGTAAAGTGAGGGTAATCCTCTACAATACCTGAGAGGATATGAACTCTTTGAAATATATTCGAGATTTGTGTTAGAATAAAGCAGACGATTCAGGATCTCATTCTACACGGTCCGGTACCACGTTAGACCTGAATTCCAGATTACGCACAACTAAGCACGGATCAAAGTCTACACCTTTGGTGACATTCTCACCCAATTTTTGACGAACACGCCAGCAAGTCAGAAAACCCGAAACGATCATGCCGGAGCTACGAAGTAGAAGATCTGGCCATTTGGGTCAATTTTATCCAAAACTGAGAGGGCACCTGAAATAAATAGTACCAAGTACTCGTGTGGGTCACAATCACACTTATGCCATATATACCCGTGACTATGGTTGCCGAAATTTTTATTAATGGAAAATTATTTAAATAAATATCGATAATGGATAATGGATTTCAGTTATAGATCATCACGACCAGGAACAGCCTATTTCGGCCTCTGTTTCTGCCAAAAACAGACCATGTTTTGACATGAACTAGAACTGTTTTGGCAGGAAATGACACTGTTCTAGGTCGTGATAGTCTATAACGTTCAGAAGACGTTATAAAATATCATGTTTTCCCTATATCACGAAAAAACTCAGATTCGTTCTCCATTATCGATATTGAATTAATTAATTTTCTATTAATAAAATTTTTGGCTATGGTTGTGCTGAATCAAGAGAGAAGTGAGTTTGTACTTTATATGACTGCGTATCAGTTTAATTTTGCTTGAAAGTATTTAACGGGAATTACAAAATGCCATATGTCAAAATCTATCAATTATAAATGAGTCCAGCCAGTATGATATCTGATATCGGTGTCATACAATACCAGCTTTAAAATTTATTGGGTAGACTTTAAACGACTAATTCAAACTGTTCAAACCGATTTATTTTTTAATGATGTGTTTACATGCAAAAAAATTATTTTTTGAATTATTTTAGTATGAAGTCAAGCAGTTAAAAATGTTGAAAAATGAATGCGTCAAAATTAACTTGAATACTCACACATTTGACTGCTTTACTTCATACTAAATAAATTCAAAAAATTATAAATTTTACATATAACACAACTAATGAATTAAATCAGTTTGAACAATTTAAATTCATAATTTAAAATTAATTTGATAGATTTTTAAAATTGATGTTACATAGATTTTTAAAATTAATTTTACATGTAACAGTTACTGGATTCGCTATTTCTCAACAGCTAGGTCCTTTTTCCGTTAACTTCTTCGAACCTGATAACTAATATAGACGGTAGAGAACACGATTACACGAGTCGAAGTGGGAAGCAGATCACCTGCCCCCCGAGGTGTAGGAAAATCATGCCCCCTCAGCCACTGCGGGGTGGGGCCGGATTTAGGATTTAGGGTTTAGGGGGTCCACCAACAGTGACTCTGGAGGCAAGAATTTCTTGCCCCGGAAGGCAGACGATTCAATCCCGTCGAAGTGAGATAGTTTTATTTAACGAGGGAAAAGTGGAAAACAGAATATTGTGCTTTGATTCAGTGTCAAAAGGGAGCTCTTTACACTGAAAAAGTAAATGTTTTTCTTTTCGTGATAGTCCGTAGACCCAAAAAAAAGGAGGATCTTTTGGCTTAAATGGATAAAATCAGGTGGGATTTTAGGCAGTTCATATAAAGGGTAAATTTGTCATTTTCGAATTTAATTTATTTAAAATCTAAATTTAATTAGATATTTTTTTAACTAAGGAGGAACATGAAAGAGATTGAAGAATTAGTATATTAAAATTTATTGTTTGCATGGGTGAATATTAAAAACTGCAGGATTAGTGTAATAGCACGAATTATCATTTTTTTTTCAGGACACGTGTGTTTAATTTTCAAAATAACATCTAAAAAATGTTGGAGTGTACCTGAACTCTTCACTAAAAAAATGAGGTATCAGAAAATTAACAACTTTGAATATTTGCCCATAACAAAGTTTTATTTTTACTAAATAAAGATTACAAATTCATTAAAATTATAAACTGACATAAATGTCCTTCTGGTCTTAGTTGTCTATTTCCAATCCTTCAAGAAGAATCTCTCAATTCCTGGTGCCTCAATTCAAGAGGAGTTACAAGTATAACTGGAGGTGTAGGTGTAGCATCCGACAATTTTAATAACATTTTTGAAGGTTATTTTTCTCATTCATATTAAATTTTCTTTCATGATTTGAAAATTACTAAATTTTATTTTTTATAATATTATAATTTATTTAAAAATGTTAAGTATAAAAAAAAATAAAACGTGGCTGCAATTTCCTTAACAGATCTAACATGAAGTTGTCTCAAATTTGAATCTAAAGATGTTAAGGCTGTGCTCCACAATCTTAGTATGGAGAGGAAGGGGAAAGAAGAGAACGGGGAGTACCGTGCCGCTACTCTCGCTACAATGAAACATATACCCTGATTTGGAGGGTATAAATTTCGTAACTTTGCAAAGCTTATTCCCCCGCATTCCCCTCGCTACAGTGCTCGCATTCCTTCCTTTTCCTCTCCGATTACATTCTGAAGCAGGTGAACGCCATGGGCTGACCGTGATTGTGCAAATCCCCCCCTCCCCCCCCCCCCCCCCTTCCCTTTAATGAAGGAGCTGTCCCCCTCTCTGGAGCACGGCCTAAAGAGTCGAGTCGAATCAAGTCGAATTAGTCAGAGTTTGAATTTAGCTCATGCCAGAATGAGCCGAGTTGAGTCAGCTCGTTCGTACTGTGAGCTGTGTATAAATAAAATATTTTTTTTTGTCAATTTGATGTCATGAACAGCTCATAAATCTTGAGTTAAAAAAAAAGTTTCTTCTTGTAATAAGCTTCGTTCTCTCATGGAAAATGGTTTCATTTTCTTCATGTAACAAAATGAGAAATAAACCGAGCCAACACAAGTTAAGTTAGATCAAACTTAAACTTGCTAATAACGAGCTGAGCTGAAATCCAACGAACTAATTACAAGTTTTTCTGAAAAAAAAAAAAACACTATAGTCTATAAATGAAAGCAATATCTAGTTTCCGTATTTATTGCTATTTTTTTTTTTTAAAGAAATGGTGCCGAAAAACCACCAGTTTTATTAATAGAAACCACCTGATACGAGACTTTTATATGTCATTCTGACCATCAAAATAAAATAATCTAAATTTAAAACTCAAATTCAGCTGACTCTCCCGGCTTCAAACAAATCAAATTCTAAATATTTTGAATTGACATGTCCAGCCTCAATTTGATGGCTTACTTGTTTATTAGGTTTTAAAACAAATTTTGGACTTCTAATTACGGTTTTGGGGTTTAAAAGGAGCTCCATGTGTGTTTGAAAAGAAAAGCCCCAATTAAATACTCTTTTGAGTACACACGCAGCGTAAAATCTATAGCCGAAAGTATCAAAATAAAAAGACTAAATTAATTCAGAACATGACGCGGCTTAAAAGTGCAATCAATTAAAATTTAGCACATACATTATACATTATAGTGATAAATTCAGAATCATTATTATTATGAGATTTAATTTAAAAGTTGCGTAGATATATAACACGCATAAAATTCAAAAATTATTCCTTAATATATATAATACTAGTTTTGAAAGAACAAATCAGAAAAAAAGGAGTAATTTCCATGAATAATTCTGGTACATATTAGAAAATAATATGAATATTATTAATAAAATTCGTAATTTCGTGAATAATGGTGAATTATTTGGGGACACCTATTTAATTTGTCTATTCGTTCATTCGATGTTGAAAAAGAATAATATAAATTTAATATGAATATTATTAGAAAAAAATGCACATGCATTAATTATGTTATATCAATTTGTGGGAGCTCTAATAATGCGTGAAGTATTTTATCATTGGAGGGCGAATATAAGATAATTTATTTGATATATTTAGGTGAAAAATATAATTAGAATGATCAAGTATTCACTTCTCAAGTGATAGTATATAAGTTCTTACATTTTTTTTGAGAAAGTTATAAGTCCTAACATGTTCTAAACAATATAATATCTCGAATATGAAGATTTAGCTACAATAATATATATAGCACTCAAATCATGCTTGATGTACTAAAAAATAATGATATAAAAAAAAATCCAACTATACAAAATATATCTACAAAATTATGATAATGGAGAAACTAACAATACTACTTTTTCCAAACTTATCTTCTCCAGAAAATTTGATAACAAATTCCGTATACAATCAACTAGCTTGTTATTGTCAACCATACAATTCAATCAAACCACAGAATGAGAATGAGTTGGAACAATTTTAGACATAAAATGCAATGCAATAATTATATAATTTAAGAGAAGGGATCCAATTACACTATTTTACGGTGACACATCTTGATATCATATATTCATACGCTTATAAATTAATTTTGTGATTTCAAAATCTAAACTGTCGATTTGAACCGTGCAACAATGTCTCCATATTAAAATGTGCTTGGAGACCAAATTTTACGTTTATTTTTGAATTTTTTTAGTATGTATTAAGACGCGTACAAAATTATTGTTTTCAGACAATTCTAAATTACTAAAAAAACAAAGAATTTAAAACATTCTAAAAGAATAGTAAACAATTTTCAAAAAAAAAAAATTGGTTCCTAGACATATTTTAATATAATAATCATGTTGAACGGTTCGAATTTACTATTTAAATTTTAAAATCACAACAATAACTTATAAATATATATATTGTCAAAATATGTCACTATAAAATAATGTAATTGAGTTCCTCCTCATAATTTAATCATATATCATCTTTACAAAACATATCGTAATCATTATATATTTGAGATTTTTCTTTCTATTTTACTTTCGGACCTCTCTTGGGCTTCAAAGGTTGCGAGTCAAACTCAAACCTTTTAACTTAATTTTTATTTGGAATTTTAGTTGGATTCAAAAGTTATAGCACAGAAACAGAAGGCATAACAAACTAGATAAAAAATTGATTCTATGTTACAATTATTTTAGAATAATCATTTTAGTACCCACACCTCCGTCTCCGCACCGTACCCACATAATTTCCAACTCAGTCAACCTTCTAATTTGACCATCCTAACTAATAACTTTCTAAAATAGATTCTCTCTCTCTCTTCCCCCACCTCCATTAGCGATATATATCGGCTCCCAATCTGATCCGCTTGCAGAGAAAATAAAAAATTCTTAGATCGTGTCGACAGCCTCTGCAACCCAAATCACCTCTACCTCACTAGTCTCCGTCTGCGCCCCCCCTGCGTGCTTCCTCTACTCGCCACATCTTTTTGGCACTATAGGCATTAATACTTTATTACATTTATGTTAATACTTGATTAGATATATATCTACATTACTTATAACAGATATTAATATTTTCCATCTGTAATATATAAAATGTTGAACTGATAAATAATTTTCATTTTATTGTTCAATATCAGAATGGATATTGATCTAAATGTGTATTTTTGAGATGATTTATGCATACAAGATAAATAATTTTCATTTTATGATAACTGTATAGTTATAAACACTTTTTGAGATTGCTGTAAGCACAGCATAGTATAGATATAAATACTTTCAATACTTAGATATTAATACTTTCAGTCCCCACATGCAGTTATGGTTCCCCCATGCCATTTGAGTGGTTCCTAATGCGGGTACGACGTTAGAAATTTCAAAAAAAAAATGCGAGTACGATTATTTAAAAAGAATTAATTTATCATTTGCATTGTTTCCTATATAGATATAAATACTTGTGTTCTTTGGACTACATACTTCAAGATTTGACCACTAATATTAAAAAAAAAGTTACAGATCTGAAACGGTTGCAGTCCTCACAAGTAATTATGGCAGTTTAGGTGCGGGTACGACGTCATAAATTTTTAAAAAAAGTGCGGGTACGATTATTTAAAAATAATTAATTTATCGTTTACATTGTTTACTATATAGATATAAATACTTGTGTTCTTTGGACTGCATACTTCAAGATTTGACTATTAATATTAAAAAAAAGTTACAGATCTTAAACGGTTGCGGTCCCCACAAGCAGTTATGACAGTTTAGGTGCGGGTACTCATATCAGCTTCCTTAATTTTAAATCACAATATTATCAGAACCCATATATAATAATTTCAGAATTTGGGGGATAATGTAAAATCAAGCAAGATATAACTCGTTTTTCCAACTTCAAATTGCAGAACGCAAAAAAACTATCAAGATAACTCATTTTCCAATTTCAAACTGCCAAATACAAGAAAACTTCAATTTTTAAGACAACAAAATTATCCAGCATCCATTTACAAAAGCAAGTGTTTCTTGAAAAGAAAAAGAAAATCATGGACCGAATCTTACTTTTTAACCATCGGTTTTTTTTTTTTTTTTTTCCATGGTTTTACCGCTTGGAGAAGGTGTTAAGAAAATGAAAATCCGACATAGAAATTTAGCAGCTGGAAATTCGCCACTGGTAAACGCAAAACCAGTGCTTTGACATGATTGATATTTTAACGGGCTGACATTTCCAAAAAAAAAAAAAAAAATGAGCCGTTTTTGCCTACTGTATGATATAGGCATGAAAATCGATTAAAGAATACGAAATAAGTGGGGCTGGAGAATAGTTTATTGGTCCAAATTGGAACTTAGATCACCTAAATTAACTTAAAATGTTAGTTTGGATCCGGACCGTTCTGTCATAATCTACACGAATACTTAAAAAAAAATCTGATGAAGTCCAATTTAGAGGTGCTACTTTTACCCGATTAATTTGAATAGGGTATGGTTTAAAAAATATAATTGGTTAAATTATGAGTACGGTTACAAAATTAATAATTTAATATCCGATCCGGATCCGAACTGGAACCGATACTCTAATGGGTAGGATATGAGTTTCATTTAATTATCCGACCCATAACCAAATCCAACCGGATACCCGTATAAATACCTGATAAAACATATATCAATAACTATTAATATATAAAAATATAACTTTGCATATTAATTTTTGCATAAGCCGTGGTGAGCCCAGTACTTTTTTTAATGTAAGAAAATAGATTACAGTCACATGTTCATTATGTTTATATACACAGATGGATGCCAAATTTATTCCTTCTATAATAGCCGCATTAATTTTTCAAATAAATTTTATTGCCATGAATACATCCTTCAATATTTGTCTTGATATCCTCTGCATAATAATGAAAATTTATTGCTCTCATTGATATGTCATTTCTACAAATTATTAGTATTCCATTTATAAATTTTTTTGAACCATAGAAAAGGAAATCGTCATCTCCAATATTTTACTTTCTAAAAATTATATCTCTTCTTTAATATTTTTATTTTCAAAAGTTATTTTCTCTCCATCCTCCTGATTTTTTTGTGACATATATATGCTCTGGATCCGGAACCGCCCCGTATCCGAACCGGACCTGATAATTTACAAATAAGTTATGGGTATTTATCTACCCAGAACCGAAAGACCGAACCCAAAATATCTACGGGTAGGTATCCGGATCCGGACCCGACCCGATTTGAAACAAATAAGTAATTAAGTATATGGTTCGAAATTTGGACCCGGGCACTTTTAGGGTACGGATCCAAATATAATAGTATCCAGACCCGACCCGACCTGATAGCACCTCTAGTCCAATTGGTTCGTATTACAATTCAATTCTGAGTTACTAAATTCAAAACATGATGCCACCATTCACAGACTTACATTGCAACCAATTTAACATATACAGTGTTACTTGTTAGTAATAAATTCGGAATTATGATGAGGTTTACAAGTTGTTTGTATATAACATGCATATAAATAAATAATTATTCGAATTTTTATAATGCAGATAATATATCTCTTCTTTTATATTAAGCACTAGATGTTCTGATCCGTCAACGGTAGTGATTAAAGATGAAATTTCAGATTAAATATCAGTCTTCCGATCAACTAATAGCTCCTTGATTGTATTTCCCAAAAACTCTTTATCAGGGATGTTGATATTAGCACAATAACTTTTATTTTAACACAACAACTTCAATTTTTTTAACTTTGTAGACAGTTTTACCCCTGTACATATATAGTTCTTTCAACTGCTATTTTGTTCTTCGGAAATCATGCAATCTTACGCTAAAGAATCATTTATTAGTTACTATATATATTCTTCGTTATTATTAATTAGTTACTATATATTATTAGTTATTAGATCTTTATCTAATTTGAGGGGAAAAAAGAAGAAGAATCAACCGATGCATCTCTAGTTGTGCATCAATGATTTTAGCTTTTGTAAATATTTATTTCGGTCCTTTGTTGTTTGAATATATATATATATATTTGGTATAAAAATATAATTTTTTTATAATATTATGTTTTTGTTAACGAATTATAACATAATTAGTTTATTCTTACTATGTTACTACAGCATATACAAATTCAAAACAACATCAATTGAAAAGAAACAACAATAATAGCATATGATTATTTTTTTTGAATAAAAGTGGTATGTACCACCTATTTCATATTGAAATCACATCAGCATTTGATTTAGTACCAAAAAAGATACCAAATTCAAATGCCAAGTATTACATCTGTTCTTACAACCATAACAACACAATATTAACAAAACATAGAACGACTACCATTGACAAGTATATGACAGAAATTTGCATATAAGACCCTACAAAAGCCCTAATTATACTAGCTAAACAATCTCATCCCAGTTCACTATATCATCTTCATCCCTTCCTTCTCCAGACAATAGCATATGATTATTATGCTCGACAAATCTTATATGAACTTTTATTGCAGTTTTTTTTTCGCTCTTGTTATTTTGAATTTGTATGTACTTTAATCACGTAGTAAGAATGAAATTATAATTTAGGTTCTTTCCTCTAGCTAGTTATACTTTTCATATAATTCTCAAAAAAAAAAAAATGTATACTTTTCAAATTTGAAAAAAAAAATGAAACATTCCTAATAAATTATTAAAGATTTCATTAGATGTTTTAATAATGATATAAAATAAATAATCAATGATCATTAGCATAAAGAAAGTGCATCTTAAAAAGATATGATATCCAGAGGAGAATGTAAGGACAAATTTGTCCTTATAAATATTTTTTTTGAAATTGTTGTGTTAATATAAAAAAATAATAATTATATATCATGTATCATCACCCCTTTATCAGGCTGCCGCCCTCTGTCTCTCGAAACGCTATCCTCTGTTTTACCTGCGGTACTGTGCGGTGGTTTTGATTTGATCCGTTCGTTTCGGATCAGACGGGCTAAATTAAGGGTTCACTAAATTTTGAGTTTTTTTAAAATTCAGATAAAATCTGATCTGATCCGTTCAATCCGAAACGAACGGACCAGATCAAAACCAGCACCGCAGGTAAAACCTCCGCAGAGGATACGCTTCCCTCTCACTGTCCAATATAGAAAATATCCAAACCCAGGAATCCCTCTGCTCTCCGATTGGTGCATGTAAAAGCAAGAAATGCAAAAGTGGCAAGACGAAGATGTGGATCCTCTTTATTAATTTGCAAATCCTCAAGCTTGGTAGCTCGAACCAATGGGGAATGTGCAAATCTTCATGTATCATCACCAATTTTCATTCCAAGATGGGAAATAGCACGTTCAGCTCAAGATGGCGCAGATCAAGGGATCGGCCAGCTCTCCATTTAGTTCCCCGTTCATTCCAAAATAGGAGAATTGGTGATGGTTAGGAAATAGAGTCTCTATGAATAGACTGTAAAGCTTCCTCTGCCGCCATCGTTTATACGAACAAAACCCTCGTCTCTCCCTCCTCTATTTCTGAATTTCGATTAAACCCTAACTTTAGACCTGATTTTCCAAAACTCCACCTCGAATCCATTGACAATCGCAAATTAAACTAATGGGTGTTAAGAAGCGAACTTCCTCTTCAATGGAAGAAACAATGGAGAAGCGCAAGGCGAGAAAGGCTCTAGACAAAAAAAGGCGGGTATCAAAAGAAGCGGGAACAACCTCTCTGGCACAGCCAGGATTGCATTTGGATTTGTTCAGCGGCCTCTCCTCACACGAGAGCTCTGTAAGAGAGGAGGCAGTTGAACAATTGGTCAGAGAGTTAAGGGATATCCAGAGGAGTTACGAGGAGAGCAATGGGGAGAATGAAGAGGTAGGGAACTTGGTCAATAGGGAGGCAAAGAAAGATGATGGAATGGAGAATTGTGCACCTTCTCTGAGATATGCCATTAGGAGATTTATTCGTGGTGTATCCTCCTCCAGGGAGGTGAGAAAAGATATGTTTAATTTTTTTTTTTTTGTCCAGTTTGTACAAAATAGTATCCTACCGGATGAATTGAGTAGCTATTATTTAGCCTAGGAAGATCTAACTCCTTAAATTAGTGAGAAAAAAGAGGAAAATAATTAAATCTACCTAGTAATATTCTTATATCAAATTAGTCAATTGTTCAGGTGGCAGGGATTGATTCCGGACTCAAGTTGGTCAATCTGAACTGTTTCTGTATCAGAACTTGCATGCAGAGGCCAAATCAAATCTGATTTTAAAAATTCAATCACCGCCATTGATGAATAAGGATACAAAACTCTTAGTATATATTAGTAGAAATTTGCAAAAAATGGATGAACTTCTGGTTTAAATCTTCAGCATGGTAATTGCTACTTAACACCATGACTGTTATTTGCTTATATTTTAAACTATCAATTCATTTTTATTTTGTAAATAATTTTACAGTTTGCAAGGCAAGGCTTTGCACTGGCTTTAGGAGCTGTAGTTGGTGAACTTCATGCAATAAAATTGGATTCTTTGATGAAGCTCATAGTAGAAGAGCTCGAAATTTCATCTGGCATGAAGGGTCAGGTATTGGCAACTGAAACCTGTACCAAGTTTGTACAATTCTAGCTTTTGTTTTGATTTCTTTGTTCATTGTACCCCCTTTTTGGTCTTGTAAAGTGGTTGATGGAGGCATGTTATTGAGATTAACTGGATCTTAGTACCTTCTTTTGTCACTGTAGTGATACCTGAGCTGGTTCTTCAGTAAAAAAACATACTGCGCTAGAACATGCAATCCTCTAACATAGCCAAAACAAAAATTGTTACCTTGAATACACTAACGTAGTCAAAGCAAAAGTTGTTACCTTACCAAATCCCCTCTATTATAATAAAATGGTAAAGAAACCTACTATCGTAGCATTTCAATGTAGCTGGAATAAAATTATCAACTAAAATTTCACGGGTAGATATTTTTCCAGGCATGTAAAGTTCTGTCTGCAATTTTTTGATAAGCTGAGATGTTTTGCAATTTTTTTTTTTTGTAAAATTATGATAAACTGTGAACAACAATAATCTAAATTGGCTTGTTAACTTTCACAGAGATCAGTTTTTCTAACGTTTACTTGGGCATTATTTTACAGGAAGCTAAAGACAATCTCTTGGGCCGACTTTTTGCATATGGGTCACTCGCAAGATCATCACGAATTTCTGAAAAATGGAAGTCAGACAAGAGCTCATCAATTGTGAAGGATTTTGTTGGTACTGTGACTTCACTTGCAACAAAGAAGCGTTATTTGAGCGAGCCAGCTGCTTCTGTCATATTGGATTTGGCCAATAAGGTCTGTAGCAGTATTGTGCATGTTTGGTTTTGTTGGTTTAGACAAGAACAAAGGATTCTAATACCACCCGATTACCCAGTACTATTATGTGCTAGTACCAGACCAAATGTTTATGGTTACTTACAGGATGACAACCATAAATAAAAAAGAACAAAAAACAAAAGTGATAGGTCGACTACAGATTCATTACAGTGATGGCAATTGGAACAATTTCCTCTACCTTCCTGGTATTGTATTGATATATGAATCTCCATTCTGATTGGTATCTTAATAAAGCAAAAATCTTCATGAAAAATGCAACCAAGGAAATGCAAATGATGATAATTTACATCCCAGCTAAGAACAGTTGAAATCCAGTACCTTTTATTGTTTGTATTAGAGTTACTTTGAAAACTAATTTTGTAATAGTTTGCGGTTCTGATGAGGTATGTTTGGAACCATTTTATGTTGCAGTTACCTGAGGAGGCTGTATTAACTGAAGTGTTGGAAGCCCCAGGATTGAAGGACTGGTTTGAAAGAGCTGCTAAAGATGGGGACCCTGATGCACTTTTCCTTGCACTCAAGTTACAGGAGAGGGTAAATACTGAAAATGATGTGTTTGGAAATTTACTCCCATGTCCCTTCAGTGCTGATAAGTTCTTTGCTCGAGACCATCTCTTGTTTCTCTCTCCTTGTTTCAAGGTAAGATTCTGGCATGCTGTATTGGGATAAATAAAGATATTCTGCAAATTGAAACCAATAGTGCATTTGGTTTTCTTTATAGGGTTAATTTTTAGTATACCCTCCAAGACTTCTCTAATTTCCTATATATCCCTCCCCACTTCAATTTATCTAATTTATCCCATAACTCTTGAAATTTTTTCCTTTTTACCCATTATACAGTAACTATGAAATTAATTTTAGTTAAATCTCTAGTTAAAATAATAAAAGACAAATTTGCCCTTTCTTGTAAGTTGATATTTCCTCCTTCCTGTGCTCTCTTGTGATTTGGGATTATATTTCCTTCTCTCACAATGAAACAACTCAATTTGCAATATGGAGGTCTGACACTACCAATGGGATGATCTTTTGAAAATTAATCTCTAACATTGGCCATTGCCCTTCTATAAGAGTACTATTGGGTGTAACATCAAGCTAATGCCTTTCTTTTTAAAAAATATGGGTACATCCACCAATTTCAATGACAGATTATAATCTTTACAAATCCTTGTTAGCAAGACCGAATACAAGGCAAAACAGCATGGTAGGGTGTCAGATGTTAAAACCATGCCGTGTTGAAACTCCATTGGCTTCTCAATTTCACCTTTTCTTGTTATTTTTAGGAAAACCCGTAGTTACAGTGCATTAATTGAAAATAATCTATACAAAGTTACATTTCTACGAAAGTAAAATAATTCTAAAATAATACTACCAAACTAATTTAAATCACTAAAGACAGCAGCTATCCGTCCCTTCCAATTTGCAAAAATTGAAAACATGGAGAATCAATTGGTATTTTTTTCATATCCCTTTGATAGCCTTGTCTCCATTTACCAGCAGCTTCAAAAATGACCCTGTTCCGTCGTTGTAGCCTAGAATTTTACCAGCGATCATTGCTTTTTACTCGCATGCTATCCAATTTAGAGATGTATTGTTGGATTGGTAGAAATCTTGATTGAATTGTATGCATCAGGCTCCTGCCAAATCTTAGGTATTTTTTCCCCTAAATATAAGAATACTTATGCAAGGGGCAGAGGTGTTTTCTCCCAGGATACAATGTATTATATAAAATTCCATTATAGCCTTTATTTTTCTGCTCAGAGCCTTCACCATTATTTTTCTCCTCGTGATTTTGACGTGCCTCCGCACCTTGCTTTTTATACAGACTCCCTATTTTATTTCACTCTCCATCTCTCCTGTGTCCATGCACCTCTGCCTCTTACAACATTTAAATCACAGAAAAATGGCAAGGGTATGATGGGAAACAAATAAATCACACGATATGTAATTGTAGTTTATTAACTCAAAAGATAAATAGAAAAGAAAAATGAGAGTTGAGTGATATATTAGATATAATCAAGAGTACAAGGGTAAATAGAAAATTAACCCTTCTTTATAATTCCAACCGCTTCTCAAACTTGAAAGTAACATTGATATATTTGATTTTTTTAGGATAGGTTTTAACTCGAATGAAAGATATGATCAATTGCCCTATTTTATGTGATTTTGGCCTTATAATAGTTACCTGTTGTCTATAAGGTGTAATTCTTGACATTGTGTCTATTGGAAAAGGTGAATAGTACACTGTTAGAAAACCCCAAATAGGAAATTTTTACCGGCCTCATGAAGTTCCAATATATTATTTTAAGAGAATTGAGAAGAGTTTAGTTAGTTTTCAGAAATCCCATAAGAGCAAGGAAACTTGCTTTTTTAGAGTGAAAAATGTAATCAAGATATGACATTTGCTGTTATCTGTATGTATCTTGGGAATATTGGAGGTTTGTTTCGAACGTGAAAATTCTTTTATTTTTATGTTATTTTTAAAGATACAGATTTTTTTTATGTTGTTTGGAAAGATTGAGAAAATTTTGTGTAAATTTTTAAACCCAAAATGACAAAAGACAAGCACTAACTGCTTTAGTTTTACTAAAATGTCTTTGAACAATTAGGAATCATCATTTTGCCTGCCACGTTTGCATGGCCTTTGGCCAGTTTTGGTAAACCTGCTATTACCAGAGATGCCCACTCTAGAAGAGAAAAATTCAACAACCCAAGCCACCAAAAAACGCAAAAAAAGTAAAAAAGGCAGCTCATCAGAGGATAGCTCTGTCAACCTTAGCAATTTCTGTGAGGTTGTTATAGAATCATCCCTCCTCTTCTCTTCCCATGACCGGAAGTACCTGGCACTCAACATACTACTGTTGACCCTGCCTAAAGTACCTGCTTCATGCCTACAAGTAATTCTTTCTAGAAAGGTTGTCTATTGTTTGATGGATATTTTATCAAACAAGTCGTCTAGGCTTCACAAGGCAGGTCAACACTTTTTAACCGAGGTGATAAATTTTGTTGGTGAAAATTTGGATAGAAGGGTTGCAGCTGTAGTGTCCTTGCAAAAGCACAGCCAGGGTAGATTTGATAATATCACAAAAACCCAGACAGTAAAACAACTTGTTGCAAAATTTGGTAATGTTGCTGGATGCATGCGCTTCGTGGAAAGTTTGGTTTCTTTGTTTGTTGATGAGGGGCCCCCTTCTGATGAGCCATCAGGCCAGAGCCAGACAACTGATGAGAACTCAGAGGTGGGTTCTGCTGAGGACAAGGACCTCTTAACCAACGGAAATGGGTCAGATACGTTGAAGAACTGGGTGGTCCATACCATGCCACGTGTTGTTAAAAATTTGAAACTGAATTCAAATTTAAAAACCTTGACAGATGAAGATTTTGTTAGGTTTACTGAGGATAAGTTTAAGGTCCAAGCTGCGATTATGAAGTTTCTCACAATTCAGGGTCTATTTACTGCCTCATTAGGTACTATATAATATTCAACTTATCCCAATGTTACCTATGACATTCATCGTTTTTGCCTTTATAGTGGCCATCTATAATACTTTGTACCTTATGCTGCAAGATTTGTTCATTTGTGGTTGTGTAGATGGAATTTAGATAAGGCTTACATGATTGACCATCATGTTGAATTTTAATAAATAAGGGGCTTAAGGGTAACTTCGTCGTCATTTGGCCGAGAGTATTAGAAACTTGGATTAGTTATTGAGCTTGACTAGCAACTAACCAAGCTTTTCAAACCCTAGCTTATGTGTGTTAGAGAACCTATGGAATGAGAAGACTTGACCATGAACAGACATAGTCAGAAACCTCAAGCTTTAAGACATTTTAAAAAACATTCTAAATTTGTATCAGTGGAAACATAAAAAAGTACAGATGTTAGAAAAAATATAGTACAAGAATTGCATTGCTACAGAAAATTTCCGTGTCCTCTCAAATTAAGAAAAAGAAAAAAGAAAGAACATGTACTTGTACTCATCGTGAATTTAAACTAGTTGAAAATATGCCAAGGGTAGAACTTTTCTGTTTTGACATGAAATGAGATAAAAAGGGCGTAATTATACTGATTCTATTTCCTTTTCTCCTAATAGGTACAGAGGTTACTTCTTTTGAGCTGCAAGAGAAGTTCAAGTGGCCGAAAGTTGCAATCTCCAACACTTTAAGAGAATCATGCATTGAGCAGCTGCAGGTACTATTGGAGGAGGCACATAAATCAGAGGGGGCCCATGTGCTGAACGAGATTGATCCAAATGATCTTGTCTCCTACTTCACCAGATTTGTGGAAACGGTGTCCGGCATTCCTTCAGTGTCACTTTTCATGGCTTTAGGGGCTGAGGATGACAGGGCATTCAAAAAGCTCCTGAAAATGGTATTGAAACTGTCTAATGAGGTAATCCCTCTCTCTTGTCCCCCCTTCCCCCTCTCAGTCTCTCTCAATTTGTAATGATCTTTTGAAAAATTTGCAGAAAGAAAAGAATCAAAATCATCATGAACAAAAAGAACCCATGCCTTTTTCACTGTTTTCACAAAGCCCTGCTGGAGAAATTCAAAAAGAATATTATGGTTAAACAATTTTATTACAGGTTATTGCAGCAATCATTCTATCAGAGGATTTATTTATGATTTGTGGATCTAATTTACATTTTAAATCCTAATAAATTAGAAGTTGAAGATAATATTCTTAGAACAAATATAAGTAAGATTGGTTGGTTGATGTGTTGTTGCTTAGGTTTACTACATAAATATAGGGCTTTGTTGTGAATGCTGAATTTATGGCAAGATACAGACCTAGGGGATGAATTTATATACCACAGCTACAAAGGGAAAAATAAAAGAATTGGGTGAAAATATGATGTCATTTTGTTATAAATTGCTGTATGGGAACACTCAGTATTGTTGACAAGGAGGCTTCACCTTCGGGTTTTTCTTATAATTGATCCAGAAGTTTTGAAGAATTTTGGATAAGTGATGAGTATTGTTTTGACAATAAAGAAAAGTATGTCTGTGCATTTTTGGCAGGAAATTAATGCTCCAGATCTTGAGGTTCGACTTTATTTACATAAAGCATCCCTAAACATAAGACGGAGGACTCATAAACAGAAAAATTATTCATCTCACTTGAGCTGATCTGTATTTTCTGTTTTAATACAGGAAAGGAATGTGGGCCCTGGAATTGATTCATTTAGAATGCATGCAATGCAGTTCCTTCTAATCCAGCTGCTGCTCCAGATACTTCTCCATCCAGGTGAATTCCACGAAGCGGCAATTGACTTGACTAATTGTTGCAAGAAGGCCTTCTCTTTTCTCTCTCAAGGTAACTCTTCAGAGGAGGAAGAGGAGGGTTCCGCTCCAGAAGGGGAAGATAAGGAAGAGGAGGAAGAGGAGGGTGCCGCTTTAAAAGGGGAAGAGGAGGAAGTGGATGGTGCTGCTTCAGAAGGGGAAGAGGAGGAAGAGGAGGAAGAGGAGGGTGCCGCTTTAGAAGGGGAAGAGGAGGGTGCTGCTTCAGAGGGGGAAGAGGGTGGTGCCACTTCAGAGGTGGAAGAGGAGGAAGAGGAAGGTGCTGCACCTCAATTCATGGATGTTCTCGTTGGCACATTCCTTTACCTCTTGCCCCATTCTTCAGGCCCGTTAAACTATGCTATTGAACAGGCAAGTAGATAAGGAATGTTATTTTCCTTGCACAAATTGTACCGAGATTTTCCCTCATATTTTCAGATAACACCCAAAACTACTGATCTTAGTATTTCACGGTTTGCCACCTGAAAAAATGAAAAATGTGGCATGGTATTTTTGTAATCTTGCATTGATCTCATTGGTTTCAGTGCTTGTTTGCTATAATTTCAAATGGCTACATCAAATAAATTCATATGGATCAGGAGCTACATGCTCATACATAGTGCACCTCGTACTATCAGTCCCAGTTTGATTACTCTAGTAGTGAAAGCAGCCCGGTCCTTTTTTTCTTCTCAATTGTTGGAAGCCATTGGTAACCCCAGTTTATTTTTGGGCTATTGAATTAGGTATTCCGATGCTTCTGTGAGGAAGTGACTGATGCAGGGCTTATTCAGATGCTACGAATTGTAAAGAAAGAGCTGAATCCACACCAACTGGCACCAGCTGAAGTCGATAGTGGGGATGAAGTGGAAGATGAAGAGAGAAATGAAGATGAAGGTGAAGATGACTTCCTTGAAATTGAGGAGGATGATGATGATGCTGGGACTAGTGGGTCCAGATCTAGTGACGAGTCTGAAGGGATAACAGAGCCCGGTTCTGTAATTGATGGAGATGTTGAGGATATGGACGATGGGATTGATGTTGACACAACCACTAACGAGGTCAGTACTGACTAAAAGCAGCTAGGAAAAGCTGTCAAAAATTAAAAATGTTAAAACCCAACAAACCATGTGAAATTACAAATGAACAACAGTATGCTACTTTTCTAATCATACGTTCATATTGTTTTGGTTTGAAACAGGTTGATGAAGATGAGGATTCAGAGGGGATGGATGACGATGCTATGTTCAGGATGGATGCATACCTGGCAGCAATGTTCAATGAGAGGAGGATCTCGGGCAACGGCTCTGCTGCTCAGTCACAGTTCCTGTCCTTCAAATTCCAGGTCCTCTCCCTCCTTGAGATCTACCTCCACAATTGTCCTGGTAACTCATTCCAACCTATATTTTCATGATGTCATGTTTACTGCTATAAAGAGTTCATGTAAAACATTTCCTGTTTAAGTACATCTAGCTATTGCTGTACAGGCTGAATTGGGTGGTTTACTTGGTCTGGTCGGAATCTGCATTATATTTTGTTTCTGTCTGGTTAGTTGGAATATAGACTGAAACCGACTCCAATATAGGTGTGTGTTGTAATTTACTGGTGGAACTGGTCCTAAGTGCTGAGTACTAATTTGTACCTCTCAGGACCAAATTTTTTACTGTTTCTATTGGTCTGTTCTTGGTTACTAAATTTACAAAGGGAAGAGGCAAATCATCAGCATACATCTCCGGAAGCTTGAACGCCTTTTAACTTCTTCTTTTTCCTCAACTGAACAGGAAGAACCCAAGTTTTGACTGTCTACTCCTTCCTGATACAAGCCTGTGTAAAGTCACATGCCAATACAGGTTACGAACAATTTAGGCAACGCATAGCTGGCATCATACAAAAGAAAATATTCAAAGCAAAAGAATACCCGAAGTTCCCTAAAAACCAGATTGAAACTCTCAAAACCCTAATTGAGGAAAATCTTAAATTGGTTTATTGTTCCCGGTTCAAGGATGTCTCCAGCCTGGCTCAGAATGCGACGTTTTGGCTACTTAAAATCATCACCTCCATGAATTGCCCAAACTCCAAACTGGAGAGTGTGGTTGAAGTCTTTCACAACACATTGGATGACTATCTTAACAATAAGAAGTCCCGGCGAAAACTGGGATTTGTCAAAGAGGTTGTTAGGAGGTACCCTTGGGTGGGCCCACCCCTTGTCGGCCTTTTATTAGAAAAGTGCGGTTTGACCATGGCTGGGTTCAGGCGGAATGAAATTCATCATGAAATCACATGAAAAAGACACCTCCAGTTTCATCCAAACTGGTCAAGAAGCACCTGAAAGTTATCTGTGAATTGATAGGAACTTGCCCGGAAGCAGTCCAGGAGAGCTGATGTTTGAACGCATTACGTATTTTACCACTGAAGGGTGAATACAAGATGCATTTATTTGCTTCTCCTCAAGTTTGTATCATTTTCATGATATAGTTAGGTGAAGAATATTATTAGAATGATCAAGCATGCATATTTGGACCATTTTCTTAAATGATACTATATAGGTTTCAACGTATTGTCAAAAATCTAATATCTTGAAATTTATGAAGGTTTGGCTGCTATGCTAATAAATAATCATATAAAAAATTTAACTATGCTAAATATATTTACAAAATTATGATAATGGAGAACTCTCTATTCTCTGGCAAATTTGACAATAAGTTTGTGTACCATTCTTGGAACTGTATTGTCAACCTTTCATTTAGATCAAACCACAAAGTGATGATGAGTTAGTACAACTCTAGACATGAAATGCAATGCAAATCATCAATTAAACAATTTGATCAAATGTCATCTTTAGGAAGTCATAAGATAAAGGTCTCATAAGTAGGCACAAGATTGTTGTTAACAATGCAACGTCACACGTGGCAATTATCGTTTCATTAAGTTCTCAAATTCAATGCAACTTGCAAATTTATATGGCAATAAACATGTGGAAAATACTAGTGCCGGTTTATTCTTGAGATAATTAATATTCTATCACGGTGAATATAAAATTTTGGTTGAATCACATAATAAATCTAAGTGAGCTAAAGTTTATCAATTGTTTCAAAGTATAAATATATATTATAACGTGATTTAGTTCAAGAACAATGATGTTAATAGCAGACTAATAGCAGCATACGAACTCTCAGTTATACAAACTTAGCCGTTGTTCTCTCGTCTTTCTTCATTTGCTTTTTTTTTTTTCCTACAGATTCTCTTATGGATAAATAGATAATATTGATACCTTTCCCGTTATTACTTTCTAAATTGAAAATATTTAAAGCCCATTTGAAAAATAATGTTCCAGAATAAAATTCTTAATTCCAATATCGTAATTATTTATAAAACAAACTTGATACCTCATAATTATGGAATGCAATAGTTTAATTTTGTAGATTTATGTCCGAAAAGATATTTTAAAGTTGACAAGTTCTTTTTACGAGATTAAACTCGCGCTAAGTTGCATTATTTTTATAAATTAATGCATAATGACATGAAAGTTATTTTGTGAATATTCAAGAGGTGAGATGACAAATGGGCCATGTCTTCAACATCCTCAGAAAATTGGGAGATTTTTCTTTTTATTTTGCTTTCATACCTCCGTTGGCACAAAAAAAAAACAAAAAAAATCGACCTGTATTTTAATTCTTTCTGTCCGAGAGATAGTTTCTAAGTTCAGTTAATTTTTTAAGTAAAGGTTTTGTGAGTCAAACTTCTCAACTTATTAGGAAACTTTTAATCGAGGGATAATTTTTCGATACATATGGTACAACTTTATATTTGTCACAAAATCAAATACTGATTTTTTATTACAATTAATTTTAAACCATACAATCAACAAAACTCATATACGATAGAATTAGCTTTCAAAACTCATATACGATAGAATTAGCTTTCAGTCTACTGACAAATACTGTATGAGGTTATGGGTTCAAATTTGTTGGGATCTTTTATAAATAATTAAATAATTTCAGTATTTGAGGTGGATAATGTTAAATCAAGTAAAATATGGCTTTTATTTCCAACTTCAAGTTGTAGTAGACTCGATTTTTATGACATTAAAAAATAAATTCATTAAATACATGATGTAGCGGACCTTATATTTTTAAAATAGTACGGACATTAAAGCGGCTAACAATTGCGCTATTTAAAAAAAAAATAGCATTTCAATGGGGACATATTATAAGAAGAAAAAAAATCTCATACAAAATAATATATTTTTACAAAAAAATTAGACCAATAAACATATTCAACATGAATAATATTAAAAAATTGTTCTAAATTCAAACTATGCCTTCATGCAAAAAATATATTTAGTCAAATAAAGATATAGCATGATGCAAAAGAAATAGAACAAAAATAATCGAGAATAAAAACGTGCTCATTTAAATAAAATCATTAAATAATAAATAACATTCTTTAAATGATATAAAAAATAAAAAGAAATGAAGATGTGACTAATAATTTATCATTAATTTAAAAATTCCTTGAATGATATTTAAAAAAAAAGAAACACGTAAAAGAAAAAAAGAATATTTGAGTTGTGACGAGTACATGTTTAATTAAATTTAGACTTCTGTATATAAAATAATATAAATAAAATTCATAGAATAAAAGAAAAAAGGAATATTTGATTGAATAGCTGATATTTAAGTTGAAATTTTATCTTTTAATTAAGTCTGTTTTGCTGATCAGGACATTCAAATGCTTATATTGCTTATTTTAAGAGAATAGACACCATAAAACACACAGGTTTGAGTCGTTGAACCGGAGTCCGCATCGTCTGCATGAACTCAAAAGAGCACCTTTTGAGTTAATATATATTGACCGTTCGATTGTAAACGGAGCCCATCCGGCCCCGGTCTAAAACATAGAGGGATCTTTAATATTAGTGCGAATTTAATTCACACGAATCGTAAAGCTTATTTAACGGTCCAGATGTATTAACTCAAAAGATTCCTTTTTGGGTTAATGCAGAGGATACGAATTCGTTGGACCGATCCGGGCTTGTTGTACAAATTGTACCTTTTCACGAGGGTAGAAGGGTACAACACAAGTTTGTTTTTTCAATTATTTTTATAATTAAATTCACGGATCAAAATGCTTCACAACTCGGCCGCCATCGTTTCTCCAGACAAAACCCTCGTCCCTCCCTCTACCTCGCTAAACCCTAACTTTAGACCTGATTTTCCAAAACTCCACCTCAAATCCCTTTGACAATCGCAAATTAAACTAATGGGTGTTAAGAAGAGAACTTCAGCTTCAATGGAAGAAACAACCAACGGCCCGACAGAGATGGCAACTGATTCCACCATTTCCTCCAGCAAAATATCTGAAAACCTCAAACAAATGGAGAAGCGCAAGGCGAGAAAGGCTCTCGACAAGGAAAGGCGTCGCCTTGCCTCAGAAGGCAAGCAACAAGCGGAATCGAAATTAGAATCTACAACAGAAGCACCAAAAGAAGAATCGGAATCAAAGCAAGTGAAGCAGGAATCAAAAGAAGCGGGTACAAGCGTGACTAGCACCTCTCTGGCACAGCCAGGATTGCATTTGGATTTGTTCAGCGGCCTCTCCTCACAAGAGAGCTCTGTAAGAGAGGAGGCAACTGAACAATTGGTCAGAGAGTTAAGGGATGTACAGAGGAGTTACGAGGAGAGCAATGGGGAGAATGGAGGGGCCGGGGAGGTGGTCAATATGGAGGCAAAGAAAGATGATGGAATGGAGAATTGTGCACCTTCTCTGAGATATGCCATTAGGAGGTTTATTCGCGGTGTATCCTCTTCCAGGGAGGTGAGAGAAATACATGTTTAATTTTTTGTCCAGTTTGTACAAAATAGTATCCTACTGGTTGAAGTTAGTAACTGTTATTTAGCTGTGGAATATCTGACTACTTGAATTAGAGAAAAATAATTAGATCTACCTAGTAAGATTCTTATATCAGCTTCTATTATTCAAAGATGAAGAGACAGATTGCATATTGAATGATCAGTAAATATATCTGACAAGATAAAGGAAAAAAAGATAATACACAAAGGGCAGTTCTATTATAACTTTAGAACCAAATAATGCAAGTCACACTCGATACTGTTACCATGCTTGACACCTTAAATGCAAAATACCTAATCAAATGAGCCTTATACTTTCTTTGGGATTTTCTTTTGAAAAGTGATAACTTATAAGCTTTAACTGAATAGATTTATTATGCTTAAACAAAGAATTTCTGCTGATGGTGTTGGATAGAAGGATACGCGAGACATGCTCTTTAAATATTCAAGAGCTACCCTAAATGACACTCACTGCACTGGAGGGGGGGGGGGGGGGGGACGAGAAATGCCTGTCGGTTTTCCCTGAGAGACCAAAATTGATTTTAAAAATTCAATCACAGCCATTGATGAATAAGGATACGACACTCTTAGTATATATTAGTAGAAATTTGCAAAAAATAGATGAACTTCTGGTTTAAATCTTCAGCGTGGTAATTGTTATGTTATGTCATCGCTATTATTTGCTCATATTTTGTATTATTGATTCATTTTTTTTTTGTAATTTTTTTTTTTGCAGTTTGCAAGGCAAGGTTTTGCACTGGCTTTAGCAGCTGTACTTGGTGAAATTCATGCAATAAAATTGGATTCTTTGATGAAGCTCATTGTGGAAGAGCTCGAAGTTTCATCTGGCATGAAGGGTCAGGTATTGGCAACTGAAACCTGTACCAAGTTTGTACCAGTCTAGCTATCTTTTTTTTTTGTTGATACCTCTTTTTAGGACTTGTTAAGTGCTTGATAGAGGCATGATTATTGAGGTTAACTGGATCTTAGTAACTGTTTTTGTCACTGTACCTGTAACAAACAAAAAGTTTGGTGTCAGTTGTGATACCAATGAGCTGGTTCTTCAGGAATACAACATATTCTGCTAGAAACTGCAATCTGGTACCATAGACAAAACAAAAATTGTTATCTTGAATCCACTAACATAGGATTATCAACTAACTAAAACTGCAGGGGTAGATATTTTTCTAGGCATCAATAAGTTCTTTTTGCAGTTTTTGATAAGTTGAGAATTTTTGGCAATTTTTTTGTAAAATTGTGACAAAAAGTGAACTACAATTATCTAAACTGGCTTGTTAACTTGCATAGAGATGTGTTTTTTTAATGTTTCCTTGGGCATTATTTTACAGGAAGCAAAAGACAATCTCTTGGGCCGTCTTTTTGCATATGGATCACTCACCAGATCATCACGAATTTCTGAACAATGGAAGTCAGATAAGAGTTCATCAATTGTGAAGGATTTTGTTGGTACTGTGACTTCACTTGCAGCGAAGAAGCGCTATTTGAGCGAGCCAGCTGTTTCTGTCATTTTGGATTTGGCCAATAAGGTCTGTGGCAGTGTTGTGCATGTTTGGCTTTGTTGGTACTCTTCTTTTGATAAGAATAAAGGATTTCCAAACCACCGATTACCCAGTACTAGTATGTGCTAGTACTGGACCAAACATTTATGGTATAGATACTTGCAGGATGACAACAACAACCAAGCCTCTAGTCCCAAACAAAAAAGAACAAAAAACCCAGGCAATAGGATGATATATGTTTGGAACCTGCAATTGGCACAATTTGCTCTACCTTCTTGGTATTGTAATGTTATATAGAGCTCCATTCTGATTGGTATCTTAATGGAGTAACAAATCTTCAAGAAAAACAACCAAGGAACTGCAAAAGATTCTAATTTATGTCCCAGCTGATAACAGTTGAAATCCAGTACCTTTTCTTGTTTGTATTAGAGTTACTTCGAAAACTAATTTTGTAATAGTTTGCGGTTCTGATGAGATATGTTTGGAACCATTTTATGTTGCAGTTACCTGAGGAGGCTGTATTAACTGAAGTGTTGGAAGCCCCAGGCTTGAAGGACTGGTTTGAAAGAGCTGCTAAAGATGGGGACCCTGATGCACTTTTCCTTGCACTCAAGTTACAGGAGAGGGTAAACACTGAAAATGATGTGTTTGGAAATTTACTCCCATGTCCTTTCAGTGCTGACAAGTTCTTCGCTCGGGACCATCTCTTGTTTCTCTCACCTTGTTTCAAGGTAAGATTTTGAATGTTGTATTGGGATGTATAATGATATTCTGCAAATTTAAATCAACAGTGCAATTTGGATTTCTTTAAAAAGCCAACCACTTAGCAAACCTAAAAGTAGCATTGGTATAATTGAGTTTTTAGCGGATAGGTCCATTTACTCAAGCAAAAACTGACCAATGTCCCCTATTTTATGCGAGCTTGGCCAAATAATAACTACCTGTTTTCTTCAGGTAATTTAGAGATATGTAGGAGGTTAGACACAAAGCTGATGATTCTTGAAATTTATTGTGTCTATTGGAAAAGTAAATACTATATTGTTCCAAAACCAAAAATAGGAAAGCCAGCCTTATAAAGTTCCAGTATATATATATATATTTTTTTTGTGGTAAGCATTAAAAAGAGTTTATTTAGTTTTCAGAAATCCAGTAAGGCAGCTACATTATTTATAATGAAAATTTTTACTTGTATTCATGAATTTTGATATGACATTTGCTGTAATCTACTGGTATCTTGGGAATATTGGAGGTTTGTTTCAAACATGGAAAAACTTTCATTTTTATGTTGTTTGGAAACATTGAGAAATTTTCATGTAAGTTTCAAAAACCCCAAATAACAAAAGACAAACAATGAATAAAGTACTGACTGCTTTTTACTGAAATGTCTTTTGAACAATTAGGAATCAGCATTTTGCCTGCCACGTGTGCATGGAGTTTGGCCAGTGGTGGTAAACATGCTATTACCAGAGATGCCCCCTCCAGAAGAGACAAACCCAACAACCCGAGCCACCAAAAAGCACAAAAAAAGTAGAAAAGGCAGCTCAACTGAGGATAGCTCTGTCAACATTTGCAATTTCTGCGAGGTTGTAATAGAATCATCGCTCCTTTTCTCTTCCCATGACCGGAAGTACCTGGCACTCAACATACTACTGTTGACCCTACCTAAATTACCTGCTTCAAGCCTACAAGTTATTCTTTCTAGCAAGGTTGTTTACTGTTTAATGGATATTTTATCGAACAAGTCGTCATGGCTTTACAAGGCAGGTCAACACTTTTTAACCGAGGTTATAAACTTTGTTGGTGAAAATTTGGATAGAATGGTTGCCGCAATAGTGTCCTTGCAAAAGCATAGCCGGGGTAGATTTGATAACATCACAAAAACCCATACAGTAAAACAACTTATTGCAAAGTTTGATAATGCTGAGGGATGCATGCACTTTGTGGAAAGTTTGGTGTCTTTGTTTGTTGATGAGGGGCCCACTTCTGATGAGCCATCAGACCAGAGCCAGACAACTGATGAGAACTCGGAGGTGGGTTCTGCTGAGGACAAGGACCTCTTAACAAATGGAAATGGGAATGGATCAGATACGTTGAAGAACTGGGTGGTTGATACCATGCCGCGTGTCGTTAAAAATTTGAAACTGGATTCAAATTTGAAATCCTTGTCGGACGAAGAGATTGTTAGGTTTACTGAGGATAAGTTTAAGGTCGAAGCTGCGATAATGAAGTTTCTCACGGTTCAGGGTCTATTTACTGCTTCATTAGGTACTATATATCCCAATGTATTACCTATGACATCCCTCCTTTTTGCATTTATAGTGACCAATCAGTTGGTATTGTTGTGGGGAATTGTACTCGCATGATATCATATACGATGTCTGGTGCGTTATGGCTGCAAGATTTATTCATTTGTAGTTGTGTAGATGTGAAATTTAGATAATGGTTACATGATTGTTGAACTATAAATATAAGGATGTGTATAGTTGAAAATTCAAAAGTGGCGTGTATGAAAAAACTTGCATGCTCGCATGATCATCATGTTGGACTCTAATAAATAAGGGGCTTTTGGGTAACTTTGTCCTCTTTTGGCCAAGAGTTTTAGAAACTTGGATAAATAATTTGAGCTTGACTAGCAACTACCCAGTTTTTCAAACCCTAGCTTATGCGTGTCAGGTAAGCTATGGAACGGGAAGACTTGACCATGAGCACACATAGGCAGGAACTTTTAGCTCTAAGACAATTAATAAAAACACAGTAAATTTGTACAAATAGATGGGAAAAAAATACAGTATGAGAACTGTGTTGCTACTGAAAATTTCCCTGCCCTCTCAAAAAGGATATCAAAGAAAAGAGAATGAACACGCATATAAACACATCATGACTTTTAACTGGTTGAAATATGCTAAGGGGAGAACTTTTCTGGTTCTGATATGAAACTAGATTAAAAAAAGGGTGTATTTATGCTATTGAAGATTTACTGATTTTATTTTCTTTGCTCCTAACAGGTACAGAGGTTACATCTTTTGAGCTGCAAGAGAAGTTCAAGTGGCCAAAAGCTGCAATCTCCAACGCTTTAAGAGAGTCATGCATTGAGCACCTGCAGGTATTATTGGAAGAGGCACATAAGTCGGAGGGGGCCCGTGTGCTAAACGAGATTGAGCCAAATGATCTTGCCTCCTACTTCACCAGATTTGTGGAAACAGTGTCCAGCATTCCTTCAGTGTCACTTTTCACGGCTTTAGGGGATGAGGATGACAGGGCATTCAAAAAGCTCCTGAAAATGGAATTGAAACTGTCCAAGGAGGTAATCTCTCCACACCCCCGAACCCCCAAGCCTCTTTCCCTCCCTTTCTCAGTCTCTTTCAATTTGCAATGATCATTTGAGAAGCTTGCAAAAAGAAAATAACCCATGTCTTATTAACTGTTTTCACTAAGCCTTGTTTGAGAAATTCAAAAAGAAAAATATATCAAAGTTATTCTTAAACACTGTATCATGTTTAAACATTTTTATTGCAGGTAATTCCAGCAATCATTCTATCAGATGATTTATTTTTGATCTGTGGATGCAGCTTTTACATTTTAAAGTCAAAATAAATTAGAAGTTGAAGATAATATTCTTAGGGGAATAATAAGTAAGATGGATGATGTGTTGTTTTATTACTAATAAATATAGGGCTTCCTTGTGTATGCTTAAATGTGCCATTTTCTCTGGGTTTTTTTTTTTTTTTGCCAAGATATTGACCAAGGTGATGAAGTTACATACCACAACTGCAAAGGGGGAAAAAATAAAATAGAATAAAGTGAAATTATGATGTCTTTTTTTTATAAATTGTAGTACGTTAGCGGTCAGTATTGTTGTTTTGACAATAAAGAGAAATTCGTCAGTGTATTTTAGCAGTAACTTAATGCTTCAGATCTCCAGGTTCCAGTTAATCCACATAAAGCATCCCTAAACACAAGACAAGAAATCATAAAAAGAAAAATAATCCATCACACTTTAGCTGATCTGTAGTGCCTTTTTTTCACACAGGAAAGAAAAATGAGCCCTGGAACCGACTCATCTAGAATGCATGCAATGCAGTTCCTTTTAATCCAGCTACTGCTCCAGATACTTCTCCATCCTGGTGAATTCCACGAGGCGGCAATCGACTTGACTATCTGTTGCAAGAAGACCTTCTCTTTTCTCTCTTCAGAGGATGAAGAGAAGGGGGAGGAGGAAGAGAAGGAAGAGGAGGGTCCTGCACCTCAATTCATGGATGTTCTTGTCGACACATTCCTTTCCCTCTTGCCCCATTCTTCAGGCCCGCTAAACTATGCTATTGAACAGGCAAGTAGATGAGGGATATTGTGTTTCCTTTTCACTAATTGTACCTAGATTTTGCCCCCCATTTTCATATAACACCCAAAATCGCTAATCTTAGCTTCATGGTTTGCGAGCTGAAAATATAATAATTAGAAAGAAAATATGAAAAATTGTGGCATTGGTATTTTTGTAATCTTGTATTGATCTCACTAGCTTCAGTGCCTTTTGCTTTAATTCAAATGGTTATATTAAATAAATGCAGGAGCTACAAGCTCATATATTATGCACCTCCTACTATCAGCCCCAGTTTGATTTACTCTAGCAGTAAATGCAGCCTTGTTATCCTTTTTTTTCTGTCTTCTCATTTGTTGGAAGCTGTTGGTGACCTCAGTTATTTTTTTTGTATTGAATTAGGTATTCCGATGCTTCTGTGAGGAAGTAACTGATGCAGGGCTTATTCGGATGCTACGAATTGTAAAAAAAGAGCTGAATCCACGCCGCCTGGCACCGGCTGAAGGCGATAGTGGGGATGAAGATGAAGACGATTTCCTTGAAATCGAAGAGGATGACGATGATGCTGGGACTGGCGGGGCCGGATTGAGTGACGAGTCTGAAGGGGTAGCAGAGCCCGGTTCTGTAATTGATGGAGATGATGAGGATAGGGAGGATGGGATGGATGTCGACACAACCACCAATGAGGTTAGTGCTGACTAATAGCAGCTAGGAAAAGCCATAAAAAACAAGAAATTTGAAAACCCAACAAACAAGGTGAAATTACAAATGGAAAAAAGGTATGCTACTTTTCTAATCATACATCCATGTTGTTTTGGTTTGAAACAGGCTGATGAAGATGAGGATTCAGAGGGGATGGATGACGATGCTATGTTCAGGATGGATGCATATCTGGCAGCAATGTTCAATGAGAAGAGGATCTCGGGCAATGACTCTGCTGCTCAGTCACAGTTCCTGTCCTTCAGATTTCGGGTCCTCTCCCTCCTCGAGATCTACCTCCACAAGAACCCGGGTAACTCATCTCTACCTATTTTTTCATGATCTGTTTTGTGTTTGTGTTATGGAGATCACGATCTCGTGTTTTCCTGTCAAGTATCTGGCCATTTGCTGAGCTAATTTGGTCTGGTCCAAATCTGCCATTTATTTTCTTGCTATCCAGTTACATGGAATATAGACTGAGACCAGCTCCAATAAGTAGGTGCATGTACTGGTGGAACGGGTCCCAAGTGCCGAGTACTAATTTATTCCCTCAGGACCAAATTTTTTACTGTTTCTATTGGTCTATTCTTGTATAATAAATTACATATGGGAAGAAGCAAAACGTCATCATACATCTTGGGAGGTTTGAACACCTTTTTAATTCTTCTTTTTCCTCAAATGAACAGGGAAAATCCAAGTTTTGACCGTGTACTCCTTCCTGTTGCAAGCCTATGTAAAGTCACATGCCAATACAGGTGGCGAACAATTTAGACAACGTATATCTGGCATCATACAAAAGAAAATATTCAAAGCAAAAGAATACCCAAAGTTCCCTGAAAACCAGATTGAAACTCTCAAAACCCTAATTGAGAAAAGTCTTAAATTGGTTTCACGTTCCCGGTTCAAAGATGTCATCAACCTGGCTCAAAATGCGACCTTTTGGCTACTTAAAATCATCACCTCCATGAATTGCCCAAACTCCAAACTGGAGAGTGTGGTTGAAGTCTTTCAGAACACATTGGTAGACTATTTTAACAATAAGAAGTCTAGGCTAAAACTAGGATTTGTGAAAGAGGTTGTTAGGAGGTACCCTTGGGTGGGCGCACCCCTTGTCGGCCTTTTATTAGAAAAGTGTGGCTCGACCAAGGCTGAGTTCAGGCGGGTTGAAACCCTAGATCTTCTCGACTCCATCATGAAATCACATGAAAAAGACACCTCCAGTTCATCCAAGCTGGTCAAGAAGCACCTGAAAATTATCTGTGGATTAATAGGAGAGCTTCTGACGAATTTTCCCCGGAAGCAGTCCAGGAGAGCTGATGTGCGGCGATTTTGTACAAGGGTATTAAATATAGTATCTGGACTACATCTGAATAAAAAATTTGTGGAAGCATTAAAACCTGAAGTTTGTGCGCTTTGTGAAGTTCAACTTGGTGCAGCTTTTAATCCTTTCAAGACGGAGACCAAGTAAAAGAAAGAAAAGGGTAATTTATGATGCATTAGTCAATTTTGGTTAGGTTAATTTATTTTACTCATTAATGCGGTTCATCTCTAGTAAGATAAATTTTTATAGGTTGAGAGATTTTTTGTGCTGTTCTTTCGGTAGTATTTGGATTCACCAATTGTTTGACATGTTGTATCTGTAATAGAGATTTTGTTTTCTGCAGTGCAACTTCACTGTTCACCATATGTTTTTACTTTTAAGTGATATGAGAGCCTTATTGGACCATGTTTAGCCAAGATTTTTCTGCAAAATATGAAAATATCTACAATTTCTCTTTCAATTGATTAGGAACTGGGGCTCATGTGATTACTTGTTCCTTTCTATCCTATCATTTTTTCAAGTGCATTTATGATTTTATTCAACAATTATGCAAATTCCTCGTTTTTATGGATGTTTTTCGATACATGGGCGTCGGTATCATAATGCAAGTTATACCCTCCCGAATGTTTAATTACACTTTTTAAGGCTATAAGAATAAAATTGTAACTTGAATGAAATTGTCCATATTTAACTATATATTTAATTAACATATTTAATTGCACTTTTAATGCGTCGGAAATTGGAATGCCCCCCCTTTTGACAATACATTTTCACATCAAGCTATATAAGAATAAAATTTATAGATACGTTTATGGCCTTGTGAATTGATTGTGTATAAAATTTTATATATTATTTGAGTACTATTTAGTTTTGTTGTTTAGTTTGATAAACAACAGAACACGTTTCAATTTTTTATTTATTTTCACGTGATGATATAAATGAAAACATTCTATTGGTTCAATTGTAAGATTACATTTTTTTTATGATAGTAAAATTGTGATGTTGATCTATTATCAGTATATATTTATTATGGAGGTTTGTACTGAGCTCGCCATTACAATCAAAAAACTAAAATAACAAAATAGACTCCACGAACAGATAAATATATTTCTTTCTAGCTCTCCAAAATAGATCCCAAGCAACTTCACAATTCTCACCAGTAGGTTGACGATATGATAAATTAGGGGACCACATGGCAGCTACTTAAATAAGGATCTCAATTGGATATCCATTACAGTAATATAAACGAAGGATCCAGAGAACCGCATAGATACTCAAAATATGTTGACCCAACTAATCGTAAACCCAGTACAAATCTTCCTGATAATTGGGTTACTGAGTTTGAAATATATCGGCCCAATTTGGCCCAAAATTCCCCCCCCCGGTCGGGGTATTCTGAAAGTACTTCCCCTGTTACTTTCAGGCTTCAGCGACCATTTTTTTAGGCAAAAGGTGATGTAAGAAGCTACAGTACCTACCTTTCATAAATCATAAATACTCTTTGCTTGGAACTTACCTTTATAACGGATTCAAAGCATTTATTTGAAGTGGAACTAACTAATTGCAGTTTAATATTTAGCGAACTTACATGTAAGCCCCGTGTTATTTGTAAATTGCAAAACCTGTATATTTATAATAACTTTTTTTTTTATAAAGGATGAGAGCTAAATTCTGAAATCGCCTCTCATCTCATATAGAGGATAATATCTTAGTCAACAATGTTAATTGTGATCTCATATTATATAAATACAATAACAAAATATTTCGAACCCACACTTCTCATACAGACAAAGATAATATCTTAGTCAACAATGTTAACAAAGGTCTCAAATTAAATAGAACAATTATTACCGTAGTTCATTTTATGAAATTAGTTTTATCACTACATAATGCAGTAAGTATAAGATAATGTAAGCTGCACCTTGCAAATAACAGTGGTTTCGGTGCAATCTTTTTTATTACATCTTCTTGAGTAGAACTAGGTGTTCTTAAGCTCACTAAAGTATTTGGTGAGCTTAACTCTAAAACCTATTAAATCTGTTTCAAATGACGAATCCGAACCGTTGAAACCCGTATACCTTACGAGTGATGAGTCTACATGTGAAAATTTTAAATATTCGAATTAATTTAGTATAAAGTTAAGCGGTCAAAAAAAGTTCAAAAAATAAATGCACTAAAATTAATTTATTAACCTTCTAATTTTTAATACCATTTATATATTTTTAATAATTATTAATGTGATCCGCATCTATGTTTGAAAAATAAAAATAAATACGGATATAGTTTTACCACTATCTGATTCGTATCTCATCTGTTTTCATCCCTAGTTGGATTTGTATAGAACCTATAATTACATCATTCGGAACAAAATTTATTGCGGCTATTTTTATTAATATCCTTAAAAAAATTAATTTTAAAAATACCCTCACATTGAATTTCTTTTTAAAAATGCCCTAACCGCCAGGCCCACGGGCGGCCCAAAACAAAAGCGGACCGCCCGTCCCACTGGCGGGTCACTTTAACTAGCGGGGTGCCCGTGGCACGGGCGGTTCACTGTTCACTGTTCACATTTTTTTATTTTTTTTTATTTTAGTATTTTGATTTGAATAATTTTGTGAAAAAAAAGTTTTCTTATTTATAGTGTATGCCAAAAAATAAAATATTTGATATAAGTGATGTCGTAAATTTTTATAACTTTGATTTTTTTATTTTTATTTTTTTTGTGAACTTTGATTTTATTTGTCAGTTGGATATCACAAGTCTAAATATAACACTAATTAAGGACTTACCTTTATTCTGGTTTTATAATATATGTATAATATACACATATACACATATACACATATAAACATATACACATATACACGACTTGGCCTTGGCCTTTATTTTGATTTTTATTTGGTCTCCAAGCACATTTCAATATGGAGAACAAGATGAACGGTTCGGATCGACATTTTGAACTTTAAAATCACAAAATATGAGCGTGAAGTAAAATAGTCGCTTTACTTCATGCTCATATTTTGTGATTTTAAAGTTCAAAATGTCGATCCGAACCGTTCATCTTGTTCTCCATATTGAAATGTGCTTGGAGACCAAATAAAAATCAGAATAAAGGCCAAGTCCTTAATTATTGTTATATTTAGACTTGTGATATCCAATTGACAAATAAAATCAAAGTTCACCAAAAAAAAAAAAAAAAAAAAAAATCAAAGTTATAAAGATTTACGACATCACTTCGTAAATATATCAAATATTTTATTTTTTGGCATACACTCTAAATAAGAAAAAAAAATTTCACAAAATTATTCAAATCAAAATACTAATATCTCTAAAAAAAAAAAAAAAAAGTGAACAGTGAACCGCCCATGCCACGGGCGGTCCGCTTTTGTTTTGGGCCACCCGTGGGCCTGGCTGTTGGGGCATTTTTAAAAAGAAATTCAATGTGGGAGTATTTTTAAAATTAATTTTTTTTTAAGGATATTAATAAAAATGGCCGAATTTATTGCAACAAGTCTTTGAATAAAATTGCAAGCGACCAATTTAATTACAAATTTACAATAAAAAGTGGCTCAATTAGATTTTTTTTTTTCTTTTTTTACTGTCTTGATTGCCAGTCCACATCACTTCTAAACAAGGACAGCTTTTCCTACACGGAGTAAGCAACAGTCACTAGCCACAAATATTATTATTATTATTTTGAAAGAATACTAACAACGAACTTTCAATTAAACAATTATTTTCTGTTAAGTTTCGATCTACTGAAAATCCCCCTTCGGTATAACATTTTTTTTTTATGAGAAAGCGCTTCAGTTCAACAATAACATCTAGTTTTGTTGACAAAAATTACTTTCGTGTATTTTAAATGTGTGAGGCGAAATTAATAATTAACGTCAATTATAATTGACTAAGATATTGTGCTCTCATACCGGTTACTAAAAAATCGAGAGTTCGAACTTTTCTCATGACTTTGTAATTTCTGCGAAGCTTTAAAAAAAGAGAGTACATATTATTTTCTCTTATTAAGTTGAGAATTATATAATTAACAAATAGTAAAGCCGAGGGCTTTTTTTTTTCTGATTCCGTTACTAATAAAGTTTAGGTGTTATTGCACAGTTACTAATAAAGTAATTTTTTGACAATATGATAAAGCATAGGTATTATTCACAATTATTCTTCGTTGAAAATAAAGAGAAATAATTACCTCACATTTGAAACAACTTCTCCTAGAAGTTAAGTCTAGCCTAAACCACACGGAAAGAAAAAAATTCATAAACCTTGATTTAAATCTATGAAAATAAATTGCTTTCAATCAATCAACCTTCTGAGAATCTCGTCTAATTTTTCTCCTCATTTCCCGGGAAATACGCTAGGTCAAGCTCCTATACAGTGACCTAATAACCTTTTCTCACCAGACAAGTTTAATTCCTTCTAATTTATCTTCTTGAAAAAAAAAAAGAAAAAAAAAAGCAAAACTGATCAATGTTTAGAAGCTGTTTCCGATCTCTGACAGCTATGCACGAAAGAGAGCGAGCATATGGGATGTTTGTTTCTCACGAGAGAAATCTGTCTTGCTCTGGTCTTGGGGAAAAAAACAATAAAATTATTATCTGGCTAACTGGCTTGGGGACCAATGCAACAAAACCAAGCTTTCATAAAAAGCCTCATGAATTTGGTTTTATGTGAATTTCTATTAATATTTTCCATATCTATAATTCTGTTTCAGTACATAGTCAGCGATGCAGTGCAGTACTTCACGACTTCCTAATGGATTCCTTTTCCTTTTTCCTGATCCATTTTTATTCTTTTTCTGAATCTTACCTTTTTCCTGTTCCCAACTTCCCTCATCTCTTCTTTCTCGGAGAAATTTACAAGTTGCAATATACAGAGAGATTTGGTCCTCTCCAGTACTTCCAAAACGGAGATGCCATTTTCAGAGCTCCAGCATTCTCTGAGTCGGTGAGTCTCAACAGCAACTGTCACGACGGATACGTTATAGCACGGTATGTGTGCGCTGTGATAATTCGTGTGATATGATCATCTTTAAAAAAAAATAACATGGCATGATACATGAACTGATCTGATTATAATACAATATGATACGATACGTGATCACACGAGTCACGCGTGATTAGAACCATTAGATCTTAATTGAATGAGAAATTTTGATTAAACTAATTTTAATTACAAAAAAAGTTTGACGCGGCCAAACATGACTAGTCAAATTGAATACAACACGTGTGGTCACAACACAACATATCATGTAACAATCAGACTTGATCACAGCACGACACATGACCCAAGTGGTTGCGTGACCAGTCACAGCATGACATGACACGACACAAATTTACATCCTAACTCGTCACACAAAATAAAATTATTAAAAGATTGTATTTGTGCCGTCTGATCGGATCTGAACAGTGCAATGATCTTTTGAACAATTGTTGAGCAGCCGAACATATCGGTAAAAAAAAAATCCCTAAATTGAAAATCAGCCAATCTAATTTAGTGTTGGCTACAATAAATAGTTGAGAAAGAAAATGATTTAATCAGGTTGGTAGGTGTAAAATTGTGTTTGACTAGCAGTAGCACGAGGTGAAAAGAAGTTATGATTTGTTTCGTTAGAAACAACTGAGATACGATACAGAGGAAATCAGTACTAGTACTAATTTTAAATTTCTCACATTAGTACTCAAGGATGTTTTTGTATAGATTGGGATCTTGAGTGACTGTAAGAGATTCACTTGTCTACTTTTAATGTAGATATTATCTATATCTTACGTTTATTAATTATTTAAGTGATAAATATAGAGCGTTTGTAAAGTAAATAAATTGTCATTATAAAATTTAATCAAATTTTAATACAAAGTTATCTTGTTTAATTGGTTTTATTCTCATTTTAAATATTTATTATGTTCAAATATCAGAGTTCATAATGTTTAGAAATTACAAATTACAAATGGCAAGCAGGAATCAGGATCCTTCAGGACAATACATGCTATGCTAGGCTAGGTTTCCTAAAATGAAGTTATCAAACGGTATCAAAGATCAAATTAATTTGCTTTTCTAGAACAGCATGGATTGTTTTCGTTTCTCGCACAAAAATATACATCGATCAACGCGTACCAGCACGCCTCCTGTTGGTTATCTCAGAAATCGTGCCTCTCTCTCTCTTTTAAAACTTGGCAGAGGGCCAGAGGCTGTCCACTTGTCCAGTGTGTCTCTGTTCCTCTCTCTCTCTCTCTAGACAGCAACTGTGGTCAATGCATCTCGGCATCTCCAGTTACAGGCAAGTCAGTTTCCAGTTTCCAACCTGTAGGCTGTACAGTCATTAATGCTCCTTCTAAGGACCATGCTAATTAAAAAAAATATTACAAAAAAGTTTCAATTATCAATTGACCTTAATTTTTTTTTAATGTGATTCCAGTGCTAGCTTATTTTTTGGCATCAACTACTCTATCCAAATAATAGATAGCTTATGACAGCATTATAGCATTTAACCACTGTCTCATGTCCAGTTCCTTTGTGATGCTTTCATGTTTCCTTTTGTGTTCCAACTCGCTGTCACCGAAATTTTATTAAAAGAAATTGCAACACTTTGTGCTTTTAGCCTTTTAGCATTTAGTATTTTTTTTATTAGATGACTTGTTATACAACCTACTTCAGAATCTGGTTTTATTATACAATACTTTACCCAAAGATGTCTAAACCCTTCCTGTTACCTTTTACATTGTTTATTTGTTTCTGAAGTACTAAAATATTACCAAGCAATCTCATTTTCATTCCCTATGTGATACTCTAATTAGTTATTTTATTTATCAAATGAAAAGCATAATCTACTCCCAGTGATATCTATCTATGGATGGCCTACATATCTTTATTTCAGGATACACCGCAACTTTACACTGTACTGCCTCCTGTGTGGTGGACCTCTTGTGCTTCCAAATGAGGTTAATTAGCACTGTATCTATCAATACATATAGAGATTACGGGCATTTTCTCAAAAAAAAAAAATATAGAGAGAGAGAGAGATTACGGGCATTTTGGACAATAAAAAATTAGCACTATATATCAAAATTATAACACGTTGCATTAATTAACCGTATTTATTGGTAGTATTAGTAATATTAATATATAATATATGTATATGATTGTTTAATGTCTATATTGGTACAATTATATCCTTATTTTTAGAATATTTTTTTTCGTATTTAACTTGATTATCATCTTAGAAATTTTCTCATGTTTGAACAATTGCTTCCTTTGATTTTGTGACTCCTTTGTACTAGAGTTTCTAAAGTTTTTACTTGGTATAACAAATTATATGAAATAATTTCTTTGTATTATATATAGTTAAATCATATATCAGAAAAGAAAGAGCATGAGCAAGTATGTAAACTTTTTTCCCACTTAAAGCGTTTTTTTTTTTTTTTTCCAAATAGTAAAACCTTCAATTAATGCTAAGGAAACAATTATATATTCCTAAGCCTCTAAAAAAAATTTCTACTTTCATTCAGAAAGTGTTTATAACGGGCAATAAAGAAGGGAATTTTTTTTTTCTACCTCTTGTATAGTTCGTAGATATAATTTTTTTTTTGTTGCTTTTGTAAAGTTGAGATTTTAAATATTCAGATTGTATTGAGTACAATATTACAGTCTGTTATAATGAATAAGTATATATATAGTTGTACATACAATTTAAAGATATAGTTTTTTTTTTATTCATTAAGTAGTAACACTTTAATATAAGTATAAATAGCACTACCGAGACAGATACGGAGATGTAGGAATAGCTTTCCAAAACTAAGGCATAATTATATTCAGATTAAGCTTTAATTTAATCATTACGGCATGATGGTCAGTACTTCACCACGTCGCATGAGAGCCTCCTCCTTTGTTGGCTAATCCCACTAATTTTTATAACACGAAGCTGTACAAAGACACGACCAACTAACCCATTTTGGAAGTTGCAATTATTATCTTATAAAAATCATGTTGCAATCCATGCATGCAAATAAGCGGCGAAATTCTCTGTGGACAACTACTACATAGATTGTATACATCCTACATAATTAATACTTTTCTATTAGAAAAATCCCAATACAACTTAATTTAGGGATTCAATAAAAGTCAAGCCGTAATTAACCGGATACGTCATGGTGCGATATTACACGTATGTGTGCCGGTCACGTGTCTGACTTGTGTATCCCGTGTTGTGATCATTTACATGACATACTATTTTTTAGAACATTGACAGGATACGACACGACATGGGAAAGACTTGGTCACGACATGTGGTTACGCGAGTCATAAGTGATCATGACCATTAGATCATTAATCAAATGATAAATCTCGAATAAATAAATTTAAATTAATGAAAAAATAATTAATTGTGACAAGTTATATTTGAACACATCATGCATGGTCACGGCATGTTTTGATCATAGTACGATAAATATATCATGACTATCCTTTCAAATGTAATCATAGCACGATATAGTATGAAAATTGGGTAAGGCTAAGGTGCTATGGGTTGCATAGAGACCTACGGTGCTACGGCTCAATATTTGAGTTTTCAAAATCCAAATGGTCGATCCGAACCATTCATCTTATTCTCCATATTAATATGTATTTGGAGACCAAATTTTATATTTTTTGAAAAAAATTTACTATTTTTTTAGATAGATAGAAAATCACTTGATCTAAAAAATTCTGCACCATTCAGATATTTGATTTTCTACCTATTTAAAAAAATAGTAAAAAAATTTTCAAAAAATATAAAATTTGGTCTCCAAATACATATTAATATGAAGAACAAAATAAACGGTTCGGATCGACCATTTAAATTTTGAAAATTCAAATATTGAGCTGTAACACCATAAATCTCTATACAACTCATAGCACCTTAGCCTTACCCATGAAAATTTAAGTTTATTACAGTACGACATGATAGGTCAGTGCGTCACGTATTTACATCCGTACTGAATTATAAGTGTGAGAAGATGAGAAACATGAATTAGAATTAATACGTAATAAATTAACCGGTTGAAATGTCGCATTTTTACAGTTACACAGATGACGACTTAAAGAGACAAGCGCATAAAAATCTAGTTGGTAATTAGCACTTCTCAATCACACCTTTGATAAAGGGTTTAAGAGAAAAAAAAAAGATTTTGTTGAAAATGACTAATGTCTGCTAATGTAACAAGAGACATTCTAGACCTGTAATCATTAAAAATCAGAGAAAGGGACTTGAAAATTAAGCCTGGGACTTTAAGCAGGAAAACATTCTTTTCTTTCATTATAACATGAGTACATATATTTGTGGCATAAATACTTGCTCTGTGCATTCAAACAAGCAATTTTAATTATAATTGATAATTTTTTTTATTGATCTTTAAGACACGTCAAATTATTTTACTAATAAATTTTCAATTATGTCCGAAATTAATTATTATGTAATTGTATTTATTAAAAGAGGAGGGATCCGATTACATCATTTTTTGGTGACACCGAATTACACTCTCCATTTTCAAAGTTTACAAAGTTCAAGCAGTCGATCCAAACCGTTCAACTTGTTGGATATGTTAAAATGTGCTTGCAGATCAAATTTTACATTTTTTGGAATTATTTTACTATTTATTAAGTATTTAACAAATCGCTATATTCAGACCGTTGAATTTTTGTACCCACCTTAATAAATAGTAAAAAACATCAGAAAAATGTAAAATTTGATCTGCAAGCACATTTTAACATATCCAACAAGTTGAACGGTTTGGATCGACTGTTTGGACTTTGTAAACATATGATGTAATCCGGTATCACCAAAAAATGATGTAATCGGAACCCTCCTCTTATTAAAAACTATAGTGTTTACCTGATATATAATATTTTTCTCGATTTAAAACATACTTTAGTTTTAGGTTAAAATTGGACAAATTCTAATTATAACGACCTACTATAATTATGAGAATGTCAAAATAAAAAAGTTAGTAGTATTTTAACGAATTGAAATGAATCTTTACACTTTTTAATTCCTATCATAAAATTATTATTTACGGAAAGTATGAAACCAATCATTTCAGGCTAATGTCCAAAACTGAAAATGACTGATTTGATAAAATATTCGTACAAATCGCACCGGTATCATTATGCAATTTTTAGCAAAAAAAAATGGTTCCACATTTCCACATAAGTACAAACGATCAATGATTAATTAAGATTACAGACTTAAACCCTGTTTTGTTATTTTCTTTAGCTTCCTTTTATGTACAGTTTTTAATTGAACTGGACAAGTAGAGTGGCGGTGAGAAAGGAAATGGATTCTCTGTTTATAAATAACTGGAGAGGGGAAGAGTCCGATAAAGCGCCTGACACTCTGTTTTGTTTGATGGGACGTAATACGTGAATGCATAGCAGATACGAATATTGTAATTTTTAATTGTTTTCTTCCAGAATTTAATGGGACCGAAACTGTCTTTTGGTTTGACTATGGTCAACCTACGTTCTGAGGATGACATAAGCAGTACAACGAACTACATGAACGCGGTCTGATTTTGGTTCTGTGGACCGAAGAGACTTGCCAGCGGAAGGCTGATGAACTTTTTATGAGTTCCGAAACTTTCTATTTAGCACTTTCAATTATGAATAGTAATATTTGATATGTTTGAACTATTAGATTATTTATAAAAGAACTAGAAGATGATAAATTAGTTAATCTACTGTGAATATGTCCGTGTTTAAATAAATTTTTAGATAAACCTTTTTATATATTAAAATAAAATAAAATGCGTGAGCATGTAATTAGTTTTTATTTTTATTTTATTAATATGATAGGAGTCAAGTTTCTAATTTAATTTACTGAAAAAATTATAACTAAAGCTAACATAAGAGGAATTTTTCAAGTCTTCAACCATTTGTTTGTTAATATAAGTAGCAGAAGTTTGAACAAAATTTTAAAGAGAAACAATATAATATCAAAGCATCGATTTTCAAATATAAACTTTAAAACTTAAAAAGTAAAGGGCTAGAGGGGACATACTAGTAAATTTAGCATATTATATATATACTATGATTTTTTTGCTCCTTATTCACACATATAATTTCGAAACTTGAAGAAGAGTGTTGTACATTTTGACCGGCACTAATTTCTGTCTCTGGTCAACCAGTTTTCTCTTTTAGTTCCGAAGCCAATAATAACTTCTAACCGTACTAAATTTATGAAAATACTTGGACAACTAAGTTATTTTGGTCGTGATTTTTTTTTTTAATACCTTTGTAGATGCTGCAAAGTCCTGTCGTGATGTTTAAAATGAAATATTGACTCTAATTTATATAATTTTAATGTAGAGAATATAGTTTCAATGATAAAGTCTTATGAGTTATAATAAAATGAATAAAAATATAAAAGTTTACAACTATTATTACTTTTCTAATTATTAATATAAATAACTAGACTTAATACAAACATGCTCCTTTATAATTGATAACTGAATTCTGTTATCTATTAATCACTCAATAGATAAATATTTTATCCTGATATGCTCACCAATTTACAAATTACACTTTTATCATTCCTTTATCATGTTAGAAAAACAAGATGACTCAAAAGCTACATTTGATACCCCATAGCTTCACTAAGAAGTTTCCCGGTCCAAGCATTTAATTCAAGGTAACATGTCTAGCAAATTTGTTGCACAAGGAGGTGGGGTCTACCAGAGGCGGTAGCCTACTCCAAAAGCTGCTTCCAGGAAAAGCTAAACTTCCAAATTCCAAGTCTATTAACACAGGATCAAATCCACGTAGAATTAATTTTTTTGGTTGAAAGCCCGTAGGCGCACGTAGAATTAATTGTTAGAGCCTTTAGAGGGTAGAAATCGCGCATAAATCCTCTACTTTAAAACTGACCCCACCTAATAGATCATACATTGTTTTCCCTCCAAAGAGAGCAGAAGCAAAGCATCTCATTCCTTTTCTCTCTTTTGCGTGTAAGCATCTTCACTTTCCCATTTCTCTCTCTGTACACCCTCCTCTCTCTCTCTTCTCACTTCTCCCTTAGTTTTAATTCCCTCATCTAATGCATTATTTTAAGGTTTTACCAGCCTTTAATGGGTTGTCACCAAAGTTTAGCATCTTTTTTCCATGAACTATTAACCATTTAATCCCTTCCCTCTCTGTTACCTCTTCTCTCTCCCTTGAGCATTTTTTTTCACAAGTACAGTGTGTCTGTTGCATGCCAAATGAGCTGTCTAACAGACCGCCTCTGATTTTTCTGCTTTTCACACTTCTAATAACCTTCTCACCATTTCTTAATTTTTAGTAGTCAAAGAATCTTTTCTGTAAAAAAAAAGACTAGGCTTGTCAGTTACCACAATCTGGGGCTCTTTTCCGGTACAAGTTTCCCTATTTTGCCACATTTTTTCACACATATGAAACCTCTCTCTTACAATTTACATCTCTCTTCTTTCTTTCTTCCCATATAAGACACCGCTTTATTCTGGTTGTTCATACATTGCTCTCTCTGTCTCTCTTAGCATCCTGTTCCCTATCAATTTTTGTTGAAAGAAGGCAACTTGGGAAACTGATTGATTATTCATGCCTTTCTCCAATTTCTCAAATAAAGTCATAATCTCATAACATGCTCTGTCTCAGTTGACATCTTCTCTTGATTTTTCTCTCCACAAGCACCCTTCTTCCTGTTCACAGTTCAACCTTTCAAAATCATAGTGGTAAAAAATAATAAATTATTCTTCAAATGCCTACAACAGGCACATCTTGGGAACCTACAATGGCTGTCGGAACAACCTCCTCCAGTTATTGGCTAAACTGGAGGGTCCTGTTGTGCTCAATCTGGATTCTTGCATGTATGATTGTTGCCTCAATTCTGATATGGCGATACGAAGGGCATGGTTCAAGGCCTCAATCGTCAGAGAAAGAACGAGAAGGATTGCTATATGATGACGAGGCATGGCGGCCGTGCTTGAAGGAGATTCACCCGGCCTGGCTTCTAGCATATCGGCTAGTCTCTTTTTTTGTTCTACTGGGGTTGCTTATTGTGATCATTGTAGTTGATAAAGGAAGCATATTTTATTACTATACCCAGTAAGTTCATTCAATTTCTTAAATTTACAATTTTTTTTTTTTACTTTTCAATCAACTAGATGGCCCATGAAGAAATACACATTGAGAAATAACTTATTATTTGTCCAATGCAGGATACAGCATAGATAGTTTTGTGAAACAACATAGGAAATATTCCTCTGTCATTAACCATAAAAAAACAAAATATATATACTAACAACATAGGGAATTTTCATCTGTACTTGTGGTTTGTGATATTTAGTATGTCATACCGGGTCTATGCACTGTACTTTCTTGCTATTTCTGTTGCAAATTCATGGAAAAATCCTGTGTCTTGCAGAGGTTGCCATATTCATAACAGTTAGCATGTCACATTGTCATTAGCAATTTATTTGGATAATTCTTGTTGCCTAGTTGTTGAAATTAAATGAGTACAGTTTGCATGTGACTAATTGGACCCTACTTAAGCTGCATGTTTTTGTTTCTATTGATCATTTGCAATTATTACATAAATTTTCAAGGTCCGTGTTCATGACACGATAGTATATATAATATCATCAAATTTTTTATTACTGATGCAAGAAATATGTGTTGATAGATTTAGTTGGCTATAGTAGGACTAGGACCACTATTTAGCTGTATTATTGCATCAAATTTTTATGGTTCATGTTCATGACCTTATGCGAGATAATTTTGTCAATTTTTACATGGTGATGCCAAAATGTCTTGCTAAAGGCTTATTTTAACTTGGTTAAATACAAGATCTAGTGGTGATTTGGCTGGTACAGTTTTGGGACCAAGCCTGACAAGAATTTGAACATCTAAAACTGTTTGGTTTGTATATTTTTTTTTTACTAGTTACTTTTATAAGAATTTCAAAGTTTAGGGGTGGATAGATGTAAAATCAAGATAACTTTGTAGTACTTCTATCATTTATCTTCATTCTCTAATTGCCAATGTATTAATTTTTCATATGTTTTGTTGTACAGGTGGACTTTCGTTCTAGTGACATGTTACTTTGGGGTAAGTTCTCTTAAAATGAATTTAGTCATATGTCATTTTTTCAGAAAGGTCTCTAATAAATGTGTTATTTGTTCAGCTTGGTTCTTTGCTCTCTATTTACGGATGCCACCAATATATGAGCAAAGAACAAGGAGATAATGCTGATTTGTTGAGGTCAGAGCTAGAGAGAGGCAGGTATATGCCTTCGATTGGAAGAAATTCAAATCAAAATTCAAATTCACATATAAACAAAATTGTGAATTCGCCTGGAGTAAGTGAAGAAAGGGAGATTGCTGGATTTTGGGGGTATCTTTTTCAGATTATTTATCAGGTAAGTTGATTAGGCAATATTTGCATGAAATTGAGTACCTTTACTATTGAATTTATTTTTATACTTTGAGTTATATTATTGTGTGATATAATTCTAGCTGTGAAAATGTGAAGCGCTAAAATTCCTGTTAGACTTCTACAAAATAATGAATGGCATTTGTATATAAATCATAATGCTAATGCATTGGACTCATTTGTACTTTGCTCCAAAGTTTGATAATGTAAAAATGGTGCAGTATACTCACAAAAGAAATAATATGCAAAAACACAGCAAAAATGCTTTGGATTATATAACAAATTGTATATTATGTACAGAAAATGTATACTCTGTTTTCACTTCTCCGATTTTCTACTGTTCTTCTTTAATTAGACAAATGCTGGAGCAGTGATGCTGACAGATTGCGTGTTTTGGTTCATAATATTTCCATTTCTTTTCATCAGAGATTATGAACTCAACTTTGTATGTAATTCTACTCTGTTTCTATTTTCTTCATACAATCTAAGTACAATGCTTTCTTCTCAAGTTACAATAATGAACTGTGCATCTACTAATACTTACAACACTTTAATTTTTAGTTGCTTGTTGGGATGCATTCAGTCAATGCTGTCTTTCTTCTTGGTGATACTGCTCTAAATAGCTTGGTACATAAACTTTCTCTGTTTTCTTTTACAAGGGAACACTTTAGATTTATCTAAACTTAGCAATTTTACTAAAATTATGAGTCATATTTATTTATTATTTTGTTATGTAGAGGTTCCCATGGTTTCGCATTGCCTATTTCTTTCTTTGGACATCCACATATGTCATTTTCCAGTGGACCATCCATGCATGCGTTTTAATATGGTATGTGAATTCCTTATTTTCTTGTTAGAGAAAAATAATTGAAAAAACAAAAAAAATGTTGCTTGCAGTGAACTGAGTTGCAACAACTATACTAATGCTGCATGTTCTTTTACTGCAGGTGGCCTTACCCGTTTCTAGATTTGTCATCCAGTCGTGCCCCATTGTGGTACTTCAATTTTTCTCATTTTAGAATCATGTTTTTTAGGCTTAACAGTTAAATTATATGCATACATCAATATGTATTAACAACAAGTATTTTGTATTATCATTAAAAAGGTGGGGTTCTTGTCCAAAAGGGCTAAATCTTATTCAAAGTCGTGCATAAACCGTCTGATCCGTACCAAAATTCACTCGAACGGTTTAGATTTACGAGACCATTTAAATTTGGTAAGTTTGAAATCCGTTCGCACAAATCTCAACACAGATTGGCCAATTTAGATTTATGATACTATTTAAATTTATTAAGTTTGGAATCCGTTCCACTAATACTAGAGTGCTCAAGCGTAAACTTGTTCATGAAACTATCTTAAAAGAACATTGTCCATGAAAAGAAACAAGGAAAATGGGGGAAAACGAGAAAAATAAATTATGCAGTGTAACCAATGCTTTATGATGCATTTGTTTTTAATAGGTATCTTGCGGTGGCGTTGATGCAAATACCATGCTATGCTGTACTTCCTTTATTGATCAAGCTGAAGTATTATCTTTTAGAGAGGTTTTTTCCAGCATCGTATTATCCAGTAAAATGAAGAGAAGATGGGACATAATTTTCTTTGATAATAGAAGCAAATTCTTGGGCTTGGTAGCTTTTGAAGAACTTGATTCATAGAAAGGGGAAGGGGGGTATACGGAAAACAAATTAGTGTGTAATTATATAACCATATAAATTTTTCATTGTTAATGGGGGAAATTGTACAGTGCAAATTTTATTGCTAGTAGTATTGGCTATTTGATTGCTTATTAATACTAGATATGATATCATTGGTTCGCTTTGTACGTATGAGATTCAGCCTTCAGGCGATGAAAAACACCTTTTTGTAAATTCTATCATGAGGCAACTTGTACTGTTAACATGTATCATTTTATTTTGTCGATCGACTTGTTGAACCGAATGTCCTGCAAATAGATCTGTTTGTGTTACTCGTAGAGAAGATGCTGATGAGAATCTAACGGTCCAGATTAGTCAGACACTCCAGCAATGGAACCGGTAGGAATTGTATGTTAAAAAAGAAATTATAGGGCAAAATATTTCGCTGGATGAAGTCCGGATCGTCGAAGTTACTCAAATTTTGAGTTTACATCTGGACCGTCCAATCAAAATACGGGCCGAATCCAATTCGGACACCTGGCCCTTTAAATATCCGATTTTTTTTATTAAAAATAAATAAATATAGGAAAAAGTTAAAGAAATTGGAGAAATTTCAAATTTAAGAGAAAGTCCTGCTTTATAACAGCCAATAGACGTTATTAATTATAACGTTCAGCTAAATTTCTACTTTATTTTGAGTCCTGTAAATAAATAAGATTACTGTAGCTGGATGGATGTTATGATCTACTATAGTGATGTTTTTTAAGATTTCATTTTCTAATTTTTTTCTATAATATGTAAATTTTTACAAAATGAATAAAATAAATTACTATAGCTGGATGTTATGGACCATAACATTTTTCTACAACTTTTGTTTTGTTTTTATAAAACTGGATTGAGGGTAATATGAAAATTTGGCTGGATGTTGTGGTTAATAATATGTTTTGGACGTTATAAACCATAACATTTTTTTTAGATTTAGAATTTTTTTATTTTATTAACTTTTTCCGATATTTTATTTGATATTTTCCTATTAATAAATAAAGGATTTAAATATTCGTACTACATCAGATCAAATCAGATCGGACGGTTGAGGTATAAATCCAACTTTTCAGTTAACTCACGTATGAATTTTGGATAAGGTGGGATCCACTTTTCTAAGGATAAACCTGTCAGTGACATGCCGCACTGATATATTTCTCAGAGAAGCCACAGGAAACCCAGATTCAGACTCGCAGACAGTATACCAAAGTCAAACCAAAATCTGACCCCACATGTCAGAATAAGGGGTCAAAATTACCTTCTCCTACGATTCCACCTCTTCTAGCTTCACTACCATCTCTCTCTCTCTATGTCCAATACGCCATGAATTCTCTAGCAAAACCAATCCATTATGCTAAGCCCATGCGGCCTTCTATCCGTTCTCGAACCAAAAGAATGAATTTGACCGTCAAATCAGCGATAGATATGAAGGGCGTTTTGGGAAGCGAGGCGACCAAAAACCCGACGCTTTCCACCTCGTACCGCCCGTTGGATATACCGACGCCAAATCGAACGGTTCTGGAAGCCCAGCAGAGAGTTTGCACTGGCCCGGCGCAGACTCGACCGTTGGATCAGGCGCAAACCATGGCTGTTCTGGATACGATTGTTAGATCAGGTGTGTTAGATAAGCGGCACTTTTTACATTTCTATTTTTTTCTTTCCATTTTCCGTTAACAATAAAGCTTTTCACTTTACTTCCCATTGGCTCAGCCTAGTTCGTATTGTAACACCGGGTAATGTTTTCGAGTATAGACGAAGGAGACATTTTCCTGATATGTCTTTGTCGTTTTGATTTATTTATGTATTATAGGTACTTGGTTTGACTGGTGTTTGTCCTTGATTGAGACATATCATACGGCTTTGGACTGAAGTTTTGAGTCTAATGCCAAATCAGATTTAATCACTTTGTGTATCGATTCTCTGTTACATGCCATTACCTGAATGTATAGGCAACCTTCTAGCATCATTTTCCAGAGAAAACTGTTGCTACCAACTGCTTAACTAGTACACACAGGTGCATATGCAGCATTGACCAATAGATACCAATTAATTACTGGTACATATAGGTGCTGGATCCATATACTAGGTATTTTCTAAGTGCTGCCAGGAAGTTAAAGTACCAGAGCTGAACAGGATCTGACATGACTGGTTTAGGTATGTACCCCTATATAAGAGATCTGACTGTATGCATAGTTGTAACCTGCATGCACTTGACCCGGCTGGGTGTATAGTGTAGGTGCACCACTGTATATACTTGATACAATCTGGGTGTATTGATTCGCACAGAAACATACTGGGGCCTCATGATTACTTTAGTATTTACATGTATAGAGCTGACTGGTACAAATGCTACTATGAGAACTACCTAGCCAAAATTGTAACATAATCGGTGCATTATCAAGATGGACCAGCCTGCCAACTTACTTTTGATTTGCTATTTTTGTGTGCTGATGTGTTAAGTTTTACATACATCCACTCCCCATTTTCTTTTTACTATCACACAAAGGCAACATCACAGCTAGAAATAACGTTCTTTTTGTAATTTCTTCTAAAAGCTAGGGGAGAGCTGAAAGGAGAGGAGCCTGTCTCTCAGGCTCAGCTAGGTGCATTCTTTGCTGGCATGACTATTCGGGCCAATGCCTTCCCTGAGCCGACCCAGTGGAGCCCAGGGGAGTGGGCCGCCATGCAGGCCTGCTGGCCTGACCTGGCCCACTCTCTCCCTCCAGAGATCATTTTCCTTGCCGACCCTGAGGGGGCAATAATGGGCAGCTCGCTTGGGCCTATGTACTCTGGTGGAAATGGAGGCCCTGGCGAGATGCGTCTTGTGGGGGCCCTTAGAGAGGTGCTGCAGATTCCCATAAAAATGTCTTTTTTTTTGTTGGAATTTTCTCGCTAAAATCTATGTTTTGGGTTGTTTCGGAAAAGACTGCTCAAGTTTTTCTGGAATAATCTCAGTGGAATCTTTCAATTATAGAAATCTGCAGACCAATTGTGGATACATTTTCTTTGTTGTAGTTCAACTTGGTACTGCAAAAGAGTAATTGTATATTCTGTTAGGCAAAACGGTCTATCAGAGAGGTTATGCATTCACCATTACCTGTATGTACAGTTGGAAGGTGTTGCAAATATCTCAAAGTATGTTGGCTGTTAGTTGCAAATTTGGGAAATGTTTGGTATCGGAAAAACATGACAAATGTTGGTCAATTCCTTTAATCTGGACTCTGGGACCTTCTTTTCATAAAGTAGACCTTCTAGATCAGTGTTCTTTAGCTCTGACTGTGGATTATTGATATTCAAAATAAAATTTGAGTGTATCTCACTGAAACTTTTTTTGGAAGGACCCCCTTTCCCCTCTCCCTCTTCTCTCTTTCTGAAAACCGAACCCTTATTCTAAGCCTGCATGTGCATTTGATCAGGTTTTATCTGGGGCTCACCTGGGGTACGAGGAGGTGCTAGGGGTGCTGAGGGATGTGCTTCCACTCGATAAAGAGGGTGAGCAGGAGAGGAGAAAGGTAAGAGAGGCTCTTCTGGCGGCATTTTTGATTGGCCAGAGGATGAATAGAGAGACCGATAGAGAACTTAAGGCGTATTGTCTTGCTTTCGATGAAGAATTGGGCAAGTTCATTTTTTAAGTTTGAAAATTTTGAATATTTGATATCTTGTTGTAATCAATCATTTGAAGTTTGATCTATGATATCTGCGTTCCATTTTGGTTATGTACCACTTTTCTGTCCTTTACCCCAGAGGCTCACAGCTCCATTCACTTGTTGATTTGCAGCCTAGTGTATTTTATATTGCAAATGTCATTTTGTTTATTAGAATTCCAAATTATAATTACTTAAAAACATTTCAACAAGGGCCATGCCAGTGACATCACATGTTACATTATTCATCATAGTCAACATTAATACAAGGTCTTAACAAAAAAATCTCTCTATATGAAACTATTTTTGTGCCTGCTATAATATTATATTAAGTAATACATTAAATTTGAATATTATAGCTTATAAAAAAATTGTATAATGCAGGTTATTGAACATTATATTTCGCTACCTATAATATGATACTTTGCTAACAAAACAAGTTATATCTGGTAAATACTGATCCTATTTTACTTTATGAAAGGTAATTTGAAAATGTTAGCTTCTTGACAGGTGTGGCTGTAATTTTTTCCGTAGAAGACACATTTGACCTTAGGTTTCTTTTTTTTTACTACAGTGGTGTACTGTACCTTTTAATGGGTCCTTTCCCACATGTTTGGAAACCCTACCTGGGCATCGATTAAAATGCACTATTTGATATAAATTATTACAATAAAATTTCATATTTAGGGCCTCCTCCTATTGCTGACGTAAGCTCTTTGACGCACTATGGTGAGCCATATGATGGAAATACACGTTTTTTCAAGAGCACACTTTTTGTAGCAGCTGTCAGAGCATGTTATGGGGAATCATGTCTTCTTCATGGAGTCGAATGGATGCCACCCAAGGTTAGTTCCATCTTATCTAGTCTTCTTTTTCTAATCTTTCTTTTTGATGACTGTATGATGGAATAGTGATAAAAGTTTTAATTCTGAGGAAGCTCATAATCTGTGACTCCTGAATGGTTAGATTTCATGAGAAAAGGATATTCAGCTTTGGGTCTCTAGATTAATACTAATTCCTATTAAACTTTGGAGTTACCTTTGTAATTATTAAATAGAAAAATATAACCTCTTACTTAGATCTCAAAATCAAAGTGAATCTGTACAAAAGGTTAACCCCCATTCTCGCTCCAGAAATTCCTTCCTGGAAAGTACAATATCCAATTCCTATTTGAGAAAAACAAAGCCAATTACAGTCATTATCATGACTAATTGCCAACTCAATACTTCACCATAATAAGCCTTATTATAATGGAATTGTCTAAGTTATGCAAATGTCAAGGTTTTCAGGGGGGCATTACCGAAGGGCAATTGCTGAAATTCATGGGGGCAAATACACAATTGTCTCCTGATCAAGCTAAAAGTTTGCTGGAGGTATATATCCTTTGCTCTATTTCAACTTCTTGTGTTTTTTTTTTCCATGCTCAGTAACCTTTCTCAATTTTATAGGACGAGAGTGTTGGCTTTTCATATGTGAATTTGAAGGAAGCTAGGCCATCTTTGTAAGATTTGACATAGTTTGGCTCCCTATTTTATTTCTCTTGCTATCTTTTTTTTAGTCATTCTATGGCAATGTTCCTTAGTCACCTTCTAGCATGACATGTATCGTCTTTTGTCAAGAATTGAGGGAAGTCACTTTTTTTAGCGGAAGCACACTTTTTGGTGTTGAAATACATAATAAAAGCCCTTCATTGGTGGGTCATGAACAACATGTAAACACATCACAACAACAGGATGATGTGGCTACTGAAGTGACAAAAATAACCATAATTAAATCAATTGACAGCTCATGTTTTAAAATAGTGCATTTCTAAAGTTAGATAAAGAAGAGCTTGTTTTATTTTTGGAAGGCCTATTCATGTGATTTACACTGTGTTGTCATCTGAGTGAAACAGCAATTGTGTTATAAATCAAACCATAATTTTTAATAAGAAAGAAACTCTTTGCAGGAAGGATTTCTGTAAAACCTTAGGTTAGTTCGAAACAGATTGAAGGTTGCTTAAATAAAAAATTTCCAATTTTGTTTCTCCTTTGAGCCATCAAAATATATTTTTTCTGTGCTCTTTACTTTTTCTTTATATTGTAGATTCTCACTGGTTGGGCTTAGAGAACACATAAAGAAACGACCACCATTGGCAACATCGGAAAAAGTTCAGCAATATGTCAGAGTAGGGAAAATAATAGTATACGAGTACGAAATCAAATTCAAATTTTTTTCACCACTGATTAGAAGTTTGACTTTTTTTCATTATTGGCTTCATAAAGGCACGAGGGAAGGAAGCCATAGTTGCGGGCTTTTATCATGAGGGCTATGAGGATCCATTGCTGATGCTTATGAAGAGAAGAAGTGTCCATTCTGGTTTGGTTGTTAAGGTATGCCATGAAATATCATTCCGAACTTTGTTTTTGTCTTATATTTATTTCATTCAAGCTTTTCTTTTCTGGATTTTAGCTCTTTAAGGCATCATGTATACCTTCTTATTGGTTAGTGTCTTTGCTTCCCATATTTGTCTTATCTGCCTCCAAAACCAAAAGAGAGGAATATAAAAAATGAAAAGAAAAATAACTAAAAAGGAAATAAATAAAGAATGACACTCTGCATAAGTACTCGTATGGGATGTATAGTTGACTGGTACTGCAATTAAAGGTATAAATCAGCTTCAACATGGTTATATTGTTTAGGGGGAGGAAGGAGCCCTGTCTATGACAACAAAAGCAAAATCAGCACATGCTTCAAAAGGGTTACCAGTTAATCATTGCTCAGGCTTCCGCTCTCCAAATTCTGTGTTCTCCTCTGAAATTGATGGTATCTCTCTCTCTCTCTCTCTGGACCTTCAGTTTTGTTAGGTTTGTAAATTGATTTTTGATCCTTACGGGTTCTAGTACATAATTCATCGCATCTAAAATGACAGTTTTGTTGTAATTAGTTTGTTAATATTAATTTTTAGGGATTTCACGTGAGAACTTTAGTATGGTGGTGAATGCACAGGATTATGGGTTTGAGTCATCAGAAACTCCAAGAACAGATAGATCAGTAAGCTTATGTTTTTTGTTCTCTTTCATACATATGTTTTTTATTTTTGCTGCTTTGGCCTTCATGATTAATGAACACTGAGTGCACTTAACTTTCTTTATTATTTAACTTATAAAATTATCAATGATTCTGTTATTTTAAACTCTTATAAATATTCTTTTTGCAATGCTCTTTATGTATTAGGTCGCAAGAAACATCGGACTAGGGTTGGCAGCATTGGGTGGCGAGAGAGGTCCAGCCTATGACCGGATTGTATTGAATGCTGGAATGGTGGACCATTTATTAGGCTGTAGCGGGGCCGAGGATGTGACATCAGCCCTAGATCGAGCGAGAGTGGCTATTGACAGCGGTGAGGCTTTGAAGAGGCTGATGAACTTCATAAAATTATCTCACAAAGTTTAGTAATCACTTCCTTATCCTTTTAATTGGGTTGGGGAAGTTGCTTTGTTTATATTTGTGTGAGATCCCACTTTGCGGCAGGATAAATTATAAATAATCTTCACAGTTTTCCTACACAGAAGTTCCCAGGGTAAAACAATAACCTTGATATTTGAAATTCACATAAAACCAAGATAAGACCAGTAAAGATTTGTCAGTTCAAACTTCAAAGTGCAGCAGTCAGTTTGTAGCACCCATGTCATGATATTTTTTTTATTTAATTTTTTGAAGTAGAAATGTCATGATAATGTTCAATTACTTGTTTCTTTTCTTCAAAAGTAATTCTGCTTGATTTTTTTTTGGAATGGAGAAGGATTTGTATGCCCCGAATAATTTATCTTTTATGGTAGTCAGGCATGACTAGTTCATGGATCTTTCGTACTTCAAAATGATATTTTGAATCGATTAAAAGTAAACTTGTGAATTCTTTGTAAGAACTAAGAAGAAAGAACCAAAGACTCTTTAATATTCACCTAGCATTAGAAAATTCTTTTGCAAGCATTCTCTTGTTTTGGATATAAACGAAAGGCATAAAGGCCTGCTTTATCTGTCAAGTTGACAAGTAAGCTAATAATTTGAAGAGAAGACGCAAGATATAAATTTTATCAAACGAAATAACTAGCCTTTGATTTAATAACAAAAATACATGATTTTTTATGAGAGAGGTCATAGATTTGAAATTCGGACGAAAAAAAAATTATTTTATTTATTGTAGTAATAAGAATATTAAATAATTTAATGACTTGAATTTGATCAAACCACAAATGATTTATTAATTGAAATGGGAGAACAAACTCGTATGCAGACCATGCTGGGATCTGTAACGGTATCACGCATTTTCAGCTGTGCCAAACATAAATAACGAAAAATTCCATGGGAACTAGGGTAAAATCACATATACCCATTGTAAAAGCTGAAATATTATAAACAACCACGCAAATGCACCAAGGTATAACCTGTGACCCCTACTGCTAGGTTTGGAGGTTTGAGGGATGCTGAATAATAATATAACTGATTTCAAGAATGTTAAAATGATATATATTAACTTAACTATTTGTCGTGGGAATGTAGTTATTTGTAATTAATGTTAAAAAATTATAGATGTAGCTAGGTAGCTAAGTAACGGCAACAATACCAATGATATGTTATTAAATTTTGGGTTGGGAGGGTGAGATATTGTGATCCGTTGGATTATGATCCAACAATTTTCACTCTGTGGTTGGATCTAATTGTGAGGTTGACGATAGAATTCTAGTAAATTGTACACGGATATGTTGTCGAATATTGCTGGAAATGGAGAAAAGAATTTGGAAAAAATAAAATATTGTTGGTTTTCTCCATTATTATAATATTATGAATATATTTTGTACAGTTGGATTTTTTATGTAATTATTTTTCTAACACAACAAGCTTGCTTTGTGTGCTATATTATTGTAGCTAAACCTTCTTAAATTTTGAGATATTAGATTAATGACATGTGAAGATTTAGATACATGAAATTCCCTCTAAGAAAGAATTAACTTAACACTCTATCTTTTTTCCCTTAGATATGTTCTCCTTTATATCCAATATAAGAGATTAAATAGATATTCCAAACTGAGCCAGTAACAAAATGCAGATTTTCAAACTCAGTTATTACTTTGATAACTGGCTGCGATATCAGCATCGAATTCAGTTAGAGTTGTTATGTTGAAAAAGACGAGTGGTTATATTGTTTTTAGACGATCAAGCTGGAGCTGAAATCCTAATCTTCGAGTTTGCTGCCCCCTTCTCTCCAAGTTTCAGCGGGAGAGACAAGATGAGGAGAGAGTTTCAGCGGGAAGGGGAAAGTGACGCCAAAAAAAGTGAGAGCAAAATATATGCGCAGAAGAGGAAGTGGTAGAGAAGGGGAAGAGACTAAATAAACTTTTTTATATAACATTAAACTTAATTAATCTCATTTTTTTGATTAATTGGGTAAATATGTGAGTTGTTAGATTTTTATATGGTAAATATGTAATTACATAAATTTAGATGATAAATACGTAATTTCACAGTTTTTGAGTGGTATATATGAATTCTCTCTAAGAATATTAAACATAATTAATTTGAGCTTTGGATACATTTGATATATACTAAAGTTATATTGGGTAAATATGTAAGTTATTAGATTTTTAGATGGTAAGTACGTAATTATAGAAATTTGGATGGTAAATACGTAATTTCACAATTTTTGAGTGGTATATATGAAATTCTCCCTTGATTTTTCTTCCTAATACCTGTATCAAATTAAAAGAGAATTTTCAAAACAAAGAGCTAAATTCAGAATATTACATACGTTAGGACACTTTAATATATTACATTATGCTAAATTTACAGTTCTCAGCCGGACTTGGATAGATATAAGGATCAGAAGAGAGAAATTTGAAAAGGATTTAAAAAGGAGCGCATGCAAACGTTCTCCAATTTTTTGGAATCGACTAAAGCTGAATAATTAAAAAAAATTTAATCATAGATGACTAAGTACCCTTTCACTTACACTAAGATCTGTATTACTAAGACCTGTATTACGTATATAGTTTCGAATTTATTGTCAATTTTCTTTTACTCGTTTTTTTTCCTCAGAAAAGAAGCAACATATCGTTGCCTATAATTCATTGCATAGTAAAATTAATTAAATACACAATATAGTACATGTTATATATATGTTTAGGTGACAACAATGTCTGAAAACCACCCCTTTAAAATTACCATTCAAATGTTCACAGAAACAATCCTAAACAAAACATAGTCCACACATGGGACCCGGTCCTAGCCTACCAATCTAAACAGTTACTGACAAACTCGTAAAAGAGAAACAAATTACACCCAAAATCTGCTAGGTGACCCCTGGATCAGACTAAGAACTGGTACAGTTTGATAACAAGGAACCATTTATTCATCTCTGCCTTGACTGAATTCTTCATATTACCTGACCAATAACGATACAATGAAACAATTAGTGAGGTATAACATCTAAAACATTTAACAAAATAAACTTGAGTATGAGAAGAAACAAGCTAATTTTGCTATTGCCATAAAGTTCAACAAATTGCACTAAATATTACAAGAAGGGAGAGTTTATTCCCCTTTGCATCTGTAAGAAGCCCCAAATATCCTGGATTGAGCTTCAGCTATGCACTGAATCCCTTGTCAGTTCAATTTGTTTATTAGATAGTTGGACCAAGAACTGCTAGTCTGGTATCATTTCTATTAGAGTTGACCAAAATCTAATTTAAATAAGAAAATCATATTAACTCATCATTGATTATGGAGGATGTACAATATTAACTCAAAATGAAGGATGTAAAATATCTGAATTGTTCTCCTTGATGTACCAACTACCATTAAAGAAAGCTGATAAATTACAATAGCTTTGCAGATTTTTCCTAGTATCTAATTTCTTGAATGAACTTGGCCTGTGTAGTTTCTACACAGCCTGTCCCAAGTCAGGAAAAAGGAGAACGGTTCATGATAGGCTTGGCGAGTCAGCGATCAAAAAACAGCTCTTTATGGAAATGAAACCCTCACGAATTGGGCAGGAATAGTACTGGGATGGGTGACCTCCTGGGAAGTCCCTGTGTTGTTGACTCTGGTTGGGTTTCATTTATAGCGTACCCCAACTTGTTTGGAAATAAAGACTTTGAAGAAGAAGAAGATCTAATTTTTTGAATGCAAAAAAAGTATCTAATTTCTTCTTTTGCAATATTTACACTTGTAATAATAATTGCCACTAAATGCTGAATAAACTTACCAAACAAATAGCCATCGGTGCTCCATATGACATGTCTAACCAAGAAAAAGCCAGATTCACTGCAAAGAGAGACCTATATAATAAAAAATGTGATATCAAGAGAAGAATATATTTATATATATAAAAAAATCTCTACTCAATTTGTACTCCTTACACCATTTCAAAGTGAAAATAGTAAAATTACCAAACAGGAACTAATCGCAACAAAATACCAGAAGTGAAGAGGACAAGGGTCTGTTTCCATAGTTCGAAGATCTTGTGAATATCTTCACTCTGGGATGGAAATTGCCCACAAAGATTCCCCCACAAGTCGCAACTGAAAAAATGATTTGAGATTGTTAAGAAAACACAGTTGATTCACAACTATATATATGAATTTCACCAGAGCTAATCTTGTTGGGGAAGTGAAGAGTATAAAGTAAAGTTTATTTCAACATATGTTTTATATAAATTTTTTTAATGTATCTTTTTCTTTATAATTTAGAACTGGTAGTATAGTATTAATTTGGATACTCAAAATTTAAAAACACCTGCCATTACAGACATTATGAGATGTATCAATGACATCAAGCAGTACTAATAGTTATATTGATTGACATGGAATGCCGTGGAGGGGCACTGCAATGAGGTTCTAAAGTACTCAAATATTTGAGACAGAAAAAAATTTAAGAAATTATAATCAGAGAATAAATATAGGTTGTACTACAATTAACGGACTTCAAAAATCATTGTGTATAATCAGAGAATAAAATGAACTAGCTAAAAAAAGTTATACTTTAGAACTCACCATAACCAGATAATTTGAAGAATGGGAGGGGAGCGAAAAAATAAACAACAGAATCAAACAAAATTACAAATATAAATTGACTTAACGTTGTTTACAACGAATCTGCCAAAACTTCCATTCTTCCAAGTGATACCAATAGTCTGAGGTTGAAAAATTGAAATCCTAACATCCTCTCCTATGATAAGCTCCCCCTTAATTAGAAAAAAGTTTACCATATTTTATACCAAATAAATGTTAATTCTATTTTTTGGAGAACACCTACTGCTACCTCTTTTATAGCAGCCAGGAAGAAATCTTAGCCCTTTAGGGAAAGAAATTGTGAGTGCCACGAATACCACATTAGTGCCACGAGTCCTGCAGTAGTGCCACGTGCAGTGGAATCTATAATACAACACCTTGTTTTTTTTTTTTTGAGAGTAGTGGCACCATGGTTTTCCAACCAAGCCTTATCACTAAACAAATTGTTACATGCATTCGGCTCTTATTCTTTCCATACACCGCCAACAACTACCATTTGACAGATGAGGCCTAACATATACATCTTGATTTGTTTTCGCAGTTTCCTGGTCATAAGTAACAATTGACACATTTACTCCTACTCAAATATGTTATATACATCTCATATTTAGGCGAGCTTTACAATTGTGCTATGCATAGCATAGGATCCTTTATATTTTATTTTCACTTTCCGAGGTTTGAATGGAAGTCTGTAACCTTTAATTTGGTTAAAACATAAATCTAATTCGAAACCAGGTCTTCTATTTGTGTTTGTTTTATTTACTAATTTGGTTGGTAATAAAAGAGACAATTTCTTTGAGGTTATGACTAACAATTGTTCAATACTGATATTATAATTGGACAAAAGGAAACATAACTTCTTCTAAAGAAATTGCAATACCAGTTTCTACATAAGTTGAAGACTAATACAATTAATATAAAATCAAACAAAGAAAAGAAATCATGTACAACCAGAAAAACAATATCTAATAGCCCGATTGGTTCCTAATTTGAGAACAAACATAGAATTTCTCTGAGATCAACTAAAGGAAATAAAGTGGGTAATGTAGAGCTCATATGAACCAAGAAATTGACAAATAGTTGTTTCAGATGACTGGCAAAATAAAGGAAAAAAAAATTGTCTTTATTTGTTGATTTGAAAATCATAAGCCAAATTGACAGAAAGAATGAAAGGGAAGTAGAAGATGATTGTCTTCGTTCATTCAAACCTCAAAAGAAATTTGGTATCAATGAAAAAAAAAGTGCAAATAAGCCACATTTTACCGAGTTGTCCTAACTCTGCAATTACAGCTCGATTAACTGAATTAATTATAACTGATCCTTATTTTGTGATTTTCGTTGCCAATGCAGAATATCACAAATCAGACCTAATTCAACCCAAACTGAAATGGTCTGAACAAAATTGACTGCATTTGGGGCTTAATTAGTAAGTAAATCGAGTTAAACCTTGTCTTACTTGGTTAAATCAGAGTTTAATCTCAAAATAACTTATCTAAAAGTTAAGATTTATCAAAAGATGAAAATAGGAATGGAGCGACACCTGATTGGGAAGGGTGTAGATGCAAGTGCGTTTTGTGAAAGAAGGCGGGAGAATATGATCTAGTGTTTAGGCAGGAGAGAAGAGACAGGACTTCATGCCATGAATTGTCAGGTTGCAATGAAGGGGTCGAGTGCGGCACCGCGAAGTGAAAGAAGACTCGGAAATTAAGTATGTTCGGAACCATGCAATTATTCAAAAATAATACGGGTAATTAGGTCAATTGCCCAAAAATAATACGGGTAATTAGGTTCCGCGATAGTAAGATAATTTTACAGAATAATAACCCGTATTATTCTGTGAAATCATCCTGCTATCGTGGGCAATTGACCTAATTACCCGTATTACCTCTTGCTTCGATGGTCTTATGCTTGCGATATGTGGAGTATCGGCTGTATACTCTTTGAGTTATGCTCGGTTAGTCATGCTTCGCAGAAAGTTTAGAAGGTGGTGGTGAAGAGACAAGAAGAGGTGGGGGAGGAGAGATTAGTCGTTAATTATTTGAAGTGACAAAATTAAAAATTAACTAAGTTAGAGTGACATTATGATAATTTTTAATTTCGGAGTGGTATTTTTAAAATTTTAAGATTTTGGAATAACAAATAATTAATTTTTTCAAAAATTTATGTCACGATCCGAGCTCGAATGGGTCAATTTGGACCCGTCTGGGCGTCGCGCGGAGGGAGACGAAGGCCCGGTCCGGACGGTCAACGCGGAAAGAGTTTCGGTCAGGCATTTTATTAAGAGCTCTTTTGCTGACAAGTGGAGTCCGGGAAATAAAAAGAAACCGGAAGAGCGTTCTGAAGCTGAAGAAAGGAACCCGCGCGGAGGGAGACAAGGCCCAGTCCGGATGGTTTGCGGGGAAAGAGCTTCGGTCAGGGATCTGACTGTGCTGCATCCTCCTTTTCTCCCATTTTAGTCTTGAATTTGACTCCGTTTTGTAGGTTAGATTTTTCCGAGGTTCAATTTCAGTTAGACGGACAGATTACCGCTAAGCGATTAATCAGTATACGGTCGATTAATCAGAATTATACGGACAATTTAATATTTTAATTAAACTACTTAAATGATAAAATGGTCGATTAATCGTTTTTATCCGCAAACATGCATCCATTAAGTATATTCGTAACAGTTTGACCGCCGTTAACAATTAAACGACCGTTAAGACCTTTTTTTACAAAACTGGTCCAAATGAATTATAGAAAGTTTTCACGTGACTCTCTTCCGTGCTTTCCACGTGCCTTCTCTTATTTACTCTTTTAAGTAGATAACTCACTCTCATTTTACATATTTAATCTGGCCTTCATATCAGAAAGCAAAAGAAGGATGTTGTAAATGCGTTTCATATTGTTAAGAGAGGGTTGACCTCGATATCTCTTAATTAAATGGTAATAAATCATCTAATTGTATTTTAGGAATATTTATTTTCTTTTGCAGGTTTTAATTGGTTTCTTTTTTGCATTTTATTTATTTTGTTGCTTCATTTTTTTTTCTTCTCATACTCTCTATGAACAATCTTTGCTATTTTGTGATGATATTTTGGTATTTAATTTGCAAATCTAAAAAAAAATTTAAATCTGATAAACTCTAATAAAACAAACAACTTCTTAGAGTAAAGTAACCCAACTTTTGGATTTTGGATCCAGATCGTCCGATTCTAATCCATGATAATCCATCCGAAGTGGACCGCACACATTCCAAGTAACAAATCCGAATCTCGAAGTGATTTCAAGCGACAGATTCGAATCAAACGATCCTGATCCAAACATGCTTACTCTCGCTGTATTACTTGGTCTGGAATTTGTCCGATGGTCTTTGGATCATATTATGTTCAAAGATTTCCTGCTTCGTTAGATTAGGATGATATTTATAATGGTGAAATGGACCTTTAATTGTTTTGAAAAGAAATATATAAATATTTTGTATAAAACAAATGGTGCTTCTATTAACTCTTTTAAATTACTTATCTTCATCATTAGCTCTTTTTATGCATAAACTAGGATTAGCACACAATTAAAAACCCAAGTTATGAAAAAGAAAAAATATATCTGAATAACAACAATATTTTCTCATAATTTTGTGAATTAGTTTTCTTATAAACTATATTTTCATTCGAACAACTTCATCATTTTCTAATCTTTATTCAATTAAAAGAAAGATTATTATCTGATCTTTCTTCAATAAAATAAATAAAGAAATGAGCGTGTCACTTCAATTAGCATTGATTCTAGATATTTTTTTTTTGACAAAAACAAATATGTAGAATATAACAAATAACTAGGAAATTACGGATGCAATTAATATAAAAGCTTTGTTCAATAAATCAAATTAAGCATAAGAGATCAGTTATTTTTAACAATCAATTAAGAGTCAACTTTAGTTATTAAGCAAGAATTTGAGAGCTCCTGGATAAATGCTAATTTGAGAGCTCCTGAATCAATTCAGGAGTATGGCTAATATAACATCAGTGTTATTTCAGTCTATATAACACTATCTGAATAAATGGCCGGCCAAATTTTTATTCAAACTGCCAAGACTTTGGCTGTCCTGTTCCGATGTTTATATAATTCTGGACATGAGATCCGTTTTTCTCAAAATTTCACTCTCACAAAATTCACAATCTCTCTCATCACTTTCTATCTTTCTTCCAAATTTCTCCTCTTCTTTCCACATTTGCATACAAGTTCCTATTGTAGTAATTTGAATCACTTTGATCTATTTTTTTATTAATATAATTGTTGGCGGTTTTTCCCGTCAACCTTCAAAAAAGTTCCTATATTTTTTTTTTTAATTTTAAGTCCAAAATAGTTATAAATTATTAAAAATTGTTACAAATATACCAAAATTAGTATAATTTAGTTCTCAATTGGTTTTAATTAGTGTTAATTAGTTTAATTTAGCATAATTTAGTTAATTTAGTATAATTAGCATAATTTAGTTTATTTTTATTATAATTAGCATAATTTAGTATATTTTAGTATAATTAATTAGAAGTGACGAGGTCTGTGATAAAATGAGCAGTGAGGCCGAGGCCGTTACACCTGATCAGGGAGGCTGGTAGGACCTACCCGACAGAGCTAAAGTTAACTCTTAATTGATTGTCAAAAATAAATTCATATAGGAAGTTTTTTTTTTTTTTTGTTAAGCTATAATATTCAAATTTAATGTATTTCTTATAATATTATAGCAGGCACACACAAGTAATTTCATATAGGTTGATTTTTTTTTTGTTGATTTCATATAGCAGGCCAGCAGGGACAAAACCAATTTGTTGTTCGTTTTAAATAAAATATAAATTAGAGACTTGACCTATTTTTGTTATAAAAAAATAATTAATTATTTCAAATTAATTTCCCACTTTTACAATATTTTTTTTTCATTTATTTCATTTCTTAATTTTTTTTTTCAGTTAGCACAGCGGCTCTTCATTTCATTTCTCTGTTAGTCTGGCCATGAGCAATACATTTACGGAACAACATGTCATCATTTAGAAGAGAATATGAATTACTTGAGCATTTTGTTCTTCAAATGAGCTGGTTGGTGTTAGAGGTTTCTATTATGAATAAAACACAAAAGAAATAAAGTTACTTGTCGTAGATAAACTATGAGATTCTAAATTAGTAACTGTACTCTTGTTATTTATTGTATCAGCATTCACTACAACTCTCTGAATTCCTCTAAAAATTTACACTTGAAATTCAAAAGTAACATCACGGATGTTAACATGTTATATATAAATGTGCGCTGGCATAAAAAAATTATAATAAAAAAAAGAACAAAAAGGAACAAAATGTGATTAATTTCAAGCGCAAGTATAAAGTGCCACAAGGTCGAATAATTGATCCAAAGAAAATGTGCCAAGCCAGTTAAAAATGTAACCTCACACAACAGAAGAACCTCCCGCAACGACCGCAATATGCAACCAAAAAACAGCTCATGCGAGACAAAAGTAGAGGAACTAATAAAACACAAGATACTAACAAAATAAATAGGTTGCTACAACGAGTCACCATGTTTAACAGATCCATAACAAAAAAAGACAAACACAAATACTCAACAACAACAATTACTATAATCCACCAAAATTTTCAAGTTCAACTGTAGACTTAAACCGAACTGGCAGCAGAACAAACGATTATAATTAAGTGTATGACGAGAATCTCTCTTGTACCCTCCTAAAAGTTTTAAGACCTGATTCCCCTAAGATTAACCATACGAGGCGCACCATCAACCTGGCCACCTCTTGCACCTGTTCCACCTCCAACACGTCCCCCATGTGCTGCATCCTGATACCTCATGCCTCCATATCCGCCACGTGTCCCCTTCTGATACCCGCCTCCTGTCCCACCAACCCTGCCACTATACCCAAACCGACCCCGTCCCTGTGAATTTGCCACGAAGTTCTCCTGCCACCTCCCCTGGGGTCCACCACCACCACCTGTCTCTTGGTTCTCACCGCGTCGCCTTGGCAGCCCCTCAAGTGTGCCGCCTGTCCTTGCCTCGTAGGCACGCTCATTACTCTCTACCAAGACAGACAGCTTATCTGCCATCTGGAAAAGCAATCCCTGCAAACGGGTCTGCTCAACATTATGGAAAACCACACAACGAGTTGGCTGGTCCCAACTTGCATGTAATTCCTCAACCATCATCATTTTACTAACTACACTATGCACCCGACCCTCGGACAGGTCAAACATAGAGGTCAACTGATCAAGGCTGAGGGACTCATAGCAAGTGGAGTAGGTAAGGAGGTGGGTGCGAAGTGCCTCCTCCTTGATTTTTGTTTTCAGCATGTCCAGCACCTGGTCCTTGTTGCGCAACAGCTTCCAGGTGTCAAGTTTGGCAATGGTGTCAAAGGATTTCTGGTAGTCTCCACGGGTCAGTGCACGGGTGGCAGCCATGACATGATCACGTACATTCTCTGGGGGGCCCACAAAGGCCTGGCGCTCACTAATCTCAAGTAGGCGGCGGAATGTTTTGTTCGCAGGCTTGCGCCGGTCATAGGCAGGGGAAGCCATCCCTGGGACTTCTATCAACATGGCACATATCAGGTGAGTGGCTTCAAGCAGCTCCAGGTTTATGTGCATGTGATATGGCATTTGGCGTCGTCTCTCCAGTTTTTCCTACATTAGGAACATGCATGAGTATAGGTTACACACAGGTGAAACAGATTCAGTTATTCATAGAACACATAAATTTGATCGCCCAGTTGGAAGATAAATTTTACATAACAAATATTGTGCAGTTAAGAAGGTAACAATCAACATGCAGTTGTATAAGCCTATGTATGACCCTCTCAAAAAACAAAACAAAAAAAACTTGTGTAATCTACTACTGTAGGAAAGAGTTTCCAAGTAAATTAGCTTACTAAAATGCAGTCTGCACGATAATTCAACAACAAATTACCAGATCTTATGATCAAATCTAGCGCTGACAAGAAATGTATAGACAAGTCTTCTTGCATAGTATAGTCCACTAGTACAGCCTGCTATTACAACCCCAGTACAAGACCCTATAATAAAGTAGATGAGAAAGAGGAAATTTTATTTAGTTATTTTAGTTCATACCTGTTCAGGGGTTTTCTCATGGTAGCGGCTCTGAGACACACCTTGAGCAAGCAACTCCTTAACCCTACCCGACATATACAGTTCAGTCAGACATCCATGGGCCTCATTTACCAAACCAGCCCTAAATGCACACAAGCCAAGCTGAGCCATTGCTCGATTAAACAAAATCTGAGAGGCAATATCCATGAGTTGTACACCATCCTGCAAGTGACTCATCAATAGCAAGTCCCTTGCCACAGGGTATTCATCAAAGATGGCGTGATGGTAAATATCACAAAGCATAGCCCTGGCCTTGGTACGCTCATCCCCGTACTTATAAATAAGTGACACCAAGGTGTCCATTAAATCTCTGCTGCTCTCAGGAAAGGTGGACTTCCTGGGTACAATCTCAGGGACCTGAATAAAATCTGGTGGGCCCCTGCTCCTCTCCTGAACTTCTCCCTCCAATTCTCCATCCGCTCCAGTACTCAGTTCAGCCAACTTGCGCATCGCATCATACACCTCCTGGGGCTTGTAGTAAACCAACTCAACACGGCGCAGAGCTACCTTAGCAGCAGATTTAAAATCCCCAATGTGCTCTAGATAGTCTTGCACATTTTGGGCCACAACCATGAATAAGGGCTCATCTTTGAGCCTCTCTATGTAGTCTTTGGTGTAAGGGTCAGTACACTGGAGGCTTTTGAAAAATTCTGAGTCAAGCCGCTCTAGAAACGCAACCAAATTACCCCAAACCTTAATTGTTCCCTGGTAATCTATCCCCTTCTGGGTCTCCTTCTCGTCCATATCAACCGTATCATCCACAACAATGTTAGGATAATGATGAAGTATATCCAAAACAAGTAGCATGTTTGCCACGCACCGTTTCCACATACCAACCGGCATGTGTCCCAGCAAGCTAGGGTTCACATCAAACTGTGCCGATATGACGCTAAACAATATCTCCAACTTCTGTGCAGGTGTCTTTGCCACGCGTGTCAAGAAGGTCAACTGTTCAACCTGCTCAACACGTCCAGTTCCCTTTTTACCCCTGGCAGCAACTATCTCCTTGAGCTTCTTATCCACTATGTCCCAAGTAATCTCACTTGGATCCTTCATGAACTGCTTGTCCATCTGCTTATCCTTCTTGCTTTGACTCTTCACCCAATCCCCTTTTTCTTCATCCTCGTCTTCTTCACCCTTCTCTTGGTCTGCATCAGACGGATACTCAATGACATCATCACCCCCGTCATCAGACACATCTGCCTCCTCCTCACTCTCCTCATCACTCTCCTCTTCTTCCACTGGGTTTTTACGATATTCGGCAATCATCTCCTCATACTGCTTATTGTTCTTCTTCAGCTTTTGCTTCATGGAGTTCAGTGCCTTAGCATTGCTGCTGCTCATCTTCTTCTTTGCCTCCTTATTCGCAAGTGTTTCAGCAAGGAAGTCTTCAAGTAGCACGAGCGCCTTGATATAGGTGGTGGGGGCCTTGTTCGACTCATTGATACGGGACACCTTCTCGAGCTGCTTGTTGAGCTTGTCAAAGCAGTCAACTAGGTTAACCCAGTCATTAATCTTAGTGGCATTGCGGATCTGCTCCAGAGTGGATTGCATTTCCTCATTGCGGCGCTCACGGGTAGATTTAACAGTGCGGCGCTGCGTGTCAGAGTCATCGCTGTCACTGTGGGCATACTTCTCAAGGTAGCGAGACGCCCCAGCAGCCTTGCCTGAGGGGGCGGCAGCTGATTCCTCTTCACTCCCCTCATCGTCAGATTGAGCTACTTCCTCTTCCTCCTCCTCGGATTCGCTGTCTGCCTGAATAAAATAGAGAAAGCAGTGGATATAAGAATACTTCCATGTGTGCCCTTACAAACAGAATTATCTTATACAGTCATCTTAAAAATATGGAAGTGTCACTAACCTTCTTCTGTCTTATTTCACAACCATTCAAAGAATGACAATGTTATTTACTGAGGAAGGAAAGGTGGATTGGGAGTCTTTTAAAGTAACTGAATTTCTTAAATAATGATGTTGTTTTTAGGGGTAATGAGTAACCATGATATTTATTTGCAGAATTACAGGATATTTTGATATTCATATTACAAACAACACCGACCCTCAAAAGATTTTGGTGTTTTCCCTAACTTGTTTCTTACAATTTGGGGGGGGGGGGGGGGGGGGGGGGGGGGGGGGATGAAGAGAAAGAAATCTAAAAAAATGATTAAATAAAATTAGAGTTTTAAATGGTAATTACCCAGAAACGAGAACCCATTGTAGCTTGCGGCTTTACTGAGATGTACTTAACAAACTGCAGCAAAAATCATTATATTAAAATCAGGGAAAAAAGGTTGCAATTTTAGAAACAATACAATGACTTTCAAATAACTTTTGGATCCTCAGATGCGCAAAAGAAATCAAGCCCAATAACAACATTGAGATTTCGAATGCATAATTCCCAACACAATGGAAACCGAAACTTTATCCTTCTGAAAACCTGGAATAATTCCAACTCTGTCATGCTATATGTGACATAAAATTCGTTCATGCCAGGTATTTAACAGGTCCTTCGACAGAACGAAAAAATAACACTACCACTTATTTGCAGAGAGATAAAGGAAATTGCTCGATTCCAAGCTACTGAACAAAAAGCAACCAAATTTATATAAAAGTAATCTGGTAAATCGGAAACCAAAACAAGGATCTAACCCGATTTGTCTATTATAAACCCTAGAATCAAATTAGGAGAGAAGAGAGAAAAATAGATAGGGCGACTAAGAGAGAGAGAGAGACCGCCGATGGATGCGCAGTAGCTGTTGTCGCCGCGCCGCCGCAAGAGCAAGAGCAGAGAGAGAAGGAAAAATGGGATTAAAGCACGAAATAGGGGTTTTGGGAATCTACGGTCGATGAGGAAGGTAACAAATCCGACCTTTGCTTAGGGCCTTATCACGGCCCAATGATGTGTTAATGGGCTTTCTAAAATCAGTCGCCTTTTGTTATTGCTGGGCCAAAAGCCCAATATATTGTTCCTTGACAACTGTTCATGAATCATGGTTATGGTCTACAGATTTAATTTTAATCATGGTTATGAAATGAATATATGAGATTCCGCCTTCTCTATTTTATTTTTATTTTTATTTTTTATTAAAGTATCCCGGTATATCCAACATCTTTCACCGTGTTTGGTTGTGGCCTAAAGGGTGGAATAAAGAGTTTAGACCTCGTTATTCCACCAAACGTGTCTTAATTGAGCCGGACTAAGATGGCATAAGCTAATCTTTAGACCGGCCTAAATTAAACCACCTCACATTGTGGTTTAATTTTTATTCCACATCGTGACCTAACTTAAATAATTATAATAATATTTATTTGTATATAATTAATATATTATTATTATTAATTATTATTAGTATATAATTACATAATTAATATCTTATATTGTTAATATATTAAATAATTATTATAATAATATTATAATTTTATATCTTTTTATTAATAATTATTATTAATAAATAATTATTATATAATATTGTAATATATTATAGTTATTATTAATATATAATCATATAATTAATATCCTATATTGTTAATATATTAAATAATTATTATAATAATATTATAATATATTAATATTATATAATTAATATTTTCTTGTTCATAATTATTATTAATATGTAATTATATAATTAATATGTTATATTGTTCATATATTAAATAATTATTATTAATTTATAATTATATAATTAATAATTAATATTGTTAATATAGTAAATCATTATTATAATAATATTATAATATATTATAGTTGTTATTGATATATTAATATTATATAATTAGTATCTTATTATTAATAATTATTAATAATTATTATTAATATATAATTATATAATTAATATTTTATTTTGTTAATATATTAGATAATTATTTTGATAAGATTATATAATTAGTATCTTTTTATTAATAATTATTATTAATTTATAATTATATAATTTGTATTTTATTATTAATAATTATTATTAGTTTATAATAAATATTTTATATTTTTAATATATTAAATAAATTTTATAATAATATATAATATATTACAGTTATTATTAATAATATTATATAATTAGTATCTTATCATAAATAATTAACTAATTTAGACTTTCAAAACTTTAGTTCTTCACAAACTCTAACCAAACAAGGAATAATTTAAGCTATGATTTAACTTTAGACCTCAACCAAACATGAATAATTTAGACCGGCCTAAATTGAAATAACTAATTTAGGCCTCGTTAGCTTTAGGTCACAATCAAACATGAAATTTAGATGTTATTTTCGAGAATTGAATATGCGCTCTCCAGCCCCTCCTCAAAGAGAGACGAGGGCTTCTCTATTTTATTCTTAGGCAAATTGTTTTTATTAGCGAATCTTCTCTAATTATTTCAGTTTATATACACGTTCCAAAATTAGCAGTAGTACCGATTACCGAATGTTAGTATCCTCTAAAACTGTGCTTAAGGTCAGCATTAGGTCCCTTTAATGTCATAATTGCAGGATCATGATTTAATTAATCCAGTTAACCCCTTAGTTTTTTTTTTTATTACCATTCCTTGGTTCAAGTTAACATGTACTTTTAAAAAAAAACACAGTAAACAACAAAGAAATTATGCTTGTGTTGATGAGGTGTATCTCGAGTCTCGATTTTTCTGACAACAATGTACCAGTTCTCTCTAGATCAGCCCTGTTCTGAATTGGCGAGCTGGCTAATATCAAATGCGGCATTTCATCTCTGCTGCTCGTGTTCAAAAAAAAAAAAAAAAAATTCAAAGTTAGCGCTTCAGCTAATTAATCTTGCTGGAGGTGGTTTCATTAAAAAGGTAGAACAATAAAGGAAAAAGAATTAGTGTGTCCATATAAATTTCTAATATAGTTAATTTACTTATAAAAACACTATACTATTTAAGGGAAAAAATCTTAACATTTATTTCTTGTACTAAAAACTTTCTATTAATTTTCTATACTACTGAACTCAATTCTCTTTGTTCTCCTCACAACACAAGCATTTAGTGTGAAAATTGAACAAGATGGTACTGTTGGTAAGGTGACGGCTCGAAACCAGTCATTTTAGTTGTGATGATGCCATCAGTCATCTCAGCTTGGATAGTACAAGGTGAATGCAGTCAAGTGAAATCAAAGTTCAATCATTGCTGGTCATTTTGATATCTGTTTCTTGAACCCTATAAAAGAAAATATGAGATAAGGTTTCTCATCAATTTCTGGAGTCTAATATTAGGTGATAAAATTGGAAGCAGGCATTAGCTCCTCAATTTGAACTCAACCCTTACTTATTTGACATACTGAATACCAAATTAAGTGTCACCTTATTTTAAGATTGATAAGAAAATATTTGGCGAGAGAGTGAAGCGTTTGGCGGACATCAGACGGAAAGAAAGTATCAGAGAGAAAGAACGAGAAAGGTAAAGATAGAAGAGTATAATGGTCTGAAGTGAATTAGAGTCTCGAAATTTTTTTTTAATAAGTTTTAGATATATTTAATATATCGTAGAGTTATATGTGAGTTTTTATAATTTTTGAAGGGCAAATATGATATTATAAACTTTTGAGGGGAAAATACATAATACAAGTTTTTGAGATGGATACATGAAATTCCCCCTTTAAAATGAAAGGTTAAATTTGCAAAAAAAAAAATTTAAATAACTAAATAAAAATTAAATAGATAAAAAATGATAGAAGAACAAATTTATGATTTTATGGAAATATTGGATACTACGGTGTTTTCACAGAAACATTAGCTATCTTTATAAGTTTATATAAGCACCTAGAAATTATTCCAAAAATAAATTTCATACTATTAAAGTTACTGAGCATATAACGTTGTTCATATGATATTTAAAATCAGAACCCCACAAAAATATAGGTCGTATGGCCTCGATCATAATATTTTGTGTTTTCTTTGTCATAGTCCATAAATAGGTTTAGGAAATTCACTTACAGAGTACAAAAGAAGAAATTGCAATGCATAATCAGTTCTCTCTAATACCACAGTTACAGGTTATCCATTTGACTTGTTTCAGTCAATTGGAAGCAGAGAAACAAAACGATTGGAAAAAAAAAATAATACTTGTATGTAGACAACGGATCGTTTCCTCGAAAGAAAAGAAAATAGCTACTTAATGTAAAGACCAAAGATTAACACAATTTAATTCACACTTCTTTTACTTGTTTCAGTCAATTGGAAGCAGAGAAACAAACGATTGGAATATATATATATATATATATATATATATATATATATATATATATATATATATATATATATATATATATATATATATATATATATATAGGGTTTGTCTAAATTGCTGCTGGCAGCAGTTCTGCCCAGGTGCTGCCGGGGCTATTTTTAGCCATGTGATGTCCAAACAACAAATCCAAACCGTTAGATGTTTAATCTATATTATAATCTACTTGGAGACCAAATTTTACATTTTTTGGAATTTTTTTACTATTTATTAAGCTGGTTTGAAAACCGCTGATTTCAGTAATTTTCTGCAGCATTGAAATCAGCGGTTTTCAAACCAGCTTAATAAATAGTAAAAAAAATTCAAAAAATGTAAAATTTGGTCTCCAAGTAGATTATAATATAGATTAAACATCTAACGGTTTGGATTTATTGTTTGGACATCACATGGCTAAAAATAGCCCCGGCAGCACCTGGACAGAACTGCTGCCAGCAGCAATTTAGCCACAGCCTATATATATATATATATATATATACTTGTATGTAGACAACGGATCGTTTCCTCAAAAGAAAAGAAAATAGCTACTTAATGTAAAGACCAAAGATTAACACAATTTAATTCACACTTCTTTTACTTGCATTTGTCATGCATTTTTTCATACTTCTTGTGTACCAATCATTGAAATTACTTGAAGATGAGCTAAACTTATGATGTTACTCACAATATAGTCATCCAACCCCTCTTCTGCACCATTCTCCTCTTTTATCTGTCTTAATGTTATCTAGATACAAGGTTCTTGTTTATTATAACATCTGTAGTCTAGCATGAGCAACTAAATGTGTTTTAACTTTCCTCTGATCTAGACCATGAGATAGGGTGGTCATTTCAATTATAGGGAAATAAATCTGCAAGGAATAGAACCTGTTATCCCAATCCCAACCGTTGATCCTCGTTGAGATTCGCACATGAAAGAATTCGAACGGTTGGGATCAGAATTACAGGTTCCTAGCAGATTTATTTCCCAATTATAGTTTAGCATGTTATATTGTTATGGGACCAATGACCATGAGACAAGCCTGTACATGAAATTAGCCATTGAGAAGCCTATTGACGAGGTTTTTGTCCAATATCTTTTTACAATGAATTATTACGAACTTGAAAACTATAATTCATTTATATGTACTTGCATTTATATACGCAGACAACTCAGTATTCCAGCTTCATAAGATTTAAATAGTTTATTTGTACCATCTCTTCCTCTTTGTTAACTAGAAAAGAAAAAAAAAAACTAAAGCCGCTAAATGAACACAAAATTATTTGGCTTATGAGAACAAAATCAAGAAGAACTTGGGAAACACACAAAAACAGGCATAGAGATTGTTTGAGGTTTTCAACATATATATCATATTTGAAGTGCAGCAGCTATGGCACCAGCAAGGCTAATGATTTCAAATGGAGCCTGATTTTCAATCTCATTAACAGTTAACTGGCACGAATCTGTCATCCAGAAATGACTCAGTCCATTTTCTGGGCCCACTGAAATATTATCAAATTAACAATTTAGTAAATATCAAAGTATGTGTGGTGCATGTAATTTCTACCAAGAAGTGGCATGCAGTAGCAAGGAACGTACCTCCATTGTCATATTTGAATCTCTTCCATGACTGGTTTGGGAAAATGCCATGTGTTACATAAGCACTGATTTTTGCTGCTCCATGAGCCGCCAATACTTTCTACAAAGAGAAAATGACGTGTGTTACATAAGCTATGGAACATACCTCCGAACTAATGCCTCCTTTATGCCTTCATTTTTACAACATTAATAACTCAGATATCGTAAAACGTTAGATGTGATATATCACTTTTTCTATGCACAAAAATTACGATATTTTGATTTTGTTTTAATTGGCATCGAGAGCTTGTAAAAAACGATTGATGTAAATACTTCAACTAGGCTCCCATCAAATCAAAGTCGAAATGCGATAATTTCTTTTATGTGATCAAATCTTACATCTTCATTTTGTTGTTTGAGTTTCAGAATTTTTGTTATTAAGGATTTGAGTGGATGAAAATAGAGGCATTTCAGCCCTTGGACAACAATGACACAATAACTTTTTTTAATCATAATAGCACCTATAAGTTAATATTAAATCCAAATAACACAATAATTGCTAGCTGCTAAGTGCCAACTATTGACATTTTCACCCTTTAATTAGCTTCACTTTTCTCTAAACCAAACTAAAATAAAATGAAGCCAGGGAAACTTCAAAGAGATATTTTGGGATTTGCAGGGCTGCCATGGAGCAATTTATCAAGTAAAATTATAAGGCCAGGAGCAAGATATCATTAATTGCTTAATTATGGTTCTAGATTGTGAGCTATTGCAAAATATCAGAAAAACAGATGCCTTTTATTTGAAAGTATGTTGGGTGTCATTTACAATCAACTGGGTGCAATTTGCAATACACATGTTCCCTGTGGGCCTTCCATGTCATAAGTTCAGGTTTCTCCTGAGATCAAGGAAACTATTGCAATTCTCAAAAGTTGATAAAGATTTTTCACCTGGCATTCAATCAAGGTACTGCCTGATTGTACCAAATCATCAACAATGACAACATGACGACCTCTTGGATCTCCCTCTTTAATCCTCACAATTCTTTGGTCACCTTCTCTAACTTTGTTACACACTATCTAGCCATGAAAATAGAAGTGAATGTATAAGCAAAATAAAAATCTATAAAAAAGAGAGAGTAATGCTTTTGATCACAAAAACTCAGCTGAAAAGTCTGCTAGCTTTTCAAAAGACTGTTATCCATGCTAACACCAGCAGAAGAATTACTAGTGCAACTTTGCATAATTTTATCATTTACAAATAGCTAAGCAATGTAGAAGAACTAAAAATAAATGAAAAGAGAATAAAATAGATACCACAGGAAAATGTTGAAGTTGCTTGTGAAACCGTTTCCAAGCACCATCGTCTGGAAAAGCAATGGATATCTGACAAAAGTTAAATAACAAAAAAGCATTTATGCAACTTTTTTTCTTACAAATAAACTTAAAATTTTACTTTAATACATATTAAAACAAACAACGAAGCTAAAATTTCTTCTAGATTAATTATTACATATTTTATGTCCATGCTCACTTTTAGATTAAGTTTCTTCAAAATGTTAAAAAGAATCAAAACATGGATGAAAATTGACTAACATTATCAGAATCAGGTAATTCTTGAAGCCGGTTCTTTAGCAAAGGAACCGCGCTCTCAAAGCATGGCAAAACATTATCCCCAAAGTAAAACCTCTCCTGATCAATTTAGACATAATCATATTAAGTATATACATTACAAAACTATAAATACCAAACATTCAGATATGTTCTTGGTTTTGCAGTTTGAACTTGGAGAACACCTAGAATAATATCAACGATTGCATGTCAAGATGGAAAGTAAGGAAAAAAAAAACAACAAAAAAGAATTAAAATGAACAGAAACACTTGATTTTGGCTTGGCCTACTGACACCAGTACCTAATCATGATGCTACGACGTGTATTCCTTGAAATTTTGAAAGCATAATAAAGCTATATTGTAAAAACCATCAACATCTCTAAATAAGGAATTCATTTTTGTATTAAGCAGGTAATTACAGGTATGTATTGGACAAACATGTGATATGAAATAATTCTATTGCATATAATAAAAATGTGAAGGCACATAAAGAAGACTAAACACACTTGCAAGGCATGAATGTCAAAAATCACGATGCTTGTGGGTCCGCCTCTCGAGATGGGTATATTTGATAAAATTCTTGCGAGGGTAAAGGCCGTTGCCACATCACCTTCATCCTCCATCCTCTCAGAAGAGCCAGTGGGAAAAAAAGGAAGAACCACGGTAAAAGAGGCAATAAACAGCCGTGGTAAAGCATAAATAATGGAGAGCTGCTCAAAAATGACTTGTGGAGAGCTGAAGGAGGCAAGAAAGGCCACGTGCTGGCCTCGGATTTCGTGTGCATTTGTTATGAACAGATTTGGGAATCCATCTTCAAATTTTCTTCGAAAAAAGCAAGAAAAGAAAAACAATTAGAGTAATTTGTTAGTTCTCTATTCAAAAACAACACTCAGTACTTTATTATGCTTGTGAAGAATAGCAAGACAATTTTTGAAATATTTTGCAATTATTGTTAAGTAGCATTTTCTCTCATTGCGACTATCACTGAAAGCTTCTTTCATAAATTAAGCTTAAATAATGCCAAGAGGATTAGGCTGATTTAAGGTTCACATGTACTAATTAGAATTTGAAACATTTTAGTCACTTAACAATTAGTCAATAATTCGTCGTATTTTCTTGGAAAATAACACATCAACATTTTTGTCAAACCAACATATTATATTGACAACTCTGACCCTACTCATATGAGATTCTTTCCGAATTTCTGAACCTAAGATCAGGGTTAAAAAGTCAAAGCAAATGAAACGTTCATCGATAGGTTTTATTATGAAGTATAAAACATTTGAGGGAAATTAACTCATTCATTTACGCAACTTAGAACTTGAGTCTGTTAGCCAGAGAAACGGTATTGTTAATGCAAGTCGAATATTACTCAGAGCTTTATGCATAGAAGCTTTCCTTTTATTATATAAAAGTCAAGCATAAAAAATGCAAAAAAAGACATAAATAAGCTTATATGCTTGTTGAATGCAAAATTAAGACTTCAGAGTTCACACAGTTATGTGCTGGTGCCGATATAAAACTGACTGCAAGTCACTAAACCAACCAGCAAACCAGCATTGCATTAGTACTCCTCGCAAGTTACAAACACTCCAATCTTAACTACTGTTAGTTATCATATTATTAAAGCTAGAAATTTACCAGTATGCTGAACTCGGCGCATTTCAAAGAACCTAACTTTTCTCAAGTTAGCCACAGCCAAAACTAAATTTTTTTTTTTTAAAAAAAGCACCACAAACTTGAAAATTCAAAGAGATTAGAGAAGAATTACTTCCAAGAGATAGATCTGAGCTCAATAGCATCGCTCTCGGATACCACACGCCTTGCCAGATCCTTCATCTCCTCGCAATAGAACAAGAGCACATTCTTTCGCGCTCGTTTAGGCCGTGGTACGAACGCCACGGAAGGGCCCACCACCGCCCCCGCCGCTGGTTCGAGTGGATTATATGATTGCATCGGGAGGTTCAGCTGGAGGCCACCGGCGATCTCCGGTGAGAGGTCGACATGTGACTGGGCACGGAAGGAGAATTTGCGGCAGATGGAAAGGAGGGGATTTCGGGTTCCAATTCGGGCAGGGAATGCGGGTTTGGGTTCTGGGTTTAGGGTTAGAGTCCGAAATGGGGAGTAAGGGGCGGACGCCATTGCTGAGATGGGATAACTTCTATCCTCTCCCGGGGTAGCGGGTTCACTGTTCACATAGCTGTTATGGCATGAATCCGGACAGCAGGAAAGTGCATTTAAAATCGGTCAATCCTTCTATCCTTACCCGTTTTAGAGAAACGCTATCCTCTGCAGAGGTTTTACCTGCGGTGGTTTTGATTTGGTCCGTTCGTTTCGGATCGGACGGGCTGGATTAAGGGTTCACCAAATTTTGAGTTTTTTTTAAATTCGGGCAAGATCTGATCTGGTCCGTCCGATTCCAAACGAACGGACCAGATCAAAACCACCGCACAGCACCGCAGGTAAAACCTCCGCAGAGGATACGCTTCCCGTTTTAGAACCGGATAACCGAGAATTTATTATCCATAGAAAATATTAAAATAGAAGAGAAAGAAAACAGAAAGAATAAGAACAAATTTCTACGGATAGAAGAATCAGAATTTTTTTTTCCTTTTCCGCTGCTCTGACTTGGCCCTTGCTTTCTCCTTGAAAGTATATAATTTAAAATTTGACTCCTCAAGGAAGATTTCTCATTTGACTAATTGAATAAAAGAAATAAAAAATATGTTCGATCCGTAAAACCTGTACCGATTTAAAAGTTTAAATCGGTACAAATTTTATCGATTTTTTTATTTATAAAAAATACAAAACTATTGATCATCATGGGATTGTGGTGGTGGCCATCAAATTTAAAAAGTTCAGCATATATTTCGGGTCAAAATGAATACATCTGTGAAAATATTTGAGAAAATGATCTGAAATAATACCACCACCAAGTTATTGTTTACAAAAAGCCAATAAATAATGTTGTTGTGTTAGTCATTATTTGTAGAATAACTGTAATTTTTTTTTTCTTTTGTCATAGCAAGCCATGTTTCAAATAAAGACAACAAACTGAATTCACTAACAAAAGAATTTTACATTTTGAATTCAACGATACTTAAAAGTTTTCATTGATACATTAATTGAATTATGTTCTCTCTGAACTTTTGTATTTTTTAATGTTGTTGCTGAATAAATATAATCTTTATTTTAAAGGACAAGTGGATTTTGGAGGATGATCCACCACTCTTGAGGTTGATGAAATTGAGGAATTTCTCAAGCAAATGACTGCACTCAAGATACAGACTAATGAAGATAATGATAATTTTTTTCATAAACTAGCTAGAATTATGAACTTTAATATAATTTATTTCAAAATTCTGATTACATTACTACTAGAACTCATGATTTTTTAGATGAATTTTTAAATTTGGATGAAATTGTGTACTTTGCATGTGAAAATGTTAATTCATGGTTTTTCTAATTTCTTGTTTGTATATATTTGAGAAAGTAATCACATATAGGTTTTTCAATTTTCAATTTTATGTATATTTAAGAACAACGCTTGTGTTTAGAGGAACATATCAAGTTTAATGTTAATTTAGGTTTTTTTGGGGTTATAAAGGAAGTTTTATTATTTTATGTTTTTAATAATTTCTGGTGGATTTTCTATGATGAACCAATATAATTGTATGTTTTTTATTTGACTTTCTATGTGTACATGTGTAACTATATAAATTACGATTGTTTTAAAAAAATCGGTAGTTGAGTCAGTTGCTCCACTAATCTGACCGATAAACTATTAATCTGAAACTTAATCAAATTAATGTTCAGCCCAATTATGATAACATTACTCCATGTCGGCCTCACTTTCATACGAGCTTTACTTCTGCTCTGCGGCCTCTGCCATATAAACCGGGTCAGAGGTGATAAGAAAACTGGTAGCTCTTTCCTGAACCGAGCCAGATCGGCTCAAACTTGGTCCGGAATTTAACAATTTTCGAACTGAGCGTGGCTCGGCTCGGGCCAGCTCGGCCCATAAACGAGCTAACCAATTTTCCAGTCCCGTCCCTCTCGTTTCTCCCCTCCTCTCCCCCACCCCCTCTCGTTTCTCTTTCTTTGATTCTCTCGCGGCCGCGGCCACCCCAATCCCCCGTCTCCCTCTTATCGCGACGCGCTCGACGCTCCAGCGGCCCAGTCTACCTCGCCCCAGTCAAAGCCGCGGTCGCTCTATCTCCCTCGAGCCCTCAAGCGTTGAGCGTCTCAAAACCTCAACAAGGTAGATCCCTCTCCTTCAATCAAGTCTAGTTTCTTCTCTCTTTACCTTAGCAAATGTCACAACTCTCTCACTCTTTTGTACATACAGTGACGAGGCGAGCACATGAAAATAACAGTCATGGCAGAAACACCTCCATTCCTTGAGACAATGCATCCTTTATGAGCTAACTCAGCTCGGATTGGCAAGCCACGAGCCAATCACGACAAGGTACTCTTAATTATAAACCTTCGCAAATAGGCATCTGACAAGGTAATGATATGGTATAAGCCATTTTGTTTGTTTACAATGCTTAATGTAAGCCTATATTTGGATGATTTATGCAAACATGCCATGCTTGCTGAGCTTATGATCTTCTACCTCACTTGCAAACTGATGATACCAATCCCAAACAAGCTTATACTGTTCTGAATGAGACCGTCGAGACCCTTATTGGCTTGTGTAGTTGTGTAGTTGAGCAATAGCCTTTTTTTGTTACTTTGAGCTACTTTACCAAAAATAGCATTTTTGCTGGTACATGATATGTACCAGAATGCATCATTTCAACTACTCTCTCTGAACTACTTATGATGTTTGTTGAAACTTGATTTTTGTAGGAGGGCATAGAACTGTAGGCCCCTCTTTCTGGGAGTAAGTTCTATATTTGGATCCTACGACACACTATCAGACTCCAAATAATCCCCAATAAGTTTCGTAGGTGGTATTATAATCAAGTATAAGTGACCTCAATTGTGCTGACGTTGCATGAGCAGAGCTCAAGACTCTAAATAATCCCAACTGAAACCAATTCACATTTTCTTAGCTTTCGATGTGCCTTGGTTTGGAAATTGATGGAGAAGAAACGCTTTAGGCGCCCTTGGCCTTGTATGAAGAAGGCATTGTTCTCTCGCTCCTTTGGGGTAGGTTTAATGCTCTTTGTACTTGGTCTGACCTCACTTTTAATGGGAAATATCGCATCTAATCTTCACTGGTCACAGTTCAGGCGTCGGATTCAGCCGAAGGTAAAGTGTAAGATTGAACCTCTTAATTTTTAAAATGTGCTGGAATAAGATAATTTAACTTTTATCAAAGTATCATTATTGTTATTATTTGTCTCTCAATTTGTAACATACAAAAGCTATTACCTTTTCTGTATTTGATTATCTTTCTTGTTCTTTCGGAAAATGCCGCTAACAGTAGTGAACTTTTGGATTCTTCGAGCTTTGGACAAGTATAGATGGAATGTAGATTAAATTCATTCATAAATTCAATTCTGATTGATCCTCATCTGAACACTGTTTGCAACTTGAAGAGATTTTAGGAGCTGATGAGTGATGAATCTCACTAATTGTGGTTTCTAGAGAGAGACAGAATACACAGCAAGCATTGAGAGAGAATAGAGAGGGGAGAGAGAGTTCCAGAGAGAGAGAGAATAAACAGCAAGCATTGAGAGAGAGAATATAGAGTGAAGAGAGAGTAGTGAAAATGAATCACCCTATATCAGTCCCACAAATGTCCATGTACAATGTGTATATGTAGGCTGCAAACCAATGATCTAGAAGTTCTAACTGTAACTAAGTGTAACAAAGTAAAGCTAATCATCTCCAAAATATTTCTAATATTGTATTCTTTAACAATAATAAAACCCATGATGCTGTAATTTGACACGCAATGAAATCCAATTCAAGCAAAATTACTTTTGTTTCTTTAATTTCTTCAAAATTATTGGGTCCCAAAGAAGGAAATTTTGAATCAAAGATAGAAAATGGTCGTCAGTATCATCATGATGATTTGTTCAATAATTTTTCTTATCTTTATGGTGAAGAATCTGTACATGTTGTACTTCACAGGTTTTTCACAACAAAAGGCTTGACATATGGAAATCAAACTATTCAGATCTTTACTATGGCTGCAGTGTTAGAGGTGCTAGCTTTAGATGTGAGTTCTGCATTTTCTCAATTCCACCCAATAGGTTCTGATAATTTATTGCTCTATTTTAGTTGCATGTTTTTTTAAGCAAGCAACTGTAACAAACTTTTATTTCATATTGACTAGATGCTGTGCCTGAAAACAGATCTAACGGCTACTTGCTGATTGCAACAAGTGGAGGTCTAAACCAACAACGGACCGGGGTGAGTTTTCTACTCTGTTTCAACTTTTGGTACTTTAAGCTTTGTGCTAAAGGCATCGAATCATTACATATCAGCAAGGTATTTTTATTTTTCCATTCTATGGGTACTTCTTAAAGTGTGATTTTAGTTATTGTGTCTATGAACAGTGCCCGGGAAAAGTATTTTTAATAGCCCACTTTCTGTATTTTTTTTTTTTAAGTCTTTTTTAAATACTCCCCACAGAAGCGCATGCGCCACAACAAGCTATCAGCTAGAAACAGAGTGGATAGTAGTATCAATATTTTCTTCTGATAATATCAAGAAATGGAATGCCCTTGGCTACAATTATGGTTCAGAGATTTAACTGATTGTAGGCTGTAGCAGCACAAGTTTCTTGAGTTGAACAAAATTGAGAACTAACATAACAAAACGAGCGTCGTGCATGATCAAAATACTGTTGTTTCCTGTTTTTCTCAGATTTCTGATGCTGTTGTAGTAGCCTGGATTTTGAATGCAACTCTTGTAATTCCCGAGATGGATCATAAATCGTTTTGGAAGGATGATAGGTTGGTATTATCATTCTTTTGGTTCATCATTTGTAAATAAGTCTATAAACTTTGTCACCTTCATATGACATTGACATGCAAATATAGCTGACGGGAAATGTGGGATGAATATGGTTTCACTATTTCTCAAAAATTAGTTTACATACTGAAATATGCAGTGATTTTGCGAATATATTTGATGTTGATTGGTTTATCTCCTACCTCTCAAACGATGTGCCTGTGGTTAAAAGAATCCCAGACAGAGTAATGAGGTCGATGGAGAAACTGCCTTGGACAATGCGTCCCCCACGTAAATCCATGCCAGAATATTACCTCGAACAAGTACTGCCCATACTAAGGCGAAGGCATGTGAGTATCTTTTATATAGGGACCCTTTCCATGTTACTTGGAATTGAATTCTATTGCAATTGGCAACCATACCACCTTCAACTGGTGCACCCTTCTTATCATTGTACCTTTTTTTATCCAATGACCCTTTTTGTCACTATGTTTGAATTGCAATGTGCTGCTTTTACTTGGTTTGTTTTTCTGCTATACATTTTCTGTAAAGCTTCTGGCCATGCCTTCCTGTAGCAATTTTGGGCCACATTTCATTTTCCAAATATTTTCCTCATGCCATCTCGACAAAGAATTGCTTTTAATTATTAGCAAACTCTCCATTTTTTTTCCCTAAACTCTATGGAAACATTTTGCAGCAGTAATATTCACTGCGTGAAACAATAAACACATAATTAGCTACCCATTAATGAAAAAATAATCAGATAGCCAGCTGTTGAGATATTTACGTTAAAAGGTACATTTTAATTTACTACGCAAGGAGCTGGAGATCCTTGTACCAGCTGATTAGTTCTCAATTACATTCGTGTAACTTTTAATATATTAAGAGGACAAATAAAAGCTATTTAAAAACTTAAAACTTTCTTTTTTCAGGTCTTGCAGTTGACAAAGTTTGATTACAGGCTTACCAATAGACTTGATGAAGAGTTGCAGAAGTTGAGATGCCGGGCTAATTTTCATGCATTGAGATTTACATCATCTATTGAAAGTATAGGTCAGAAATTGGTGCAAAAAATGAGGGGTATGAGCTCAAGATATGTCTCCGTTCATTTGAGGTATTTATTATGCCTGTATTGATCCTTTTGGAGCAAGTACTGTGAAGAATGCTTAAAACTTTCATTGTCCCTAAAAATGACAATTATTTACTGATCAGCTTTTTCTATTTTTTTAACTTTTTTTTTTTTTTGATGAGGTAAGGTTTGAACCTGATATGCTAGCCTTCTCTGGTTGTTACTACGGTGGTGGTGACAAAGAACGTGCCGAGCTTGGTGAAATTAGGAAGCGGTGGGCAACATTACCAGTACTATCTCTCTCTCTCTCTCTCTTTCTCTCTCTTTCTCTCTCACTGGCTGATGTGCACACTTACAAACACTCAGCAGTTGTGCAAAAGAATTATAGGAGTACAATTGCGATTTGTAGGTTAACATTAATATTTAAATGTTGCAAGCTTGTAAGTCATTTGCTTTTGAGATATCAGTATTTTTTTTTATATTCACAGAAAAAATCATCAAGTCTTGACATGTATGCAGATCATACCTGGTGTTTGGATAGTATGATCAAACTAAAATCAAGTCAATTGGATATCTATCTTGGGTGAACAGGTTATCTATATCAATAATGAAAGGGGTTTTGTGTAGGGATAGGAAGTCGAGGGGCATTTTAACCATTTTTTTTATACTAAGTGTATTAGTTTATGAATTATTCAAAAATTGTTGGGTATTGATTAAAATTGAAAAATACAAGAAGTATTACACAGTTACACAATTATTCAAAAAGTACTTGAAAGTAATTTCCTAGAACAAAAACGTTTCTAACAGGATTTAAGTGAAGAGGGAGAGAGAAGCAGGGGCAAATGTCCCTTAACCCCACATGAGATTGGCGTGATGTTAAAGGCGCTTGGATTCGAAAATGACACATATCTTTATGTAGCATCAGGAGAAATATATGGAGGGGAAAAGACACTTCAGCCCTTGAAGAACCTCTTTCCAAATTATTACACCAAAGAAATGCTTGCTGACCCGGGTGAGTTAGAGCCTTTGCTTCCCTTCTCTTCTCGGCTTGCTGCTCTCGATTTCATCGTGTCTGATGAAAGTGATGTTTTTGTCACAAATAATAATGGAAACATGGCCAAGATACTAGCTGGTCGAAGGTCTGTCTATTTCATGCTTTAATAAACACTTGTTGTGTCCGTTCTTTTCTACTTTTGCTTTATCGCCTAATTAGGCTTCTTATCAGTGCATGGTCAAGCAAAACCTATATCTTGACTAAGTTTGGTTTAGGTTTGGTTCAGTCACCTCACGTGAAACTTTACAACACAAGATAAGTCATTTAAGTTGCATGCTACTTTGGTTCCTGGTCTCCAGGTAAATTTGGTTCAGGTCTGGTTTTTTTACCAGTTGGCTTCAGTTTGGGTAAATCAAGGCCATTCAACTTTTCAAAAAGCACAGGTGGAGTTGATCTTGGTACCACTGTATGGTATGGTAGGACTCTCTGGTCAGGTCAAATTTTGCATGTTCTGCTAAAGTGTACTTCAAACCAGTAGTTCATATGGTATGTAATGTTTTCTCCCTTGACCTTTACAGGAGGTACATGGGCCACAAGAGAACTATCCGGCCCAATGCAAAGAAGCTCAGCATTCTTTTCAGAGCAAGAAACCAGATGAAATTAGACTGGGAAGCCTTTTCGATAAAGGTAAAGTCTGCCCAGAGCAATTTCATGGGGGAGCCTGACGAGATGAGACCTGGGAGAGGTGATTTCCATGAATTCCCTTATTCTTGCATTTGCAAAAAGGAAAGCTCTCATTAGCTCTGAGAATTAATCTTCTCCAGTTATTGACAGATTATTTTATAACAAGGTAGGCATAGTTAGTCTTTTATTATTATTACTTCTACGAAGCAAAGAAAAGAGGAACCATTTTTCGTTATTTATATCCCTTTGTTCTTTTGTTATGTTGAATTGGTGAAATCGTATTTTCTTTATGTTAGGTCAGAATAGCAACATTGGAAACTCAAATTAGTTATATATTTAATAGAAGCATTGTATACCATTGTCCAAGTTTGTTTTTTGGCATGATGTGGTAGACTTTGAGTTTTTTTTTTTTCAGAGAAACTGTAACAATGACATAGTTCTTTTGAGATCATATGTGACATATGTGATCAACTTGTTAATATTTGAGAAGAGCTTGCGTATAATATTTCAGTTACTCAAGTCATAACTGCTGCTGCTTTGTTAAAATGGATACCCATGCCCCCTACACAAAGAAATAGACAAAGTTGAAATGGAATACCCAGAAAACTTCAATCAATTTCAGAACTGTTTTTAGTCGAAACAACTATTTGTGTAACAACTGAAATTATTTTCAATGGATGCTTAGTTTTTGCCTTTTGAACAGATTGCATTTAAATCAGTTTTATGCAGTGCCTATTTCAACTGTCCTGTGAAAAAAATCTCAAATCAATTTTAGAGAGATGAATTCTCCCTTGAACATGAACAGAAAAATAAGCAAAGGTGATGCCAGGATATATTGTGTTGCTTGCTAAAACCTTTACTTCAGCAAGAGCATTTTTGTTTTCTTTTCCAATGTCATTTTATTATAAGGAAAAACTGCATGTATGTTTATTTATTTTGCAAAATATTTAGCTTGAACTTTCTCATGATTATTTAGAAAAAAAAATTATATGCTAGATTTAATCCACTGTGAATTCACATATAAGCAATTCTATCAAGTATAAACACTTTTGAAGTACAGTTAAGAGGTCTGTACACGAGGTGCAAGAATAATATTTCAATAAAAAAATAGTGCTCAAATAAATATTAAACATGTTACCAAAGAAAATAAAAATAAGTTAAATAGAAAGATAATATATCATTAGTTTATTTATTTTTCTAAAATATTTTAATTGTACAATATAACTATTTTTTTGTACTACAAGCGTTGAAAAACAATTCATTAGAAAAAAAAATGATTTTCTGACCTAAAAGTTAATATATATACATCAGATGATGTACTTGCTAATCTATAGAGCATATGAAACTCCACAAAGCACTTGCCCAGGACTCCAGGAGTGGTTAATACAAAAGATGAATGAAAAAAAATACCAACTTTGAATACAACAGGACAACTTCCATAATTTAATAATATCAAGTACAAGCACACCACGCATTTTCATAACGAGCATAGCAAATTTACAAAATGAACAAATTAACAGGCAAAAAACTCACTCTTCTAACCTATGGAGATGTACATCCTACAAAACTACATACAACACAACAGATATATACACACAACTAAAGAAAAAGCAAATCCATAAAAAAACCAGCCCAAATAAAATACGAGCTCACTCATTTTGCTGATGGCGAGACATTCTTTGATTTGCCAGTGATGGCCTTCTTCACCTTTGCAAGGGAATGCTTGACCTTTGATCCCACACCTGATAGTATATTATGAGACTTCTTTTGCGCCAACTTCATCTCTATCTCTTTTGCTTCAGTCTTGACTGTGAGATCCCTACCAATTATCTCAGTTTCATCCTGATGCTTTCCTTCCTCTTCCTCTTCCTCTTCCTCTTCCTTTTCCTCTTCTTTGTGTCCCTCATCCTTGATCTCTTCACTTTTCTTTTCTATTTTGGTGGCTTCTGTTTCTGTGATTTCTTGATTTTTGTTTTGAGTTCTCTCAACCACCGTACCAGTAACTTCTTTCACTTGTTCTTCTCCACGAGTATAATTTGTTTCATTGCCAACCAGTTCCTTCCTATTCTCAGTAGCTTCTAAATCTCTTTGTTTTTCTAATGGCTCTTGCAAAATTGCCTCTGTTTTGACTCCAGCCATTGGGACTTGGGGTATATCAGGAAGGCTCTCTTCAATTTCGTTGGAACTTGCTGATGAGTTTTTCATGCTATTTTCAGTAATTTCTACTTGTTGAACTAAATTCCTTTCGACATCTTGGATCTCAGCCGACAAATTAGTTTCTTTCTTTTCCAGGTTCGGAATTGTTGCATCACTTAGCGGCATGGGTATTTCTTTTGACTCCTCAAATTGATCGACCTCACGTTCTACTAGAACATAATTTTCTTCAACATCTTTCGAATCTATCGGTGTTTCTTCATCAGCAATCAACTCAGTTGTTTGCTCTTCTTCCTCGTGCGTGACCACAGATTTGTTTTCATCAATTATTTTTTCTGGCTTCGAAAATTCATGAGGATTTACCAAAATCTCTTCCAAATCCTTGTTCTGTTCTCCACTGGCCAAACCATCTACCTCTTTTACGACAGATGGTTCTGTTTCACCATCCTGCTCATCTAATGCAACTTTGTAATTTTCCTCAATATTTTTTGGACTACAGGCTCCATCAATGCTAACCAAGGATTCATCCTTTATCTCAGCAGGCTTCACATCCTTATCAAAATCCCTCGTCTCTTCACCAGTGTTATCCTCAAATTTTTCAATAATTGATATTCCCTCATTAGTAACCAACCCTTCATTCTTCTGCTCTATGATTTTATCTTCCTTTTCAAAATCCCTAACCACTTCAATAGGAGAAATGTTTTTTTCACCTTCTTGCTCAGTTACAACCCCAACACTCCTATTTACCTCTTCATTCTTCTCTACACTTAATATTCCAACATCACTATCCACGGTTTTGTTTTTGTCCTCTACAGGTTTCAGTGCATTGTCAGCTGGCTTCTTTTCCTCAAAATCTCTTGCTACTTCAATGGAAGAATGGCTTCCTTCTCCTTCTTGCTTAGGTAATGCCGCAACAGAGCTAGTTTCCTCGGTTTTTTCTTCTATGGAAATTCCACCATCACCAACAAATGTGTCATCCACCATTTTTATCAGGGTTTCTTCCTTCTCAAAATCTCTTGCCACTTCAGCGAAAGAAGAGGGTGTTTCACCTTTTTGCTCAGGTTCCACCACAGGATTGCTATTATACTCCATCTTTTCCTCTACTTGAATTCCATCATCTGTGATCAGTTGTTTATCAGTCTCCTCAATAGCTTTCTCCTCCCCAAGATTTTTGTTCTCTTCTTGCCTCAGTATCTTATCCATCAAAAACCGAGATACTGGCAAGTAATCTTGCTCAACTCCATCTCCCTCCCCATCTTCCACTGTTTTCTTCTCCCCATTTTCCTCTTCTCGCTCTTGTATTTCTGGTTTCCCTTCTTCTCTTAAACTGGTTGCATATGATATTTCCTCATCTGCTGTCTCAGGTTCTTTTTTATCAGTTGTGATCTCTGATATGGTTTCTTCATCTAATGCTTTTGGGATAAATGAGGCATCATTGTTTTGTTTTGCACCATCATCGGTCCTCGGGTTTTCCTCAGATAATACCTAAATTAAAAGAAGAAAAAAGAAAAGAAAATAGGTCTTATATAGGAAAAATTGCATAGAAATGTAACAATAATTTTCTACATTAAACATTTTCCCCTGATTTCCTTTCTATAATTATGTGCTCGTACCACAATGATGAGTTCATTGAAATTTTCTTCAACAAAGACTTCTTTTGTAAACAATATCTAGGGAGAGGGAGGTGCAGATCTAATTACAAGCCTTTTTACATTGATTTACTTTGGTACTTACCTTACTAATTAAGAAGCTGCTAACAATTGAAGCAAAATCTCTATCTTCTGGTCCTTCAGATTGATAGGCTGCTTCTTCTACCTTCTTGTTTTGTTCAGGAGAATTTGGCACAGTTTCTTCTGTGTCTTCATTGGTTTCAACAGCTACCACCTTTTCTTCAGAAGTTTTCAGGAATTCTGTGGGAATATCCTTCTCTTGTCCAACCGTTTCTATTTCAGAGATCTCTTCTTTTGTCTCAGTCCTGATCAGATCTTCATCTTTGGTTTCATTTTCGGGCTCAGTAACAACAGTGTCTAAAGCCTCTTCTTGTACTTGTAGCTCCTCAGTTTCTGTGTTGTTTGCAGTATCAATTAGCTTGGCTTCCTGCATGATAAAAGAAACAGAATTTATTGGAAGATTAAAATGGAATTTGATTTCCAAGTTTTCTAGGAATTAGGTGCTAAGAGAAAGAGATGAAACTTTCTTTCTTGATATTGGATATTTAAGCTTTTTTATGTACCTCTTCATGTGTTTGTTCCACTATTGGTACAGTCTCTGATCCATTATCAGTCTGATTTATCACAGCTCCATCTTCTACAAATGACGTAACAGTAGTTTTTTCAAGGTTCGCCTTTACATCTATGTCACCATTTGTTTTCTCTAAGAAAGCTGATTCCATCTCAGTCCTGACATTCTTAGAATCAGGTTGTTCTACTGGAGAAGCTGTAGTTTGACCTTGGTCAACCTTGTCTTCCAGAACAAGGTTGATTTCTTCTGCAGCTTCAAAATTATCAATTGGTATATCCTTTTCATGAAACTGAAAGGTCAAATAACAAAAGAAATTTGTTAAATTTAAGGCAAGTGATCCATTTAAAGCAATTACACTCAATAAAACCAGCATTGGGCTTGCTGGGCTAGTTCAGGCCAAAATGATTTCTATCTAAAACCCAACAAGTTAGTATTTTAAATGGTGCTATGTTATAAATAAAAAAGTACCTCTCCTACAATGTGCTTGTCACTCAGTTCTTCATTTGTCTCAATTCCTTGAGAAACATTCTCTTCAGGAACTGTCACTAATTCAATGGTACTCTGAGGTGCAACACTGCTTTCCTTGTTTGCAAATTCTATTTCTTCAAGTTGCCCTTCACTAGGAACCAAATCTGCAACAGCATCTGATTTCTTCTCTCCCGAGGTGGACTCTTCAGTTGCTTTCTCCAGTTCAGTTGATTCTATTTCAGTCCCAAGTTTCTCAGAATCTACCTCCTCATCATTTGACACAATTGTAGACTGCACTGCCACATCATGGATCTCAGGATTGGCAATTTCAGAACTCTGTTTGGGACAAAGAAAATGAAGAAAGTTTTTAACTTGTTATGAAGCCTACCAGGGAACAATTTGACACTAGCAGTATTAAGAAAAGTGAGGATCAACCAGAGAATACTGATTTCAAGTGTTTCGCCATGTCTACCACAAACTAGTCCTAGTCTATACTGCGAGGCAATGAACCAACAAACTCTTGCTATTCTGAGGAGGAGATAAACCCCAAGTCCAAATTGTCTTGAATACAATCTCTCAGTTACATGCCAGTTTGAAACCAGTCCCAGACAAATCCAAAGGCAACTCTATCTCTCAACAGTAGTTTCTCACCGCTCTCTAAAGAGACCAAGCACAAGCACTCTCTTTTAACAAAATAAATGATGTACAATTGAAGTACCATACAAGAATAGATTCATAAAAGTGTTTCAATTAAAACCAGACATGAGCTACATGGGATTTCAGGCCAGACCAATTCGGTCTTAAAACCAAAAAACTTGTAGTTTGGACTATAGGACAAAAAAAACATACTTGTACTGAAATGTCCTTGTCACTTGGTTCGTCATTTGTCTCAATGACTTGAGAATTTTTCTCTTCAGATACTATCACTGATTCAGTGGTACTCTGAGGTACACCACTGCTTTCCTTGTTAGCAATTTCTATTTCTTCAATTTGCCCTTCACCGGGAACAATAATAGCAGTAGCATCTGATTTCTCCTCCACTGAGGCGGATTCTTCTGTCGCTTTCTCCAGTTCAGGTGATTCTGTTTCAGTCCCAAATTTCTGAGGATCAACTTCAATTTCAGTTAATATGGCCTTCGACTCTTCTGCTGCGTCAAAGATCTCAAGATCTCGAGTTGTGCAAATCTATTTGAAATAAACAAATATGAGAAGGTTTCACTAGTTATGAAGCCCATAAGGACATAATTACAAGCTAACAACACACAACAACAAAGTTTCTTTAATTGGAACTTGATGCTTCAAGACCAAGTAAAAGAAAAGTACTAAAAAGTCAGGTAATATGTTGTATGGCTGGAGCCTGGAAACAAGCATAAAATACCCCAATACCTCTTCTAAGTACCCAATCAACAATACGTTGTACAATTGTCCAGTACATACACCATTGGGCCCAACAGTTACCATATAGTGCCAAAGCAATAAAGTATATATTTAATGGAGCTCTCCAGTTCTGAAAGTTCAGTTTTTTTATTTTGTTATATTTTTGTTTCCTTTTCTCATCTCAATGTTCAATCAATGGAGCTTTCCAGTTGTCTCAATTAGGAATTTACTAACCCCAGAGTTAGGAATGAAGCAATAACAAAATTTATAAATAGATAATCAGATATAAAGAAAAAAAAGTAATAAGCTAATTTTGAAAGTTGAATGGACAGAGATGATATATACCTCTCCTTCTATATGCTTGTCACATGGTGCTTCAGCCGCTTCAATTGATTGACCTATTTCTTCTTTTGGCATTTCAGCATCTGGTTTCTCTCCTTGTACCTGTTCACCAGTATTTTGGAGAAAACCTTCACTCTTCTCAGATCTTTCACTAATTTGTTCCACACTTGCAGAGAGATTGACAGTTGATTTTTCCTTGATTAATTCGTCTAACGTATTTTCCATTTGACCTGATGTTGAATCAGTCTCGCTGAGTTTATTCTCATTTGAGACAATCTCTAAGTGTTCGGCATCAGGACCTCCTATTTCACTCTCAACAAGCTGTTTTTCAGTGATCTCACCTGTGGGAATAATTTGAGGAATCTGTTTTGGGCCACGTTAAAAAAGGCAGATGAAGAAAACATTAATTAAAATAAACCTTAAAAATTAGGCAAAAAAACAATCTTAATCGTAGAGATATCATGGTTTTCTGTTGTATTGTGAATTGCTAATGGATTTTATTGGCCAGCCAAGAGCTACATTGGCCAATTCAGGCCCATCCAATTTGGAATTCAGATCCAATGCAGCATTCTGTTTTATTCTGGTACAAATCTTAAAGCAGACCCCTATATTCCAAATAGGCTCTGAATTGATTTTGGCTTGACTGGAAGTATTCTACGCGGTCCTATACCACAGAGGATACTCACTCACCAATTTGGTCTTGGAAAAGACAAAGCATGTACTCGGTGCTATGGTACAAGGAGAACATACCTCTCCAGCCATGACCATGTCACTTGGTTCTTCATTTGTCTCAACTCCTTGGGAAATTTTCTCTTCAGGTTCTATCACTGATTCAGTGGTACTGTGAGGTACAACATTGCTTTCATTGATTGCATTTTCTATTTCTTCGATTTGCCCTTCACCGGGGACAATAATAGCAGTAGCATCTGATTTCTCCTCCACTGAGGCGGATTCTTCTGGTCCTTCTGATTGATAGGCTTCTTCTACCTCCTTGTTTTGGTCAGAAGAATTTGGCACAGTTTCTTCTGTGTCTTCATTGGTTTCAACAGCTACCACCTTTTCTTCAGAAGTTTTCAGGAATTCTGTGGGAATATCCTTCTCTTGTCCAACCGTTTCTATTTCAGAGATCTCTTCTTTTGTCTCAGTCCTGATCAGATCTTCATCTTTGGTTTCATTTTCGGGCTCAGTAACAACAGTGTCTAAAGCCTCTTCTTGTACTTGTAGCTCCTCAGTTTCTGTGTTGTTTGCAGTATCAATTAGCTTGGTTTCCTGCATGACAAAACAAACAGATAATTTATTGGAAGATTAAAATGGAATTCGATTTCCAAGTTCTCTAGGAATTAGGTGCTAAGAGAAAGAGATGAAACTTTCTTTCTTGATATTGGATATTTAAGCTTTTTTATGTACCTCTTCATGTGTTTGTTCCACCACTGGTACAGTCTCTGATCCATTATCAGTCTGATTTATCACAGCTCCTTCATCTTCTACAAATGACGTAACAGTAGTTTTTTCAAGGTTTGCCTTAACATCTATGTCACCATTTGTTTTCTCCAAGAAAATTGATTCCATCTCAGTCCTGACATTCTTAGAATCAGGTTGTTCTACTGGAGAAGCTGTAGTTTGACCTTGGTCAACCTTGTCTTCCAGAACAAGGTTGATTTCTTCTGAAGCTTCAAAATTATCAATTGATATATCCTTTTCATGAAACTGAAAGGTCAAATAACAAAAGAAATTTGTTAAATTTAAGGCAAGTGATCCATTTAAGCAATTATACTCAATAAAACCAGCATTGGGCTTGCTGGGCTAGTTCAGGCCAAAATGATTTCTATCTAAAACCCAACAAGTTAGTATTTTAAGTGGTGCTATGTTATAAATAAAAAAGTACCTCTCCTACAATGTGCTTGTCACTCAGTTCTTCATTTGTCTCAATTCCTTGAGAAACAATCTCTTCAGGAACTGTCACTAATTCAACGGTACTCTGAGGTGCAACACTGCTTTCCTTGTTTGAAAATTCTATTTCTTCAAGTTGCCCTTCACTAGGAACCAAATCTGCACCAGCATCTGATTTCTTCTCTCCCGAGGTGGACTCTTCTGTTGCTTTCTCCAGTTCAGTTGATTCTATTTCAGTCCCAAGTTTCTCAGAATCTACCTCCTCATCATTTGACACAATCGTAGACTGCACTGCCACATCATGGATCTCAGGATTGGCAATTTCAGAACTCTGTTTGGGACAAAGAAAATGAAGAAAAATTTTAACTTGTTATGAAGCCTACCAGGGAACAATTTGACACTGGCAGTATTAAGAAAAGTGAGGATCAACCAGAGAATACTGATTTCAAGTGTTTCACCATGTCTGCCACAAACTAGTCCTAGTCTATACTGCGAGGCAATGAACCAACAAACTCTTGTTATTCTGAGAAGGAGATAAACCCTAAGTCCAAATTGTCTTGAATACAATCTCTCAGTTACATTCCAGTTTGAAACCAGTCCCAGACAAATCCAAAGGCAACTCTATCTCTCAACAGTTGTTTCTCACCGCTCTCTAAAGAGACCAAGCACAAGCACTCTCTTTTAACAAAAAAAAAAAATGATGTACAATTGAAGTACCATACAAGAATAGATTCATAAAAGTGTTTCAATTAAAACCAGCCATGAGCTACATGGGAGTTCAGGCCAGACCAATTCGGTCTTAAAACCAAAAAACTTGTAGTTTGGACTATAGGACAAAAAAAACATACTTGTACTGAAATGTCCTTGTCACTTGGTTCGTCATTTGTCTCAATGACTTGAGAATTTTTCTCTTCAGATACTATCACTGATTCAGTGGTACTCTGAGGTACACCACTGCTTTCCTTGTTAGCAATTTCTATTTCTTCAATTTGCCCTTCACCGGGAACAATAATAGCAGTAGCATCTGATTTCTCCTCCACTGTGGCGGATTCTTCTGTTGATTTCTCCAGTTCAGGTGATTCTGTTTCAGTCCCAAATTTCTGAGGATCAACTTCCATTTCAGTTAATATGGCCTTCGACTCTTCAGCTGCGTCAAATATCTCAAGATCTCGAGTTGTGCAAATCTGTTTGAAATAAACAAATATGAGAAGGTTTCACTAGTTATGAAGCCCATAAGGACATAATTACAAGCTAACAACACACAACAACAAAGTTTCTTTAATTGGAACTTGATGCTTCAAGACCAAGTTAAAGAAAAGTACCAAAAAGTCAGGCAATATGTTGTATGGCTGGAACCTGGAAACAAACATAAAATACCCCAATTCCTCTTCGAAGTACCCAATCGACAATACGTTGTACAATTGTCCAGTACATACACCATTGGGCCCAACAGTTACCATATAGGGCCAACGCAATAAAGTATATATTTAATGGAGCTCTCCAGTTCTGAAAGTTCAGTTTTTTAATTTTGTTATATTTTTGTTTCCTTTTCTCATCTCAATGTTCAATTCAATGGATATGTCCAGTTGTCTCAATTAGGAATTTACTAACCCCAGAGTAAGGAATGAAGCAATAACAAAATTTATAAATAGATAATCAGGTATAAAGAAAAAAAGTAATAAGCTAATTTTGAAAGTTGAATGGACAGAGATGATATATACCTCTCCTTCTATATGCTTGTCACATGGTGCTTCAGCCACTTCAATTGATTGACCTATTTTTTCTTTTGGCATTTCAGCATCTGATTTCTCTCCTTGTACCTGTTCACCAGTATTTTGGAGGAAACCTTCACTCTCCTCAGATCTTTCACTAATTTGTTCCACACTTGCAGAGAGATCGATAGTTGATTTTTCCTTGATTAATTCATCTAACGTATTTTCCATTTTACCTGATGTTGAATCAGTCTCGCTGAGTTTGTTTTCATCCCCAAATTTCTCATTTGAGACAATCTCTAAGTGTTTGGCATCAGGACCTACTATTTCACTCTCAACAATCTGTTTTTCAGTGATCTCACTTGTGGGAATAATTTGAGGAATCTGTTTTGGGCCACATTAAAAAAGGCAGATGAAGAAAACATTAATTAAAATAAACCTTAAAAATTAGGCAAAAAAAAAATCTTAATCATAGAGACATCATGGTTTGCTGTTGTATTGTGAATTGCTAATGGATTTTATTGGCCAGCCAAGAGCTACATTGGCCAATTCAGGCCCAAGCAATTTGGAATTCAGATCCAATGCAGCATTCTGTTTTATTCTGGTACAAATCTTAAAGCAGACCCCTATATTCCAAATAGGCTCTGAATTGATTTTGGTTCGACTACAAGTATTTTACGTGGTCCGGTACCGCAGAGGATACTCACTCACCAATTTGGTCTTGGAAAAGACAAAGCATGTACTCTGTGCTATGGTACAAGGAGAACATACCTCTCCAGCAATGACCATGTCACTTGGTTCTTCATTTGTCTCAACTCCTTGGGAAATTTTCTCTTCAGGTTCTAGCACTGATTCAGTGGTACTCTGAGGTACAACATTGCTTTCATTGATTGCATTTTCTTTTTCTTCGATATGCCCTTCACTGGGAACCAAAATAGCAGTAGCATCTGATTTCTCCTCTACTGAGGCTGATTCTTCTGTCACTTTCTCCTGTTCAGGTGATTCTGTTTGAGTCTCAAAATTCTGAGGATCTACTTCCTTTTCTTCTGCTGCATTGCAGATCTCAGAATCTGCTGTTTTAAGAATCTGTTTGAGATAAACAAACACAAAAAGTTTTACTTGTTATGAAGCTGGTAAGGACACAATTTGAAACTAACAGCACACAGAAACATAAGTTTCTTTAATTGAAACTTGATGTTAAGACCATGTTAAAGAGAAGTAACAGAATTTCAGGTAATGTGTTGTATTGCTGGAGTCTGGAAACAAGCATAAATAACTCCCAGGATCCGCTTTAACCCACAGTACTACAAGAAGTTGTAATATCATCCAGTACATACACCCAAAGGCCACCATACAGTGTCGTAATAAAGTACCTATTCTGAAAGTTCTGTTTTTTTTTTTATAATTTGGTTTATCTTCTTTTTTGTTTCTTTTGATTATCTCAAAGTTGAGCTCTGCAGTGGTGCCAATTAGGAAAATACTAACCTCAGAGCCAGGACTAGAGCAATAACAAAATTATAAACAGGCAATCAGATATAATGAAAAGATGTAATCAGTAAATTTTCAACAGTGAAATGGAGAGAGATGTTATGCTCAAATTTACCTCTCCTTCTATATGCTTGTCGCATGGTTCTTCAGCCGCTTCAATTGCTTGACAGATTTCTTCTTTTGGCATTTCAGCATCTGATTTCTCTCCTTGTACCCGCTCACCAGTATTTTGAAGTAAAACTTCACTCTCCACAGATCTTTCACTTGAGGAAAGATTGGCATTCCATTTCTCCTCGATTAATTCATCTGGTGTACTTTCCATTTGAGCTGATTTTAAATCAGTCTCCGTGAGTTTGCTTTCATCTCCAAATTTCTCATTTGAGACAATCTCTAAGTGTTCAGCTTCAGAACCTACTACTTCACTCTCAACAAGCTGTTCTTCAGTGATCTCACTTGGATGAACAATTTGAGGAATCTGTTTTTGTGACAAAAGAGAAAAGGTAGATGAAGAAACCGTTTAACTAAAATAAACCTAAAAAATTAGAAAGAAAAAAAAAATCCAAATCTTAGAGGCCAATCAAGGAATGCTGTTGCATTGCTAATGGATCTTATGGCTCTCTCATTTTCTTCTTATCTAAAACTAACGCACATAAGTTTGTTCTCTCTCTTACTTGAACGCATCTCAAGGTAGCACCAGTCTACCATCTTCCCTTTCGCTTCTTCCTCTTTCTCTTTTTAACCAGTGCGTCACCTTTAGATCTTGGTAATGGGAAGGAGTCACTGGACCTTTTTTTCTCCGTCTCCCCCTCCTATTACCCTTTTCTGTCTCAATGAGAGGGAAGCCGCTGGCCATCCCCTCTCCTCTTATACCTCCTCCACTCATACCGCACTACCACCTCTTCTCTGGCTCTGGCCCTCCTCACAACTGTTAAAAGTTACCTCCCACCTCCCTATTTGCCAGGAATAGCCAATCCTCTTCTTAGCACTGATTTAACTTTTATTCAAGTTTCCACTTGCAGGAACTCACTAATTAGCAGGTACGACTGGAGTTCAGATCCTTTGAAGTAACTCCATTCTTAATTAGCAGGTACGACTGGAGTTCATATCCTTTTGAAGTAACTCCATTCTTAATTAGCAGGTACGACTGGAGTTCATATCCTTTGAAGTAACTCAAAGAATGGGTTTTAAATTGGAACCGTCCGATTTGAATCCGAAATAATCTATTCGAAGTGGAGGCACACATTCCGAAAGATGAATTTGAATTCCGAAGTAATCTCGAGCAACAGATTTGAATCGGACGGTCCCAATTTAAAACTCAAAGATTGAGTTACTTTAGGGGATCCAAACCCGGTACGACCGTACTGATAATATTATAGTTTAGATTCCAGCTAGTATTAGGTGTCATAAGAGATAGACTTTAAATAACGAATTCAAACCAATTTGCATTCAAACTTATTTATATATAAAATTTATATTTTTCAAGTTATTAGTGTTAAGTCAATCGATTAAAAATTTGAAAAATCAATATATTAAATTTAACTTAAAAGTTCTCATATTTAATAGTTTAACTTGATGTTAAATAAATATCAAAAGTTATAAATTTTGCAAGTAAACACTTAACTAATGAAGTATATTGATTTGAACAGTTTAGATTCATCGTTTGAAGTTTATTAGATAAGTTTTGGAGTTGGTAATATATAGGGTGACACAGATGTCATACTAGTATAGTTTATGAAGCAAAGTGTTAATCATAATTAACTTATAATTAAATATTTTAGAAGACGAGAGTTCAAATATCTTTATTTTTTTTTCTCTATCGTGTTTTATTTTTAAAATTTTTACAACTTAAAACTTAAAATTTTAAATGTCAAAACAAAAATGATTTACATCATCTTCTCTATTTACATATTAAATATTACGGCATTTTAACTTTATTTTGATTGTTCAAGAGTTTGTAAAAATACATTTCATATAATTTTTAACTTTGATTTGTTAACTTATTCATTTACATAAAAATAAAATTAAAAAATGATCATTACTAATGTGCATATAAAGAAGCTAACATAGATCATATATAATGGTTTTATTTTAACATATAAAGTTTATAATTAGTGTTATTGGAGAATTAAAAAAATTGAGACATGAATGCATATTAGTGGCATAAAAAATTGAGATATTTGAGCCCTCATCATCTCAAGAAATGTTATAAATTTTATTATATCACAAATTATTAGATAAATATTAAATAATATCAATAAAGATTATAAACGTGAAAGAAAAAACAATAACACGTTTGCAAGACTTGCAAAATTAATTGTGTATTCAAGCTACATCTTATTTATCTAGGCATGTTTAGGATATAATATAGAGAATATTTGTGTTGCGCAATGAGATTATTTCAACAAGCACAAGCAACTACTTTTAATAACAAAATTATTGAGAAAAATAGCATGCATTCAAATTAAAGCAAATTTGAATACCATAATTTTGATCTTATTTTATCAACGATGAATATGTTTTCCAAGCGCCGTAATATGTATGAACACTATGACCTTTATAATATAGTTCCATGAAATGAATATAAATCTGACTAGTTTTATTATATAAATTGAGTAAACTTGTGAGTTTTTAATATTTAAAATAGTAAATATTATATTATGAATATTAGAGGAGGAAATACGTGATTTCAAAATGTTTGAGGAGCATGCATAATAATATACTATTCCCTCTCATCAATAAATGTACCAGATGGGTTGTTGAATCATTCTAAAAAGTTTGGACCATCTGATTCAGATCGGATGATTGAAATGACCTCTTAATCATACATCAAGTTTGATTTCAACCGGGTGATCAGAAATTAATGATTTACATCTTATTTAATCAACTCCATTGTACTAGAACGGAATTGAACCATAGCAACAAGGTCCTAAATTAAGAATAATTCAGCAATGTCTAAATTTGTTATTTCCAGATAAAATATATCAATATATTTTTTATTTTATAATATAAATAATACATCAAAATATTATATTTTTATAACATAAATAACAAAGTCATAAATTTCATTTTTAATATCGGATTAGTTGTATGTTGTTGGTATAATTCGATAAATTTGAAAATAATCTGAAAAAAATGTTGAAAAAGAATAATAGAAAATGTTTTCCAATTGGGAACCCAACACATCACATGGCCATATTTCCCCCCTTTTTGTCAAGTTGCCCGTAGGCTGGGCCTGGGCCTGGGGTTTCGGAAACGCTCGCCTAAGTAACCGTGAGAATTGACACGTGGCCAGAATGATCGGTGCATTAAAAGGAGTGAAATGACACGTAATACTTCATTAGTGTTTTCATTATGCAAATTTTCTGAGTAAAATTCTCTTCACAAAGATAAAGTGATTGGCTAATTTTTTATGGTCGTTTTAACTAGTTTCAGTAAAAGATTGAATAGGTGCTAAATTGCGATAACCCATTGGGTTCATCACCAAGTGGTACACAGTACCGTACCAGAATGACCTGACCAATATGGTATGGAATCTGTTTCATTTTTTCCCTTAAATTTTGTGAAACCCACTCAGATGGATTTTTCTTTGTTTTTGAGATTAGAAGGTAAAGATTTACCTCTTCTTCTATGTGTCTTTCATTTGCTGCTGCTTCTATCATCTCTGCACCCTCTTTTGGCATTTGAAGATCCTCTTCTTGTAAAATTACACTTTCCTCCGGAGCAACTGATTCCTCTCCAATTTGTTCTTCACTTGCACTCAATGTGGCATCAACCTCTGAGTTTTGCTGTGCTGAGACTTCATCTGTTGCTCTGTCTGGTTCGGTTGGCTTTACATCTGATTCTAGGCTTAGTTGATCAATTTGCACTTCTCTTGCATTGCTGTGTTCGATTGAACTTTCCTTCAGCTCGGTTAATTCATTTGCCGCACTCTCCAATTCTACTGATTTTGAATCCGTATCAGCGGATTTGCTTTCATCTCCAAATTTCTCATCTGAGACCACCTCTAAGTTTTCTGTTTCAGGAGCTGCTGTATCACTTTGGCTAAGGTCTACTTCAGGGGCCTCGCTTGGATTGGTAATTTGAGGAATCTGTTTTAGGTGATAAGAAAATTAGAGAATATTAACTATGATTATTAACCCTACAAGTAAAAATATTAACAGAATGTGAATCTTCCTAATCCAATCACGGATTCATTTCATAAACAGATTCATTTTAATTGGCTCATTTGTGACACAAATACAAGTGCATGTTTAAATGCCATGGTGTATGCATCACAAGTAGAGAAATAAATCATTTATCATTGAAAACTGACCAATTAGAAGACAGAATATTTTTCTTGTACAAACTACATATTTTTTTAATAAATAATAAAATTGGTACTTATAAATTCAAAATTAATTTTAATAGAAAATACAATAAATAAAGCAAATTTGTGATTTTTGAAAATTTAGAAAGGTAAATATGATATTATGAATTTTAGAAGGAGAAATACATAATTCAAGATTTTTGAGGGGGTATATCTGAATTTTTTTTTTTTTTTAAAAAAAAAGTCACTTTTCATTAGCAAAAAAAAAAAATCTCTTTAAGAAACTCGTTTTGGTTCAGCACTAAATGATAAAAAAAAAAGTCTCTTTAAAGAAACTCATGGGTTGAGCACCAAATGGCAAGTGGAAATTGGTACCGGTCGGTACCAGTTTTTAAATCATCAAGATGGCAGGTTCTTTTCTTGTTTTTGTTTTTGTTTTTGTTTGGGTAAGGTAAAGGTTTTACCTCTTCTATTTGCTTCTCAGTTGATTCTCCTTCAGTTTCCTCTTTTAATGTTTCGGCAACAATAATCTCTTCCTGCATTTTGTCTCCTTCGTCTTTAGTGATTGATCTCTCATCAATTTGTTCTGTACTTGAGATCAATGTTATATTGGTCTCCAAGCCATCCTCTAATGAGGTGTCATCTGTCGATTGGTTTGCTTCAGTTGGCATTGCATCTAACACTTCACTTTGTTGATCTTGTTGAATAGTACTAATGCTGGGCTCGTTCGAAGTTTCCTTGAACTCGATTGTACTCTCTGCTTCGGGAAGCTGATTTCAGAAAAAAGAAAAAGAAAATAAATGTGAACTGGTAAAACCTCAACTGATTTGGTGGAGAACAATTGAACAATAGTAAAGTACCTCAAGAATAATACTGAAAATGTGAGCTTCAGCGTTTTATATGCTTAATTAAGAGGTGTTAAATAACAAAATTTCATTTTAAGACTCTACAAGCAAATTAATGCATAAAATTTAGAGGTACTGAAAAGCATGGATACCTCTTCTTTGTTATGTGTGATGGGTGGTTCTTCAACCTCCTCTAGTCTTTGAGTGATCTCCTCATTTGAGAGGGTTTCAGCTTCGATCTTCTCTTCGGGCAGTTTCAAATCTAATTCATCATCATTTTGAACGAGTACACTGGATTTCTCTTCTTCATGGCTTAATGCATCACCAATTTCAAGTTTCTCAGTCTCAAATTCATTGTCATTTGATGAGATTTTCAAGCCATCTTCTTCTGGAGCTTCAGTGACCTCAGTTGAACCTTCTACGACGTCACTACTCTATTGGTGATAAGAAATGCAAAATAATGAATAGAATATATATGACAAGTATGAAATGAAATATGATGTGATTGCCAGCTAAAAATATAAGTTAACCATCAACCAATTTCAGTTTCACTTCAAAAGAAAAAAAAATAAAAAATTGCACGTATAAAAGAACATATCAAACTATTAACACACCTTGGGTTTATCTTGAACACATTGTTCTTTAATTATTGGATCTTCCTCATTACAATGGATTTCAGAAGTACTCTCCACTTCCCTTTCCAATTCATTGCTATTTTGGAGCACGGCATCATCTGAATTCCCTTCAGTGACTGAAGTTCCAGTGCTCTCCTCTTGGCTTATAGGTAGGGTTATGGAACTTACATGCAGATATGATTCAATACCAGGTTCAAGTCTCTCAGTGTCAACTTTGTCATCATCAATTGAAGATTGATTCTGTTTCAACAATTACAGAAGGAAATTTTAAATTCATATAGCAGCAGAATGGAGGTTGGAATCTAGTCTAACAAATCTTTCTTGCTCGAACACTATAGGACATCCTTAGTAAACTTAAATACGGACCATATGTAAGTTATTGTTACAGTTGTCAAATAAGTTTGTTGTTAATATAAATTGTGGTAGTTTGAAATAAATATATACACACTTCAAGTTTCTTAATGCTTGTGCAGATGTAAATATCAATTCACGGATAATATTAGTTTTCTATTGGAAGATTAATAAAAAATTATCATCATCATCATAATGCGTAAATGAAATTTTTCAAGAAACACACCTCATCTATTATTTCATTTTTGATGTTCTCATCTTTTTCTGATGGATTTTCCTCGTTTTGAATGGTTGGTGCTATTTCATGTTCAATATTGTCAAACAAATTCTCCTCTGTTTTCTCTTCAACTTCAAGTTTTTGTTCAACTTCCTCATTCTCATTTATGTCAACCTTTCCATCCTCTTCGATGCGATTTTCATTTGTGTGATCTTCTGATGCGCTTGCACCTGTATCAGCTTTATCTGGAAGCTGTTGCATAATGCAGAATGAAAATAATAAGATATAAGTCTAGAGCATGCTCAAGTTTGTACTAAAACCTCAAATTAATCAAAAATGTCAAGTTGCCTCGGTTACGCAAACTAAAATTATCTCTTTTTTCAGCAAATAAGTGACAATTATGAGAGGTTAGGTCAATCTGGTGCAACGAGAGTTGATATCTCACATGTTAAACATGACTGAACCTAAGAAAAATTTACCTCATTTGGATCGTCTTCATGAGAATTTTCAACTGCCTTAGACCCCTCGTTCTCTTTGTCCATCTCAGAAAGTGTTGTGCTTTCACATGGTGTATCTTGGAGAGCCTCTTCACCCTCTGATAATTGTGCAGAGACAGGATTATCACTTTGAAGTTCAATCTCTTCTCTTTGGATTTCAGCATCTATCAAGGCTTCAGTGTTATTGATTGGTTCAGTTGGCTCAGATATCTGCTTGAGATTGATTATTTTAATTTTAAATTTGTTATCCTCGAGCCATCAAGCAAAGCAAATGAGAAAAAAGTATAAATAAAACATTGATAACACTTGTACCTTAATTATCAATTGGTACATTTAAAGTTATATATATATGCAGAGCAAGTGTCCTTCGGAATTTAATACTTAATTTTACTTGAAAAATGATGATACTACTTAATTACATACCTCTTCTACATTTCCTTTGTTGGCTTCATCATCTTTACCATTTCCTTCCCCTAGTTCATCTCCATTAATGTCGTTGTTTGCATTGTGTTCTTCAGCTATATCTATATGCATCTCCATTGCTTGTCCATCTTTTTCGTCATAATTCACAACATCATCATCTTTACTAAATGCTTCTTTAGAATCTGATGTAATCTCATTTTGCGCAACATTCTGTTCATCCCCCTCTGTTACTTTAATCGGTTTTGTTTCTGTTGTATTCCTCTCAGCAGATATATCTTCCTCTGATGGAGGAGCCTTTGATTCATCAAGTTGCTCTTCAGTTGTAAAGCAAGACTTGACTTCTTTCTCATCATCTGTTTCTTTCTGCTGCTTTACATATATTAAAAAAAAAAGCAGAGATGTTTTCAAAAACATATTTACTTTGTCCTGTTTCTAGTCTATTTCTGTCCATAAAAACTATGATACTTTCTTATTATGAATGAAGACAAACCAACTATTAATAAAAAGCATTAAGGTGCCTTATGAGAATTGCTTTTTTTTTTTTTCTACCTTCGACTTGCTATCTCCTGATTTCTCTTCTTCAAAGTCATTTAGAGTTTCTTCCACAATTTCCATTGGAGCATCTTTGCTCTCACTCAGTTTGACTTCTTCAGGACTCTGCTAGGAATAATTCAAAATATGTCTATGAGATCAACAATGCAGGATATGTACTTGAGTAACACAATATATAAAGCACCAACCTTTTCCTCTTCTTCATTTTCCAATTTCTCAATAGTCCTATCATCTATTTCACTGGTCAGAGCCTCAGTCTCAGCACCTTTTATTTCAATTTCGGGTGCTATATCTCTTGTTGTCACAGATTCAAGGGTAGATTTCTCTGATATGTGTTCTGAACTATCATTGGTTTTGGAGGTTTCAACATTTGCTATTGTTGGATGTGATGAAGTTATATCCTTATGGACAGCATTTTCTTCATTGTCATTTTGCCTCGTCTCATCCTTTTCGGCCATATCAATAGCATCGTCAGATGGTTCAACTTCTTCAGAAATCTGCTTTAAAAAATGAAGCGGTAAAAGTATAAAATTAGTTATGACTATTGTAAAAGATGGCGACGATGCTACTAAATTAGCTTCATACCATTTCTGGAGTTTCCTTTTCTGGGCTTTCCTCTTCTGGCATGGTTTCTTCTGAAACATCTCTGTTTTGAACCTCGGCTTCTGCTGGGCATTCCTTCTCTTCAGCCCAATTTTCTTTGGCAGCCTATATAAGAGTATTTAAGAAAGGTGATTTCAACTTGAGATGATTTATTTTGGGAAGAAACCTAAATGGTTTGGTCTAATAAAGAACCTGCAATCCTGGTGCAAAAAGCCAGCTTGGTAATGTACAGTTGTGTTGTGAACTGATTGATATCTAATATTGGGTACCTTACTTTCTTCATTTTACCACAGTTTGGTTTACCTGTTCGCTTTGCACTTCTTCTACAGCATCAATTTTTTCCTTTGCTTCTTCCAAAACCTCTTCTGAAACTGGAGGTGTCACACTTGATACACTTTCAACCTCCTTTGTAACTTCTTCTTCTTCTTCAGGATTTCCACTTGCATTTTCTATTGTCTTCTCAGTTTCATTTTCACATGGTTTTTCAGGCAAGTACACCACTGAAGTACTTTGATTGGCATCCTCGCCGGTCTCATCTTCTTTTAAGATCTGATTGGAATACCAAGAAATAGAGAAAAATTTAGTAGTTGAAATGTTCAATGTAAGAATGTAAAGATGTTATAGTTTCTGGATTTTGCGAGTCATTTTAAGTTGTTACTTGTAAACACACAAAACAAAAAAAACTCATTACTAGTACAATTTATTATTGTGCAACATAGCTAGGAACCTAATAGCAACAGAAGTACCAATAAAAATATAGAAAACCAAATTAATCTAGCGCATGCCAGTACATAATGCATTTTATTACCTCAATCATGTGCAAGTGTTGAATTAGCTAGAAATAGAAATCCCTATAGCGTACCTGATCTTGATGTGCCTCTTCTTTTGTATCTTCTTTGATATCTGCACTTTCCTCAGTCTCTTCTGAAATCAGAGGCGTGGTTGTAGGAACATCATTCTCCTTAACCTCTTCTGACATATGCTCAGATCCTTCATCACTTTTGCCGGTTTCTTCAATTGTAATTGGTTGATCATACAAAGTTGGATCCTCAGTTTGTTTGACTTCTTCACAAATCTGTTCAAGATAATTGTGTGGTACAACCATCAAACTTGTTACAGCTTCTAGTAATTTATATGTTCCACCTATCTTGTACATGAAATTTATTTGTGACATATAAAAGTATGTATCTGAAAATACCGATCTGATAAAACTTGTTTGTTATCGTCTAACCCCTAGGAAAGGGCCAACTAAGGATTCAGTATTTTTTTTGGAATTTTCAGTAAATAAGAGTCCCCAGCAAGTTTAGTACTGGTACAGTATCCCTTGTTTCATACCATTTCTGGAGTTTGATTTAATTGGCTTGCCTCTTCTGGGATGGTTTCTTCTGGAGTTACTACCACAGAAACATTTCTGTTTTGATCCTCTGTTTCATCTGGGCATTCCTTCTCTTCAGCCATAGTCTCTTTGGCAGTCTACAAAGGGTAAAATAGACATTTAAGTACTTTAAGAAAACGATAAATAATTTGAGATGGCTTGTCATGGGACTAACTAAATGGTTGAGTACAGAGCCAGTTTGATACAGTACCAGTTGCCTCTCAAACTGATATGTACTATTGGTATTTAACTCCCTTTCATTTACCTCAATTTGGTGTATTTGTTCTTTTTGAACTTCTTCTAAAGCACCATTTTCTTCCTTCGCCTCCTCCAAAACCTCTTCTTCAACCAGAGGTGCTGTGCTTGATGGAAGTTCTACTTCATTGGTAACATCTTCTTCAGGATTTTGACTTGTATTTCCTATGGGTAATTCAACTTCCTTCTGATAATCTTTCTCAGGCAAAGAGACCAGAATCGCATCCTTTTCAGTCTGATCTTTCTCGGAGATCTAATTGTGATACCAAGAAAGAGAAAAATAAGTAGTTAGATGGAATTGTAGAGTACAAGGATGTAAATTATCCTCTAAATTATGGATTTTGCAATTACTTAACAATGCAGAACTGCAAAAAAACTATTGAGTAAATAACCATCTAGTTGCGCATTACACTGGACCCAACATAAGAAAAACAATAGAATAAAAATAAAAAAGGGTCAAGAATATATCAGTTGCTAGTAGATATACATGTTACTAGCACAGTCATGTAAAATATGGCACCAAAATTCTTTATTGCCCACCTGATTTTGATGTCCATTTTCTTTCGTAATTTCTTCAGTTTCTATCTTTTCTTGAACCTCATCTGATAAAATGGAAGTCACATTTTCCGGAATTGCATCCCCTTTCAAGACTAATTCCGGCGATAGTTGCTCAGTAAATTGAGTTGAATATAGTTCATTTTCTGTTTCTCCATTTACTTTCTCCTGTTGCTCCAGAGCAGTTGGTTTTTCAAGTGGAGAAACAGCCTCTTCATGTCTTAGTACTTCATGTTCTTTTAATTCCCCTTCCAACTTTTCTGTGCACTTCTCCAAACTCTCTGGTTTCTCTGTGATAATTTGATTTGGCTCAACAAAGATGCCAAGTTTAGATGGAACTTCTATCTCTTCTTTAACGAAATCCCCCTCTTTATTTACAGTATTTTCATCTAAAACATCGCTTTTGATTTCCATTTGTCCTTTTTTGCTCTCGGTGGTAATTGGATTGTGAATAGCTTGTAAATCTATAGATTCATTGGACGCTTTCTGTACAAAATATACACAATCAGATAATTAGGCATTGTTACGTATTTAGCAAATGAAAATTGTAATTTACAGGTATACAGAAAATAAGAATTACATGATTCTCAAGTTGTATTTTAACAAGGATCACATCTATAATTTTTATATGGTGAAGTTGGTAATCACTGGTCAATAATGCCCCTTCTATTATGTAGTACATAATTAACAATTAATGCACAGCTCGACGTGACAGTCCATAAGGTAATATTTTAAAAATACTATGGCCAAATTAAATAACGATATGGGATCTTGAAGCACCATGTGCTGTGCGTATTTGGCACCGCTTTTCTGCTCACAAAATTAGATAAAGTGGTGGCGGTAGTTTTGAAATTTCTAAAAAAGTGTAGATGCTTCTATCTGCATCCAGTTTTCCCAACAAAACAAAGGAATTTGCAAAGTTTGAAACTGGGTATTATAAACTCTACTTTTTTTCTAAAAGAAAATATCAACTTTATTGACATTTCGACAAATTTAAGCTTCTGAAAAGTAAGGGCTAGCTAGCTTCCTCTTTCTTACAAGAAAATAGTATTAATAACTAAAAAGAGATCTGAGTTTTCGAAGAAAACATGGAAAGCGAGTATATTACTGAAATTATATATTTTTCTCTTACGTATACTGCTTTAGTATATATGTCATATCAACTAACATAACTCGTTACATATATAAGAGCATATAAAATAACTAACTAGTAAAAAAGCAAAGAAAAAATTATAAGCAAATTACCTTCTCTTCAATTGTTTCTTGCTGTTCTTCACTTGCCATTGCTCCAGCTTGGAGAGAGAGGAGAGAGAGAGAGACAGCAGAAAAGTGTTTTAAGAGAGCTTCAAAAGTCAGAAATCTTTAAATATATAGTGAACCTTCATTTGTCTTGTAAAATATCTCTATTTCCTTTTGTGTTCAGTAAGGAGAATACTATGACTAACAGTGATAAGTGATAAGTGATACCACCAAAGTATACTTCTTTTAATATCCTTAATTAGGTGGATGAGATGTGAAAGATTATCTCTCTCACACTTTTTCCTTCTTTTCTATAAGAAATTGGCTGGAGCTGCCCAATTTTTTTTTTTTTTAAAAAAAGGAGAGAATTGGGATTCTCTCTCTCTCTTGAAGGGTAGATGACTGAACATGGAATTCTGTATTAGATGACAAATTGCCACATGGAAGTGGGGTAATTGGCTTGCATGCTTTTTGGCACACATAGCCCCACAGATTTATCTTTTAGAGAGCAATACTAGTTATCACCGAAATAAACATTTCAAATTTTTGCTCTCAAGAGTTGATCATGTTACTATCATGTACTCTCTACAAAATAATTATATTTAAAAATTGCTTCGGTAAATCAAGTTTTGTTATATGGTTCATATTTTTATTTGATTATATTGTTATCCTATGTTATTAAGGTGTTCTAAAATAAAATAACAAAGATATAAGATAGATTGTCTTTCTGAAGAGCAATACTAAAGATCAATGAAATAAACATTCTAAATCTTTGCACTTAAGAGTTGAATCATGTTACTATTATGTATTTTTCACAAAATTAAATAGATTTAGAAATTGCTCAAGTAAACCAAGTTTGTTTTAGATGGTTCATATTCATTTGATCATATGGTAATATAATGTTATTAAATATTTCTAAAATTAAATGAAAAGGATATAAAAAAATAATTTTATCATAATCCTATTTATTAGAATATATAAAGGATGTAAATGATTAGAACTAGTTTTAAAAGTAGACCAAAAATTCACTACTTGCTCTTACTTCGATTAAATTATCGAAAAAAATAATAAGTTCTCTAAAAAAAATGGTGTACGGGAGCTAAATCATTATTCAAATTCCAAATTTATCACTATAATTTAAAGTCTCAGGAAGTACCCAATTTATGTTGAATTTGGAGTTATATATCTACTCTGCTTTTGCACTGTTTGAGAAACCTTTTATCCAATTTGCAAATTACAGGTGGTCCAATACTCCAATCTATTGATGTAGACTTCCACCACTAATTTTGTAATTCGTATCCTCTGCATTAACTTAAAAGGGCATCTTTTCAGTTAATGAACATTGACCATCCGATCTGCTTTAAGATTCGTGCAGACTAATCCTCACTAATATTAAAGGCCCCCCTATATCATAAGAAGGAATCGGATTGGCTCCGTTTAAAATCAGACGGTTGAGATTCATTAACTCAAAAAGAATCCTTTTTGAGTTAATGCAGAGGATATGCATTCCGAATTTTGGGCCTTTGGCTTTCTACTTTCTAGTGATCAATAATGTTTTGCTTTTTGTCAGAAGATAAAAAAGTCTGATCACAAAGGCTGCATTTTTCCCTGGATCTAAGTCACATCGAAAATTACATGACAATTGTTGATATTAATTAGTGATGTATCATTATATATTTTTTTCAAGGGCGTCAATAGTCTTCAGATATTTGAGAAATTACTGCCGTATTTTTTAAATTCTTTCATAAAGTCATACTTACAAATTTTCTAAGAATGATCCTCATATCTTCAGATAAAATTAAAAGTAGCAACTTTATATACATATTTAGCCCTCATAGTCCAATAATCATGTCTTTGCCCTGGTTGTATATATACCTCATTTGTACACATTTTTATTTTAGTATGTGTTTTATTTTATTTTTCTGGCTGGATGCCTCTAAAATAAAGTGCACAGATTTCTCACAATGAACTACCTATCTAGTCATAGGTATGATATTATGATGTATTATCCTATTAATTATCGGAGCCAGTAACTTTGATTTTTTTTTTTTTTTAAAAAGCATGGCGAACAGTAGCTGGTTATGTATAAATTTATTATCTATCAGTATGAACAGTGACTTAAATAGAGATAAATCCGAGATCGAATTCTCTGCTTCTCTGGGGGCAGGAAATTCCTGCTTTCAGAGTCACTGTTAGTGGAACCCAAATTCAAAAATGAACAGTGACCAGCTCCCTTTAAGAGTGACCGGTCCCAGTTACAGAAATAGAGGGGGCAGAATTTTCCTACACCCCGGAGGACAGGTGATCTTCTCTCGATAAATCCAGAGTCGCCTCAGGTGACAGCTACAGGCCCACAGTTGGTTCTTTAGTTCAATAATTCCATGTGGTCAAAAGTAGCCTACGAGGAACTAGAATAGAAAATTTGTTTCCTCGGTCAAATCATCATCCTCTGCTCCTATTTTAATTTTTTTTGTTGGTGTTTACAGTTCTTAATTATTGTATGAAAATGTCAAATAGTTGTTTTGGTTATGAAATTAGCAAGGACGACTTCTCATCCTTCTATTTTGATTTCGTGTTGTCATTGTACTGAAAAATAAAATGTGATTTTTGATCAATTTATGTTTTAATATTTTAGGATTTTTTTTTTCAGATTCCAAGTACCACATATGGAGATATGTGTTGCAACATGGACCACATATATTTAACTAGAATCTATATCTGCGATAAATTGTACATTATAATTTGATATAAATCATTTAATCAAAATTAATTATCTCGTATTGCATCTGAATTTTTGTAAAATATATTTTTTAATTTGATATGATCGATATAGAGCAATTATAATATGAGTAGAACTAGGGTGTTCTTACGTTCACCAAATCTCTTTGTGAACTATACCTACGGGTCTTTTCTCAAAAAAAAAAAAAAAAAAAAAAACTCTTTGTGAACTTAACTCTAAAGTTTATCAGATTGGTTTCAAATGACGGATTCAAAATGTTAAAATCCTTCTACCTTACAAGTGATGTGTTTACAAGTGAAATTTTTTAACTTTCGAATTAATCGTATAAAGTTAAGCGGTTAAAATTAGAAGATATACAACTTAATTTTAATGCATACATATTTTGGATGTTTTTTAACTACTTGACTCTATATAAAATTATTTTAAAATTTTAAAAGTTTCGTATGTAGACACATCACTCGTAAGGTAGAAGAATTTTAATGATTTAGATTCGTCATTTGAAGTCAATTTAATAAAATTGAGAATTGAATTCACAAAGAAACTTAGTGAAGTTATGAACACCATAATTCTATTCATTATAATGTATCACTGTTTTGATTTTTATGAAGTACATGTGTGTGGAGTTACGTTATCCTAAGTAGAATAAGATTCATAACATAATACCAATTAATTTCTTTTGTTATTTATTGCCTCTATTATCATTTATTTAATTAAAAATTAATTCGTTCTTATATTAAACGCTCATTATGGCAGTATCTTAAATTCTTATCTTAATTATTCAAAGCATGTTTCATAATTAGTTACAATGTGGTTATTTAATTAAGAGAACTAACATTGGTGACAAAAAAAAGAGGTGCTCCGATGATTCAACTAAGAACTTTTCCTCCTAATTAATAATAGCTCATGTTGATATAATTCTCAATAGTTGTGAAGAATTATCGTTTACAATATTTTTTTTGGCTGATTTTTTCACCAAAACATATTATACACGGTTTTAAAAATAAAATTATATATTAAAAACAGTAATTCTACCTGGTATTTTTTTTTATAAAATACACATTTATAAAAATATTAACAACCGTGTATAATTCGTATTTAAAAAAAATTCAATGAGACTTTAGATCTAAATTTAAATGAAATTTCTAAATATAAGTACAAAAACACTAAATTAAATTTCAATAAACTATACCAAAAACACTACATTTATCAATATAAGCAACAATTACAATTACATAACATATTATTAGACCAAGAACAAGACTTATTCATAATGGACCCATCCAGATTTCGAACATAGAAATATGATACGCTGAATAAAAAGAATCATGATAGCTTTGTTCTCGGTTAACCCTCCACCAAATAAAGAGATTTTCGTATTTCTTACGGGAGACAAAGTGATAAAGAAAAGAAACACCTGTATTTTTCTTTGTAAAATTATAATGTTGAGATAAAAATTATGCACAAAGATACCTATAGAATCGTTAGAACTTAGAAGAACCCGGAAAAAAAAAATATCGTTAGAAGTTCCACTTTCTTACGTAATCTTACATCACAGCCACAGTGACTCCTCCAATCAAATGTCCAATGGGCGGCTAACAAACAGCCTTTTTATTTTATTTTTAATTAATTGATTGAGAATTGACGGTCGTACATTAGAAATTAGTAAAACCGAACACATTCCTCTACTCGCCGCCTCTTTTTCAGCATTATAGGCATTAATACTTTGTTACATTTATGTTAATACTTGATTGGATATATATCTACATTACTTATAATAGATATTAATATTTTTCATCTCTAATATATAAAATGATAAATAATTTTCATTTTATTGTTCAATATCAGAATGGATATTGATCTAAATGTGTATTTTTTAGATGATTTATGCATACAAGATAAATAATTTTCATTTTATGATAACTGTATAGTTATAAACACTTTTTGAGATTGTTGTAAGCACAACGTAGTATAGATATAAATACTTTCAATACTTAGATATTAATACTTTCAGTCCCCACATGCAGTTATGGTTCCCCCATGCCATTTGAGTGGTTCCTAATGCGAGTATGACGTCAGAAATTTCAAAAAAAAAGTGCGGGTACGATTATTTTCAGTCCTCACAAGTAATTATGGCAGTTTAGGTGCAGGTACGACGTCAGAAATTTCAAAAAAAGGTGCGGGTACGATTATTTAAAAATAATTAATTTATCGTTTACATTGTTTACTATATAGATATAAATATTTGTGTTCTTTGAACTACATACTTCAAGATTTGACAATTAATATTAAAAAAAAAAGTTACAGATCTGAAACAGTTGCGGTCCCCACAAGCAGTTATGGCAGTTTAGGTGTGGGTACTGTGCGGGTACTCATATCAGCTTCCTTTATAAAAATATTAACAACCGTGTATAATTCGTATTTAAAAAAAAATTCAATAAGACTTTAAATCTAAATTTAAATCAAATTTTAAATATAAGTACAAAAACACTAAATTAAATTTCAATAAACTATACCAAAAACAGTACATTTATCAATATAAACAAAGGAGGGATCAAGTTACAACAATTTTTGAGTTACAACAACCATTTTCTACATTTTCAAAGTCCAAATCATCGATCCAAACCGTTAGATGTGATCTCTACAATAAAATGTGTTTGGAGACCAAATTTTATATTTTTTGAATTTTTTTTACTATTTATTAAGATGGGTACAAAAACTAGTCAAATTCAGACCATTGAATTTTGTACCCATCATAATAAATAGTAAAAAAAATTCAAAAAATGTAAAATTTGGTCTCCAAGCACATTTTATTGTAGAGATCACATCTAACGGTTTGGATCGAGAATTTGAACTTTAAAAATATAAAAAATTATTGTAACTCAAAAATTATTGTAACTTAATCCCTCCTCAAACAACAATTACAGTTACATAACATATTATTAGACCAAGAACTAGCCTTATTCATAATGGACCCATCCAGATTTCGAACATAAAAATATGATACGCTGAATAAAAATAATAAAGTTAACTCATGATAGCTTTGTTCTCGGTTAACCCTCCACCAAATAAAGAGATTTTCGTATTTCTTACGGGACACGAAGTGATAAAGAAAGAAACACCTGTATTTTTCTTTGTAAAATTATAATGTTGAGATAAAAATTATGCACAAAGATACCTATAGAATCGTTAGAACTTAGAAGAACCCGGAAAAAAAATATATCGTTAGAAGTTCCACTTTCTTACGTAATCTTACATCACAGCCACAGTGACTCCTCCAATCAAATGTCCAATGGGCGGCTAACAAACAGCCTTTTATTTTATTTTTAATTAATTGATTAAGAATTGACGGTCGACGGTCGTACATTAGAAATTAGTAAAACCGAACACATTGCCATCGACAAAGAGAGATCAGGAGGGAATAGAATATTTCAGCAATGATGAAATACAAACAAAAAACAGACGCATGAAAACAAAAACAATAATGCTCCTCAACCATCTGAACTCTGTTTTCATCTCTAAAATTTCAAAAAAAATTTTAAGAAATCCTTAATTTTCATATTCATATTATATTGGCGAACTCTGTTTTGATCTCTAAAATTAAAAAAAAATCCTTAATTTTCATATTCATATTATATTGGTGGTGTTGCCAATTAATATTAGTTATAAAAATGAGAATCAATCTTTAATATAGTAACAAAGATAATGCCCTCGTGGGAGATCGCAGGTTCGAAAATTATATAGAAAAATTTCTTGTGGATATTAAATAATTAGGTGACTTAATCCAGTCTTTACTCGAAAACATCAGCTATAAAAATGTATTGCTGAACTATAATAGTGATACGGATATCATGAATGATAAAAAATATTTATTTTATTATTATGTATTTATAGCTAAAGATGAGAGTAAGTATTGACTTTTATTAATTCGGGTATTAAATTTTGAACCTGTGAGTTTTCACACTAAATGTAATACTTCAACTACTAATCGAAACATAATTCTCAAAAAGTATCCATTTTAATTGATGTATGATAAAGTAATTATAGACTAAAATATCATTTATATAATTTATATTGCTTCCTTGGGTGCATGAATATCCTTTTGTGTTGTTGACATAAATATTACTAATGGTAACTACATCATCTTATGTCACTAAAATAATTCATTAAAATTAGCAAATTAGTATGCAAATATTATGATAATATTTTTTTTTATGTGTATTCCCAACATGGATATAATAATGTACGAATTGGGAAATTTTGAAGACCAATAATTTTTTTTTGAAATTTTAGGTAACGAAATGAGAAAAACAAAAGCGATGTTGGAATTTGGCACCATGTGCCGTCCTGGCACCGCATCGATACAACAACCTCATTTTATATTTGCATATGCATTTCTATGATAAATTAAAAAGGAAGGTATATTTGGTACTAAATTAAAGGCTATGAAATATTCCAATTGGGGTATCTTTTAGCCGCCAAAAGGAAAATAAGTATTGTCAAATTGACGTCGGTAATGTACGATTTTTTTGCATTTTGGTAAAAGGGAGCTTTCTTGGGTAATGGATATATTTTTAATAAAAGTATAATTTAGGCATTGATTTAACCATTTTAAGGGGTCATTAAATTAGGGGATTGTGAGATTTAGATTTTCAGAGGCCTTTCAAAAGAAAAATGTTTATTATAACAATTTTAACAATAATTTTTCAAATCAATTTAACTTTAACTGAAAATTAAATATTAATTGTATCGAAATATTATTAGACATATAGACTATCAATTAAAATTAATGTGGTTGAACTTTAGATTAGCGCCAGAATTGTTGATATATTAAATTATTTGAATGATGAAATATATATATATATAGAGAGAGAGAGAGATGGGCTATGGTGCATTGCAATGCATGAACCCTTTTATGCATTGCACTCTAAATCATGGATTTAAAGTCCAAACGACCAATCCGAACCGTTCATCTTATTCTTCATATTAATATGTGCTTGGGGACCAAATTTTACATTTTTTGAAATTTTTTTACTATTTATTAAGCAATTTTGAAAGTCGATGATCTGATGGTCCAGAAAATTTTACTGTTTTTTACTGTTCACAGCAAAACAGCAATTTTAAAAAATGCTTAATAAATAGTAAAAAAATTCCAAAAAATATAAAATTTGGTCTCCAAGCACATTTCTATATGGATTAAACATTTAACGGTTCGGATCGGTCGTTTGGACTTTAAATCCGTGATTATAGTGCAATGCATAAGGGGGTTCATGCATTGCAATGCACCATAGCCCATCTCTCTCTCTCTCTCTCTCTCTCTATATATATATATATATATATATTGAGATGGGCTATGGTGCATTGCAATGCATAGGCCATGGTGTGCATTGGACCATAAATCACCGATTCAAAGTCTAAATGACCGATCCAAACCGTTCATCTTGTTCTCCATAATAATATGTGCTTGGAGACCAAATTTTATATTTTTTGGAATTTTTTTACTATTTATTAAGCCACTTTGAAAATCGCTGATCCAACGGTGACTGTTTGGAACAGTAAAATCAGAAGCCACCGTTGGATCAACGATTTTCAAAGTGGTTTAATAAATAGTAAAAAAATTCCAAAAAATATAAAATTTGGTCTCCAAGCACATATTAATATGAAGAACAAGATGAACGGTTTGAATCGGTCATTTGGACTTTGAATCGGTGATTTATGGTCCAATGCACACCATGGCCTATGCATTGCAATGCACCATAGCCCATCTCTATATATATTATTGTTTTTATAGACATGATATGTGCATCATATAAACTATATAGAATTCCAAATTTAGGTTGGTTTTGAAAATTACCAAATGTTGAAATAAATGATTTTGTCAAGTGATCCCTTTTCATTACATATTAATTTTCTATATTTCACATCTGTAATTTATGTTTTTTTTTTTTTTAATTCTTTAATTCTCTTTAGGAATATGATATTTACATTAGCACTGATAACTACTTAACAAACTAACAAAATAAATACTCTCTGTTTTTTCAGTTTAAACTTTAAACCAATTATCATCATTTATCATGCACTTCTGATAAAGTCAAAACATGTTTGTCAGGTATTAATAGTTGTCTTGATCTTTCATTTTCATCATTTATCATATTCTTACATATATGTTGGGCAGAACTAGAAAATTTTGATAGAAATAGCTCAAAATTAAAATATACAATTGAAGTTAGTGGGATTTTGATCTAAGATCTATCAACCATAAAATAGAGTTTTAACCACTAGGCTACAACTAAACATATGTTATTATTTAAAAGTGGCTAGATTATATAAAAAAAATTAAAAAAAATTTAATTAAATTTCTATACGTATAATTAAAATTTTAAAATTATAGAGGTGACTTAGCCGCCTCTGACTAAACCTTAAATCCGTCCCCTGCATATATATATGATGGGTGCACACTTACCTATTTATTTTTCTAGAAGAATTGGTTAAAAATAAGTTGAGGTACCATGTGCCGTCCTGGCACCGCATCCATATAATTAACAACCTCATTTTATATTATATTTGCATATGCATTTCTATGATAAATTAAAAGGAAGGTATATTTGGTACTAAATTAAAGGCTATGAAATATTCCAATTGGGGTATCTTTTAGCCGCCAAAAGGAAAATAAGTATTGTCAAATTGACGTCGGTAATGTACGATTTTTTGCTTTTGGCAAAAGGGAGCTTTCTTGGTTAATGGATATCTCTATCTCTATTTTATTATTAAGCACATTGGGTGTTTGATCTGCTAATAGCTACGATTGAGAAATGAAACTTCTGATTTGATCTCAGCTCTTCAATTACATATTTTGTCTTCTTTTGATTAAATACATCTATTTTATGTATAGAAGTCTAAATTTAGTTAAAAACATACCCACCACATATGGTGCCACACGATACATTACAATTAAAATTGAATAAATTCTGAAATTTAGCGATATATTTATCTGTTTCCTTATTTTTTTTGTTTCCATATTTCTCCTCTTCAATTGAGAAGACTCCACCTTCTATTTTCTTATTTATTGTTTCCTTACTTATTCGTTTCTATACGGATCACAATGGAAATCATTTTTTTTTATTTCCTTATTTCTCTTTCTTTGTTTCTGTACATATTGTTGTGGGCAATTTAGAATATATATTTCCGATATAGAATATATCAATGTGTGTGTGTGTATTCTAAATTGAAAACAAAGAAAAATATAAATTAGAACGTGTGTGTGAATATATATTTTTCTTATAATATGTGTGTGTGTGTATTCTATACATACACACGATAACACTTTTTATTTATGTTTTTTGATATCATATTATATGTTGATATTGAATTGTTGTATGATATTTGATATTAGATTCCAATCGAGCTATTATTTGATATCATTGGTACTTAAAAATAAAAAATCATCACATCATCAAATTGTTATCAGAGATCACGATTAAAGTTAATTAAAAATACAGAATCATATAAATTTTCTATTAACATGTGTTTTAATTTTTAGATAATTATTATTTTCATTGATATATTTGTTTCTTATAATATGTCCCCGTTGCAACGCACGGGTATGATAGTAGTATTTTTAATAAAAGTTGGTATTTGATCCTTCGCGAAAGTATAATTTAGGCATTGATTTAACCATTTTAAGGGGTCATTAAATTAGGGGATTGTGAGATTTTCAGAGGCCTTTCGAAAGAAAAATGTTTATTATAACAATTTTAACAATAATTTTTCAAATCAATTTAACTTTAACTGAAAATTAAATGTTAATTGTATCGAAATATTATTGGACATATAGACTATCAATTAAAATTAATGTGGTTGAACTTTAGATTAGCGCCAGAATTGTTGATATATTAAATTATTTGAATGATGAAATATATATATAATTTATTGTTTTTATAGACATGATATGTGCATCATATAAACTATATAGAATTCCAAATTTAGGTTGGTTTTGAAAATTATCAAATGTTGAAATAAATGATTTTGTCAAGTGATCCCTTTTCATTACATATTAATTTTCTATATTTCACATCTGTAATTTATGTTTTTTTTTTAAAAAAGAATTCTTTAATTCTCTTTAGGAATATGATATTTACATTAGCCATGATAACTACTTAACAAACTAACAAAATAAATACTCTCCGTTTTTTCAGTTTAAACTTTAAACCAATTATCATCATTTATCATGCACTTCTGATAAAGTCAAAACATGTTTGTCAGGTATTAATAGTTGTCTTGATCTTTCATTTTCATCATTTATCATATTCTTACATATATGCTGGGCGGAACTAGAAAATTTTGATAGAAATAGCTCAAAATTAAAATATACAATTGAAGTTAGTGGGATTTTGATCTAAGATCTATCAACCATAAAATAGAGTTTTAACTACTAGGCTACAACTAAACATATATTATTATTTAAGGGTGGCTAGACTATATAAAAAAAATTCAATTAAATTTCTATATGTATAATTAAAATTTTAAAATTATAGGGGTGACTTAGCCACTTTTGACTAAGTCTTAGATCTGCCCCTGCATATATATATATATGAGGTGGGCTACGGTGAGTTGCGAAGTAAAGCGACTATTTTACTTCACGCTCATATTTTGCGATTTTAAAGTTCAAAACATCGATCCGAACCGTTCATCTTGTTCTCCATATTGAAATGTGCTTGGAGACCAAATTTTACATTTTTTGGAATTTTTTTACTATTTATTAAGCAATTTTGAAAGTCGCTGATCTGATGGTCCAGAAAATTTTACTGTTTTTTACTGTTCACAGCAAAACAGCAATTTTAATAAATGCTTAATAAATAGTAAAAAAATTCCAAAAAATGTAAAATTTGGTCTCCAAGCACATTTCAATATGGATTAAATATCTAACGGTTCGGATCGGTCATTTGGACTTTAAAAATAAAAATACGGCGTGAAGTAGAAACGCGTTTTACTTCGCAACTCACCGTAGCCCACCTCTATATATATATGATGGGTGCACACTTATTTATTTTTCTAGAAGAATTGGTTAAAAATAAGTTGAGGTATTTAGAAGGTTAGTATAATGTTTCTATTTGTGTTATAAAAGTGACATTTAAATAAAACTTGCATTTGGAGATGGGTTTATAGATATACATAAGCCCAATTATCGCCAAACTGGGTCAATATATAGTAATCACTATCGGCAAATATATGACACTTTTGTAATAGTATAATGTTATACTGATAGGACATATTTACATAGAATCTATAACTAAATTTAGTCCAAATCAAACTATGAAATCTAGTTTGCTAATTGGTTATTTTTATAATTTGCACTTTGACAAAAAGAACCAATTTTTTTTTAAAAAAGAACCTTAATAGATCGTCATCACTCACCGAAATAATTATAGGATAAGACATATTCTGATATTTTTCAAACTCCAGTAACAATCACAACCAAAAGTTTAAATAGCATTTATCGCGTCATAGTGTACCGGCTGAAAAAATAGCGCTATTTCCAAATAGCGCCACTATAGCGCGGAATAGCGCGCTATAGCGCCGATAGTGCCATAGCTTTTATGGTCCGAAAACGCTATAGCGGCACTATAGCGCGCTATTTAGAACCCTGATCACAACCAACAAAAACTAACCTATCAGACTATATACAGAGGATTTATTTAAGTCTAAAAAGAAACAATAGGACATTTGCCTTTTCATGTATTGAGCAGATAAAGGGCAAATTAACTTTCTAATTAATGGGCAAAAAATGGATCCCTAAAAAAAATTTAAATTTGTTTAGAGTGAGCAAGTAGAACTTCTCATTCATGAAAGGGGAAGGTGAGTTGTCAGAAGGAATGCTCACTCATATGGTTGAGCTGTCATGAACTGAACTGGGCTCCACATGGAAGAACAGTTAGGCTATTTTCCGAATATCTTGTGGCATTATCTTCAAAACAATTTCAACATCAATTCAGGTAGTTTGGAATTGTAAGAGTAAAGCGTAAGTTTATAATTATTTTTCTAATTTCAACATCAATTCAGGTAGTTTTTGAGGTTACGATTTAATGATTATGACTTAAAACATAATAATTTTTACAATATATTTTAAAATTAAATCAGCATTTTTTTAAAAGAAAATTATAGTCACATTGTTAGGCTTACAAATTGATTAGAGAGTCAATTTGATAATCCATTACATATCTTGAGATGTTGCGAGAATCAATCTTTGATATAGTGGCAAAGACAATACTCTTTGTGTAAAAGGTTGCAGGTTCGAAATTAAAAAAAAAGACAATAATTTATAGATATTAAATAGTTGAGTGGTTTGACTTCTAATCTTTACTCAAAAAGAGTTAAGACGTTGCAAATTTTGACTCCTTCGATAAGCATAAAAAATTACATGAAATTTCATCATCTTCCATGTATATGATATGCATAAAATGTAAATACATTTCAATTATTGGATTGTAAATATAAATGATTTTTGACGATTATTAAAATTGTCAAGTTATTTTGTTGTCTATATATGAATCCTCTGCAATTTTTTTAACTGCTTTATTTACACGACAAATCTAGACTTGAGTTTATGAGCTTGAAACGTCTTTGTTTCTATGACATGACATTATGGGCCCACCTGGTTTTACTGTCATTTCCGTCTAAGAACGAGAAAATTTGGAGGTTCCAATGACGATAATTAATGGTCGCATCTTTCCTAATCCTATTGTTAAAACTTAAAAACCTGCCTCCAAATAAATAATAATAATTAGTGCAACTGTTTTGGGTACTATTTCAAAAAGAGGCGTATATTAATTTCTTTGAAAATTCCAGTCTGCCAGAATGGTTATAGGCCCCCCTATCTTCAAGAGTCTGTGAGGTTAATTTTTTTTTTTGCATGTGTATAGAAAAGATAAATTATCGCTTGTATAATGTACTTATTAGTATTGTGATAGTATACATGAGTTTGTTGTATCAGTGTTCTTGCTGTCAATCAAGGCCTTGGATCTTTTCAGTTATTATGGCCCAATGTTAAACTAGGGTCAGAAGCCTAATATAGCGCATTTTTCATCTTTCGGCCTGCTTCATTGCTTTCTGGTGTAAAATAGAGAGGTTATCGTGAGAAAAAAATAAATAAATTTCCACTTGTTATAACAAATTTTAGGGGTGAAAACGGATAGAAAACCACTATCTGTATCTGTTTTTTTTTTTTTTTTTTCGGGATAGAGATACAGATCATATATTAGATGGATATATGGATACAGATGGGATATCGAATATCAATAAATATATACATAAATATTTTCATAATTTATGTTAAACTATATGGTATATAATCAGTATATATCTGTTATTCGGATATGAATAATTAAAATTTAAAACTATATCCGTACCATAATCCGCAAAGATATCCGTATTTAATTTTTGAATACGGATCTGAATTTGGTTGGATAATTTCTGGATTCGGTTGTATAACAATAGATATATTTCTATAAATGATCAGAATCATGATTCTTCATCAGTCAACAAATACAATGTTTATTCTTTTTTAAAACCCAATGGTTTATACATTTTAATTTTCAAGAGATAAATTGAGAAGGTTCTGAACTTGGCATTTTGTACATACCAATTTTAGTTCCGATGGTCTCTCAGTCTTCTATTTCTCTCTTATTTCTATACATTCACTTCTTTAAATTATCACCCTTTATTAACAATTTTACAAGTTGAATCAGGGCAGCAAATACTAACCAACAATTTTATTTGAATTTAACAATTAATAATGATAAAAATATAAGGGGCTATCATGGAAAAATGATAAGCAAGAGACGATAACTACAGAATCTACAGGAAAGTAGAACTGGAGCTTACTAAAAGAAACACAAAAAAGGGGATATGTGAGCAAAGCATATCTAGATTGACGCTATTTTTTTTTTTTATCTTTTTGAGAGAAGCCCTTGGGTATTGATTGACTCTATTTGCCATGGGATAGGTACAAAAGTTGTAAGACTAATTCCGAGAATAAAATATTCATAGATAAGGACCTAAAGGCATAACTATTTGCACAAAGAACAATTCACCAGTTTAGCTAAGTGTTAAAGTGCTTCACAGTGGAAGCAAGAAACTTGCTGCAGTGATGAAGTTCTCCAAAGCCATTAAGCTCAAGGAATCTGCAAGAAAGAAAAAAAAAAATCATTCATTCATTTATCAATTACAAAGAAGCCCCCAATTTTTTTTCAAACTGAAAAATTGACCTCCACAATACTGTTCTTAACTTATTTGTTCTCTACCAGTTAGGTCATCCTCTAAAAGGATACCATCTAACCAAGCACAATCAGTGTCATACCACCAAAACTGACTTTTAGTCAATATCTCACAGGTAAATCACACATTATTTTGCTGTTTTGAGGCAGTAAAGGTAGTCTTCAACTCCTGCTGCATCAATGAAGTATATTTTGATGCACACAAATATTTGAAAACTAAGAAATTGCTGGGATTTATGTAGGTAAACCCTACATTAATCATTACATATCAAACATTGCATTTAGTTTTTGAACCAAATACGATGCCAACTGGTCAGCTCCTATCAGATTAAAAATTCTTCTTGGAACAGGAAATTACTAATAACTGATACAAACTGCCTTAAATGATAAAGCACAGAATATCTCGTTTCTTTTTGTAATAGCTTGTATCATGCCAGACTACTTAAATCTAAAAGCTACACATTAGACAATTATTTATCGAAGAAGATAATTTCTGTATCGATTGTGGTGTGACATATCTAGTTTAGCCCAACTATGTGGACGTCCCTACTGATAGAATGAAAGCCAGACAAAATGTAGAAATGGAAATTTTTTTTGAAATGATATCATGTAGAAGTTTGTCCAACATAAAAATTAACCTGACTTTAAACATATGTTTACAAATTCGATACAAGCAAAAATCCTTGTAGGAATAATTATTTGTTAGCATACCTTCAGCAGTCCAATAGAAAAAGATATGGATAAAATTAAATTCACTGCAGTCTACACCAGAGCAGTGACACTAATGTCACCCCTGTAACTTTTTTTGAAGTATGGAATAAGGGTCTAGCCCTTATTCACTATTTCATTGATGAAGTTTTGTTTTACAGGTTTTCATTTAGAAAAGTCACACCTGTAACTTAGGAAAGAGAAATTTAAGAAAGATATTCTGAACCACTAAAAGACATTATTTCTATAGTCAATAATAAAAATTCCAAACCATGTGTGCCACTTCTTACCATGCAAGGTGAGCCCAACAAAGCTAATATAATAAAAAATGTCCTAGCAAATTTTGAATGATTAAGAAAAAAGATGTTTATTTTTCAATCCAAAATCTAGACAATTACTTTATATAATCATTAAACAAAAGAGCAAAAAAACAACAAAACTTTTATAATTAACTAAAACACCCTTATTTATGAAAGGGCACTCGCAAAATATTGCAACTCTGTCCGTCATACTGTTCTATTAACACATATAACACAAACACCCTAGTTTGGCAAGAAAAAACACTTGCTATAAAGCAAAATAGTAAACCTCAACCCAATAGCTACTACCACGCATAAATTGTAACACCGCCAGCTACATCTGTATATTCAGTTAATTATAGCTCAGATTTCAATATTTAAAATGCTATCTATTTATTTCAAGTCTCAGTAAAGTTTTCCCTAGAATAGAGCTGATAACTTATATGCATCAATTTGTGAGGAAATTTATTTGAGTAATATTTTCATAAGATAAGAGCAAATAACTTACATGCATTTGTTCGCGAGGAGAAGGTTGTAGAGTAAGACCAATTGTTTACATGTTTCAACAATAATCTGGATCCCCTTGGTTTTTCTGGAAATCCGGCATTCGATTTTCTTGCCCTTCGACATATTAGACCCACATCATCTGTACTTTTTTTCTTTTGTGATTCTGAGTCACGACTGGCTTGACTAACTGCCATTGTATCAGGGATGGAAGGGGTCGCTGTTTGAGGCACATCTGAACTTCCAGTTTTGCTACCAATTGCAATGTTGGCTGTGTCAAATGCATTGTAAAGTTCATCACCGTTGGCCATTTTTTTGGCTTAAGCTGAAAATAGAACTTAAATTTAAAACATGATTACAAAACATATGGATCTTACTATTAACCCCTCTGACGGCACATAGTCTAAACCAGCATGGCATTCAGAGCTGGTACCAGTCCGGTACTAGTTTCCAACAGTCCTGAATTCAAGTACAGGAATACTAAAATACCATTACAATAGACAACAATCCAACATGCCAAAAATTATTGCTTAATTACTTAAGCAGCCCAGCCAAGCTACAAGGTCACAGTACCAGTAGAACTGACGAGAATATCCTACTGCTTTAAAAAATGCGGAATGACGAGAATACACTTCTAGGTGGATCGGTATCAATGTCACGGATCCACTTCGAAGATGGATCGGTATCAATGTCACAGATCCACTTCTAGGTGGATCAGTATCAATGTCACAGATCCAGTTCGAGGTGGATCGGTATCAATGTCACAGATCCAGTTCGAAGTTGGATCGGTATCACAGATCCACTTCGAAGTTGGATGTATCAATGTCACACAGATCCACTTGGTGAGATTAAGTGAACAAAAAGTTAATGTGCGATCAAATCGACCATAAAAGATCCAGAATGAAATAAAACTCATTTTTGTACTTCTAATTTCTCAAAATCCTCAAATCTTCATTCAATAAACTCATTTTTTTACTCATTCAATAAACTCAAATTAAATTTTGGAATAAAAATTATCGAATTGAAGCTTATTCCAACAAAAATTATCGAATTCGGTTAAGAAACAGTGGAGCTTTTTTTTTTTTTTTAAGTAATAACCTTCTTATAAAGGGTTTGGGACTTCAAGGGTTTTGGGGCGATCACAGAGAGAAAAGAAAGAAAGAGATGGCGGCAGGATTCTCTGTGGACTGGCTTTTGGATCATCGGACTATTGAGTCATCCACCTCTCAAGTCGATTTTCTGTGGCAGCTGTTATCATTGTTTCTGTGGAATTTAGAAAAAATCAACTTGGATGTTCGCCATTGATACCGATCCATTTTTTATCTGATTTTCTGTGACGCACATTTTAATTTTTTCCTTCAACGTCTACTTTTTTATTAAAATAAAATATATTTATGAATTTGAACTATTGAGTCCGATCTTTTTAAATTTGTTGCAACTCAAACACTTTTTCTGTTTTCTTGCGTACGAATTTAATAAGTTCTATAGATAAAAAATTTCTCCCATAACAGCACTCTTCTGGACTCTTTTGAATAGTAACTACGAGTTGATTGGATGGACTTCTATTAATAATACAAGTGAGCACCAAATCACCAATGAGCTTCCAACCGAGCGATTGCAATTTGGTCCGTTTTGAGATTCGTACCAAGCTAAACTGACGAGACCTGATTGTACTCAGTGAGGTAGGGGTGAGTAAATCGCTCATAACTTGTGAGCCGCTCATAACTCGCTCATTAAAAGCTCGTCTAAACTCGCTCATTTATCCGCTCATTTAAACTCGCTCATTAACAACTCGCTCATTTACTTAATGAGCGAGCATGAGCATGACCCAACTCGCTCATTAAGCATTTGCCACATCTAATCCTTGCCACATTTAATTCTATGTAATTTTGTGTAACATCAACCTTGCCTCATTAAGATTGATAGATAGTAAGCATAGTTTCATATTTGATCATGTGTAATATAGTGAGCACAATGTAACATTTAATCGTGTGTAATATACTAATATTCATAGTTTCATATTCATTTTTTTTGTAAATCGGCAGAACCAAAACCTCCGCCTAAATCTCAAAACAAGTAATAGTCATAACAACTCTCTCATTTAAATGAATTATGATAATTTGTTGGATTTTGTTATGATGACTTTTAACAAATTTTGTTATGCGTGGGCACATTATATAATTTTGTTATGAGTCATAAGTTATAACTCGTGAGCCGCTCATACTCGCTCATTAAAAGCTCGCTCATTTACAACTTGCTCATTTAAACTCGCTCATTAACAACTCGCTCATTTACTTAATGAGCGAGCATGAGCATACCCTAACTCGCTCATGCTCGCTCATTAATCACCCCTACAGTGAGGTATTGCATTGGATCTCAATTCCAGGTTGATTCAATTATGACGCAAAATGACAAAAAATAAACATAATAATTATACGGCATGTAATCAAAATAACATAGTTTTTTTGTTATTATTTATCCACAAACAACAATTTAAATTCACAAAAGTAAATTGTTTCTTCATTTTCAATTTCTTCACATTATTGTCTTTTTTTTCTTATTATTTTCAATAAGCAAACTTAAAATTCTAATTAAAATAATTAATGTATCCAAACGTAATCAAACATGATTAACGTGATAAAAACATACTAGTTACATCACATTTGATCAAAACGTGACTAACATGTCATGACCATTTGCGTGTTGCAACTATTTCATTCGAGAGGTTCGCAACAGTTCCTTCTCCTATTTCTCTTCCCCATGAGCAGCCATTTGCGTGTTTACTGATACATGATTTCGCATAATCACGATCAAAGGTGTATAAGTTAGGAGACCATTCGCGTGTTCCAACCATTTTATTTTATTTTAATCACGATCAGAGGCGTAGCCAGGAGACCATTCGCATGTTCCGACCATTTTTTTTTTTTTTTTCTGATTTTAATCACGATCAGAGGCATAACTAAGAATTGGTCCAGGGATAGACAAAGTCTAGTGTAGGCAAAAATTGAAGACTATGCTATGCAAAAAAGAAGACCGGTTTGCACAAAATTGAATTCTGGAGTAGACAAAAGTCTACATACATATAATATGAGACTTCATTTTCCTCATTTGTTGTGCTATACTTTTATTTGTTGTGTTATTCTCACTTGTAGTTGATGACTCGTTGTAATTATATCATCTGATAGCCACTATCAGAGTTTAAAAAAAAAAGACTTAATTTTCAATATCAAAGACTTAATTTGTAAAATTCATAAGTAAGAAATTGATACCCCTATTCCAGTGTGACTCCTGAATCGTCACTGATCATGATACGTTAAAATTTAATTTAATCACGATACAACACAACACGTAACTCAAATCACAACACAAATTTACATCCCTAATTTCCTCAATAAAATAAAAATTTATGAAAAAAAAATTCATTTGCAGTGCTTTTATAAATAATGTGATGACATAATGCTTATTTTAATCGAAGCCATTCATTATGGCTTGTAAAATCAATGTCACGTGCCTAATTAAAATGCTTTGCTGGATTAGGCTATCATCGACTCGATCCCACGTCCTCTTTATTCCCTTTATTTTCTGTCGTTGAAAGCAAGTCATTATGATTTTGACATGACATATAAAGTTCCAGAAGCTGCCAATTATGCGTTAATGCTTCTTTAAATACAACTTTTATTATTTTACAAACTCTAGTTTGATTTTTTTTTTAAATAAAATTCTTTTAAATTATTTAGTTGAAACAAGATTTCTCTTTCTAGAGGTCGATGGAGCAAATTTTTACTTATTTTCGCACCTGGTAGAGTATTGCCACAGAAAATCAAAATTTTGTCTGCACCGATCCTTAGGATCGGTAAAGGGTTCTTTTACCATGTATGTTATTTGTATTATCTTGTTTCGGTCCCAGTTTCTGGCAGAAACAGTCAGTTTCGACCTATTCAGAACTAGGCTGTTTTCAGTTCAACGGTTTCCGGCAGAAACTAGACTGTTTCAGGCATAAACATCATGTTTCGGTCTCAGTTTTTGGCAAAAATAACCTGTTTTGGTTCCAGTTTCTGACAACCAATTGAGGCTCCACCGGTCCTAGGGACCGGTGTAGGTTATTTGTGTGGCCTTTGGTGCAACATGGTGTGGCAGGTGTAAAACAGGCTCCACCGGTCCCTAGGACCGGTGTAGAATGGATTTTTTTTTGCTCCACCGATCCTAGGTGGAGGCTAGTTTTCGAAAATCAACCCAATCAAGACTTGTTTTGTTGAAATAATTTTGAGTAATTATATATATTTTTTTAAATCCTCTAGTTGTATAGATCCCGATCCGTGTTATACAATCTTTGGTCCATCAACTTTCCATCAATGTATGAGTAAGCCTATTTTATCTTTTTTGAACATATTGCACATCAAATCCAAATTCCATGTCATCGATCGGTGGCTTGATCGACTCATCGTACGTGTCTATTAATTTAAGAGAAATGATATAAATCTTCTCACCTACAACCATACTCGTACGTTGATTGTTAATGTATGAAGATTAGCAATGAATAAATAAACCGACCTTGTCACGTTCTATTGCGCGCATTTGATATCGCAAAATGTATTATTTTTTGAGTGAGGCTATGGTACGATGCATATATATAGCGCATACTGCATAAATAATCTGTATTATACTAGCTATTATGAATTAATATTTTCATTTTTTTTAAATTCAACAATCAATTTAAACTGTTCAACACGATATCCATATAGAAATATACTTGTAAATTAAATTTTAGATTTTTAGATTTTCTTTACTACTTTTACATAGGTAAAAAAATCACTTGATCTAACAATTATAGACCACATAAAAATAGTGAATTTCTACTGATATAAAATAATAATAAAGTAATTCTAAAAAATATAAAATTTAATGTGCAAGTATATTTTCATATGGCGATCTCATTGTACGTTTCAGATCGATTATTTAAATTTTGAAACAAAAATATTTATTCATAGTATGTGCGTGATGCATAGTACCATATAGCCTCACTCTTATATTTCACATATATATGTTGTTATCATAGCAAGATATTTTAATACTAAGAATTGTAGTTTTAATTAAGGATGACACTATCATAATTAATTAAGAATCAAAGCCTCAATGCCTATGGCTGGTTTTAATTTTTACTATAAAATATCAACAACAAAAACTATTACAATTTTTCGTGCATCAACCTATCAACCTATAATATAAGATAAATAGTAAAAAAAAAAAGAGGAGGGTTCAAATACCTCCACACTAGTGGAGAACTTGAAATTAGTGTCAGTTCTTTATGGGTATTACTATCGGACTTTAGGCGACAGTAATGGGGCTGATACTAATACTTCTAAAAGACCGACATTAAATGTATACGAATTAGTGTCGGCTGGTTATTAAATAGCCGACAGTAATGAGTATTAGTGTCGGCTTTTTAATAATCAGCCGACACTAATTCGTATTAGTGTCGGCTAATAATGAAATAACCGACACTAATGAATGGGCCGACACTAAATCTATAGACCGACACTTAAAACTTGTTAGTGATTATTAGCCGACACTAATAGTTTTTACTGTCGGCCTTTTAATGAAATAACCGACAGTAATAGTCATTAGTGTCGGTTCTTTATAAAGAGCCGACACTAAGTATTTGTGTCGGTTATATCAAAAAATCCGAAACTAATTCTTTATTATTAGTGTCAGGTAATTATAAAAAGCTTATACTAATGTTTTTAGTGTCGGTTTAGTGTAACGAACTGATACTAAAATATTAGTGTCGGTTTTTTAAGGCGACACTAATTGTATGTTCTCCACTAGTGCCATTATCTCTCCATTTTTTAAACCTTTAATAACTCAAAATTTAAATCTTAAAATTCAAAATAAACCGTTGGATATGAACTACGTCATTTTATCTATGCACTTGTAAAAAATTATGATATTTCAACTTTGTTTTGATTGTCATCTTGTGCTTGTAAAAATGTATACTAATGTGAATAATTTCTAGACGTTGATTTTTCAACTTATTGATTCATATAAAAACAAAATCAAAATGTGATAATTTTTATGAGCACATAGAGAAAATAACACAGATCACATCTAACGGTTTTATTTTGACGTTTAAGTTTTAAATTTTGAGTTATTTAAGTTTTAAAAAATGGAGGCATGATGGAGGCACGAAAAATGGAGGCGTTTGAACCCTCCTCAAAAAAAAATATTGCACTATATTTTAATAGAAAATGCCAATGAAAATTAATGGAACGGTTTACATTCTCCCCATCTTATTACACTTTTATCATATTATTCTAACAAAGAAAATTAATGTAATGTGGTATATTTCTCTCCCACCGCATAGTGTTATCGTCTTTACCAAAAATGAGATTTTTTTTACCAAATGGAAATGTTTCCTTAATTTTTTTGTCAATAGTTAAACATTATATTTTTCTTGTGGAATCGTTTATATTTTTTTTTTTTCCCAGAGGGGCTTTAATTGCGATATTCATGTTAGCTCCTCTTGTAAAAGTTAAATTAACTTCAAATTATTTTCGAAAAAAAAAGAAGAAGAGAGAATTGACGAGAGCTGTCATTTTTTAGGTTGAAATTTATGCATAGCCGCCGTACTACTTTTTGAAATAAAAAAAGAGCAATTTCTTCATTATTAAATATTCTAAACATTTCCTTATCTGAATTTTGTGCAGCAGCCTTCTACATAAAAAGAACATTACATTTAACTGCCGTAAAGACTTGCTATATTTGATTTTGGTATCAATTTTAGATACCAGGTCAGATATATTATGATTTTTTATTTCAATGAAATCGGTGGTATATACCACTATTTTTCAAAAAAAAAAAAACTGCTAAATTAAAGACTGATTTTTTTAATTAACCTCAAATTAAATTGTACTTTAAACTTTTAAAAACTTTAACCGTGGTTCATTACATGGTTAGTTGATGTCAATTTAATTAGACTACAGCCTACTGCCAGGCAAAAAGGGAATCAGATCTCCTAACCCCTGGGGTGCAGGAAATTCCTGCCCCCAGAGTCACTGCGGGGTGGGCCCGGTTACTGTTAAAGGGTTTAGGGTTAAAATAGTTTTGGGTTTAGGTTTTAATGGGGACCCACTCTGCAGTGACTCTGGGGACAGACGATTCGGTTCCGGCAAAAAGAGCCCACAAAGAGCTTGCAAGAAAATATTTTTCTCTTCGCATAAGAATGGGAAATAATTAATAAATTATCATTGAAATTTCAACCTCAGAAATGGATGCTTGTGATTATGTTCTGATTAGTTATTTAAGGGAAAAAATTTCAAAATGCCACTCCAAAACTTTCAAATTGTAAAAATGTCACTCTAAACTTTAAAATTGTAAAAATGTCACTCCAAACTTCATTAACTTGTAATTTTGTCATTTATACTCAATTATTATACTATTTTTACTAAAAATTAACTGAAAAATACTATTTTGAAATACATATTTCTGTACCGGGTTGTGCAATTCTGAAATACGTATTTCAAAACAGTATTTTTCAGTTAATTTTTAATAAAAATAGTATAAGAATTGAGTATAAATGACAAAATTAGGAATTAATGAAGTTTAGAGTGACATTTTTACAATTTCAAAGTTTAGAGTAGCATTTTGACAATTTGAAAGTTTTGGAGTGACAAATAACCAATTTTCCCATTATTTAAATAGAACCTTTATGTGACTGTCTTGTTATTAACTGGAAAGATTAATGTATGACATGTCAACATCTCAATATCTCAATTAATTTGCTTGATTGAATAGAGATATATGCATTGTTAGCAAATACATGTCTTGTTTGATGTGATAGAAGCCCCTAACTATATTTTTGAAACAATCCTCCAACTCCAACAGTCAAAGACTTTCACAATAAAACAATTTTGACCAGATTAAAAAAAATTAACGCTGAGTATTCAGTTTTAATAGTGCTTTGCAAAAGTCATAATATTATTTTAGTTTCTTAATATTTTATTTAACCAGCTTTAATATTGATAACTATTTTTTCTCCCAATTTTGTCTCCAAGCAAAAAAAAGAAAATATTTCTTTCATTCACTTTTTTTTTCTCCGATTATTCTCGTTTATTTTTTTGACGATCTATGAGAAACTTTGTGAATCTAAAAATATGAATGCATTTTACTTGATTTTCTCTTTCAAATAAAATCTATAATAAAATACTTTTGAATTATATTTGTGTCGTTTTTTTTTCTGTCAGGATACTAAAACAATACAAATCTTAATATATATGCTTCACCGAAATCTTAATATCCTTTACATCAATTTTTAATATCTTCCACCAATTCCTAATTATATTATTTGGCTTCATATATAGAAGTCTTAAAATTGCTTCAAGGAAGTCCTAGTAATTTGCGCTAAAATAACTCAAGTTTTAATATTGCTCCACAAAAGTCTTAATATTTATTAGAGTGATGCTTCTATGGACATAAGGACCTATTTGTAAAATGAACATATTTTTATTTTCAAAGTTCAAACAGCCGATCCGAACCGTTCATCTTGTTCTCCATATTAATATGTGCTTGGAGACCAAATTTTACATTTTTCTAAATTTTTTTACTATTTATTAAGATGGGTACAAAATTCAATGGTCTGAATTTGATATTTTTTGTACCCATCTTAATAAATAGTAAAACAATTCAGAAAAATATAAAATTTGGTCTCCAAGCACATATTAATATGAAGAACAAGATGAACGGTTCGGATCGACTGTTTGAATTTTGAAAATAAAAATATGTTACATTTTACAAATAGGTCCTTATGTCCATAGAAGCCTTTGCCTATTTATTATTCCACATCTTAATATTAATTTAAACAAATTTTAATATTGCTTTTGTGAGAAGCCTACCGTACTCAAGGCGCTAAAACAACTCAATATTTAATATTTGTTATTCCACATATTAGTATTAATTAAAACAAGTCTTAATATTGTTTTTGGCAGGCGCCTACTGTATTCAAAGTTGTCAGCGCCTACTAAAACAACTCAATTTTTAATATTGCTTCATAGAATTCTTAATATTTGTTATTCCAATGCTTAATATTTATTCAAGCAATTATTAATATTGCTTTTGCCATGCGCCTATCATACTCAAGAATATTGCCAGGTTGCTGAAAGAACTCCATTCTTAATATTACTTCACCGAAGTTCTAATATTTGTCATCCAATATACTTAATATATATTTATTCAAATAATTAATGCTTAATATTGCTATTCTCAGACGCCTACCGTTGCTTAATAGTTTTTGAGTCAAGTCTTAATATTCATTTTGACATTGCTTAATATTTTATTTTGAGAGAAAAAGGAGGATCAAGCCCTCAAGTTTCATTAATGGTTGACACCAGAAATGTCTTTTTTGTTACAATGTTTAGAAGAACTTATTACATGAAAATAAAAAATGAAGTAGAAATATAATTTAATAAAGTAAGGTAAGAAAGAAAATAAATGTTAGAACTACTAATTATTTAACCCTTTTTGCTTCAGTGTTCTGTTTCAGTGTACCAGTCCTGGAAATCTTTTTTAATTTTCTCCAACAGTGCCTTTGGCGATTTGAATTCTTCTCTGAATATCTACATCTTTCCCTCCAAACTATGAAGCACACTGTAATATGTATTCTTGAAATAGACATTGCTTAATATTGATTTGGGAAAGACTTTAATTAATGGTGTATTTCTTATGTGATTTTAACAAATTTTGACAAAGATCAACGTACACAATGTGCATCAAAATATCAAATAAAATAAAACAAAAAAACACAATAGGAACTTTTCAGAAATCAAACCATCTATTGTCCCCAAGTCAGATCAAAACCAAATTAAGTCAGACTGTCAGACTACCTAAAGTTTGATTTCATAAAATCCAACCTTTGTCATTGCTGCTGTAATATACAATTAATACTACATATTTGTCTCTTCCTTTTGCTTAATTATAGTTTTTTTTTAAATGTACATATTAATTGTAATTTTTTTTACTAATCTTACTCAATAATTATGTTTTTTTTTTCACAATTTTTTTTTAATGTTTCATGTGGTATGTAAACAATTAGGTCTTACGTTTATTTTAAGACTGAACTTCTTTCTTTACTTATTTTGATTTAAAAGCAAATTGTGTGCCTCATATTTTCACCATTTGAACATCAATTTCAGAAAAAAAAATAGAACTAATGAATAAAATAAAAAGGAAAAAAGTGTTGTAAATGTGGCATCATATTTTCACTATTTAACTTGTCAATTTATAAAAATAGTAATAAATTAAATATATACTGTAAATAGAAAACAAAATTGAGCACTGGGATTTAATTAATCCATTGGCCTCTCTGTGTCATCCAAGATTCTTACAACGCCAAACCAATTCAAAAGATAATACTCGTTTAGGGTTGCCTTTTTTTGAAATGATCCCGTAGAAGTGTAAAGTGTTATTTTATTTATTTAATATAATTTTAGAATTGTAAAGTGTTATTTTAGCACCAGCACCTTCAACGAGGAATTAAAAAAATATATATATATTATTTTGTCCTTGTTTAACCACTATACATTGCCGTCTGCTCGCATAATAAGCCAAAAGTAAGAAGTTCGATCTCTCTCTATATATAATATATATACTTATTTTTTAGGGAATGTTTGATGCTTCAATCACTGCTACAAAAATTATTAGAATAGTGATACCAAATAGTATTAAACAAAAAAAAACTAGCCCTAGCTAGCTACATTATATACTCCCAATGACTAATGACTATATATATATAGAGTTAGGCTGGGGTGCTATGGATAGCATAGAGGCCTCTATGCTACGGCTCAATATTCGAGTTTTCAAAATTCAAACGGTCGATCCGAACCGTTCATCTTATTCTCCATATTAATATCTGCTTGGAGACCAAATTTTATAATTTTCTGAATTTTTTTACTATTTATTAAGCCACTTTGAAAATCGCTAATCCAACGGTTTTACTGTTTTGTGCAGCCACCGTTGGATCAACAATTTTGTAAAATACTTAATAAATAGTAAAAAAATTCAGAAAAATGTAAAATTTGGTCTCCAAGCAGATATTAATATAGAGAATAAGATGAACGGTTCGGATCGACCGTTTGGATTTTGAAAACTCGAATATTGAGCCGTAGCATAGAGGCCTCTATGCTATCCATAGCACCCCAGCCTAACTCATATATATATATATATATATATATATATATAGAGTAAGGCTTGGGTGCTATGGATAGCAGAGAGGACTACGGTGCTGCGGCTCAATATTCGAGTTTTCAAAATTCAAATGGTTGATCCGAACCGTTCATTTTGTTCTCCATATTAATATGTGTTTGGAGACCAAATTTTACATTTTTTGGAAATTTTTTACTATTTTAGATAGGTAGAAAATCAAATATCTGAATGGTGCAGAATTTTTTAGATCAAGTGATTTTCTACATAACTAAACAAATAGTAAAAAATTTCCAAAAAATGTAAAATATGGTCTCCAAACACATATTAATATGGAGAACAAGATGAACGGTTCTGATCGACCGTTAGAATTTTGAAAACTCGAATATTGAGCCGTAGCACCGTAGCCCTCTATGCTATCCATAGCACCCAAGCCTTACTCTATATATATATATATATATATATATATATATATATTTATTACTCTCTTTCCAATACCAATGTCAATATATCCAAGATACTGTTTCACTAACACTACTACAGAAATGGTCATTGTACACTGTAGATTGTACACGGATTTGACAATTTTATATAAAAACCGTGGAGAAATTGTAATTTTTTGGAAGCTCGAAATATCTGTGGGATCTCTACACGGATGCTTATTAAAGAATCAGTGTCGAAAGCCTTGAAAGAGCTACATGGACATTTATTAGGAATTGTACACGGATTATTGTTTAAATAACAGTGTAGAAAGTCTTAAGAGAGCTACACGGATATTTATTAAAGAACCGTGTAGAAAGATAAGAATTATACACGGATGTTTGTTTAAATATCAGTGTAGAAAGCTTGAGAGAGCAACACGGACGTTTAATAAAGAGCCGTGTAAAAAGGTGAAAATTGTACATGGTTTTTTTGTTTAAATAACAGTGTAAAAAGTCTTGAGAGAGCTACACAGACTTTTACTTAAAAATCCGTTTACTTAAAAATCCGTGTAGAAAGATTATTCTAGGGTTTTGATTATATATATATAATATTTTTTCCTTCCAGCAACGCCGTTTTGATCAATTAGAACTCTCTCTCTCTCTCTCCTTCCAGTAGCGCCGTTCTGATTTCTGTGCACAAGGAGCTAGGATCTGCGATCTTTGAAGTTAATTTGTATTTCTCCTCTCTATCTTGCTAAGCTTAGTCATGTATATATATATTTCTCTTTTCTTCCTCTAACTTTCTGTTACTATCTTATTATTGCTTATTTAGGTCAATACTAACGCTTCCGCTTAAAGATGTCTGCACTTCAGACTTGTAAGATTTAAATTACTTTGCTATTTTATTTTGGATTTATGGATTCTGAATTGCTTGTGTATTTTAATTGCAAAAAAATGTAAAAAAATTTTGTTCGGTTACAAATAAAACTAAAAATTTTGTTCGGTTACAAATAAAACTAAAAATTTTGGTAACCAAAAATTTTATTCGGTTACATATTTGGTAACCAAAAATTTTGTTCGGTTACAAATAAAACTAAAAATTTTGGTAACCAAAAATTTTATTCGGTTACATATTTGGTAACCAAAAATTTTGTTCGGTTACAAATAACCAAAAATTTTGCTCATTTGTAAAAAAATATAACCGAGTAGAATTTTCGGTTACCACGGATAACATTTTTTTATGATTTTCATATTATCTTACTTATAGTTTTTATTTTATTAATAACAATTGATATTTGCTGCATCTACCTTTTCTTCTTACTAACTAATGCTAAATTATAATTGTAGGACCAAAGCAAAAGTGTTACTCCAAGAAGCAGATGTATCTAGGCATGGTGATTTCAAGAAGAATTTTGTAATGCTAAATATGAATTTGTATAATTTTGTATAATGTAGTGTACATGAATTATTTATACTGTTGTATAGTTTTGAAATTATGAGTTTAAAAAGCTTTTGTTTAATATTTTTCTATTTTGAAATTCTGATTTTAAATGGCTAGCAAAATTGGAGGGCTAACCACAAAAATAAAATAAAAAATAAGACAATTCTACACGGACATTTAACTAAAGTCCATGTAGCTCGGTTATTTTGAGAGCGACGCTGGCAAGCGTTTGTACACGGTTGTTTATGTACTAATCCGTGTAGCTCTCTTCTAATCGCACACGGATAAATATCCGTGTGTAAATATTCAGGGATTTCTAAACCGTCGCATTCCACACGGCAGGAAATCCGTGTAGCTCTGTTGTTTATGTCCGTGTACAATCACTTATTCTGTAGTAGTGTAAGTAGCAATATTTTTTAAATAGTAAGACCAATGATTATCTGTACTAGGCATTATATATACTCAGCTTACTCTTGATTTAGATTGGTGCAATGGTGCCAATTTAAAAGAGATCAAAGACCATTTCCGAAAGAATTCAGGTTATGAACTACTGCCCATATATATATGGTCCCCAAATTAACAATTCATATCATTTTCCACATTGCAAATTTGCAGCGTAGATCGGACTGCAATAGTTGCTTCGATATAGTTTTTAGTTGTTGAGAAATTCTTCAAACCTTCTCCTAGAAATTCAAAGAGATGGGTTATTTTGAGCTCCATATATATATATATATCTGTGTGTGTGTGTGTGTGTGTGGCGCGTGGCGCGTGGTGGAAAAACAGGACACCCAAAATGACCAGATCATCGGTCAAGATTGATTCGAAATTGAAACTCTAATCAAACTAGTAAGTGAAATATTTCAAAATATTAATTATATTAAAAAATACTTGAATTATTGAAAGGTATCATTCAGGCGTACAATCATTGTAGTTTTTAATTATTTAAATAAGACGTGTATCAAATTTAATTAATTATTCATTGTATAATCACTAAAACAAGGGGTGGCAACGAGCTGGCTCAGTCCGAGTTAGGTCCTAGCTCAGCTTGTTAATTTTGAACCGAACTAAAACTTTAGCTTGAAATCATGACAAACTAGTCCGAACTAGCTCATTAGATCTGACTGGATCTTATTTTAAGAAGAAAATGAATTCTACAAACTTTTTGGATTGACCTGAACCGAATTGGACTGAGCTGGACAGTATAAAATGCACACAAATTGATGCCTAGCTGAGCTAGCTAGACCTCAGCTTGAACTCATTAATTCTGGACCGAGCTAGTGCCGAGCTGACTCATTAATAGCTTGGTTCAATAACGAGCAAGCTATTAGCGAGCGAGTCAAGTGCGATTCACGATCGAGCCACGAGGTACGGACTTATTTGCCAGTTGCCACCCCTAACTAAAATTTATCATTAACAATTTTTGTTTTTAGATGAAAAACTAAATATGTTTCAAATTGACTCAAATTTAATACACAATATTGAAAAAAATATATATCTACAATTTTTTTTTTCTATTTCAAAATATTATTTAATAGCAAAACAATCAGTATTGAAATGGTGACATATATCCATCTAGAGATGCAAAAAAGTTATGCTGTGATCGGATACGTCACGGCATGACACAGACGATTTTATTACGACACAACACATGTGTTGATCACGTGCTATGACTATATATTCGCGTGACATGACTATTTTTCAGAAACTTATCAAGATATATACATTATGTTCCTTGAAAGATTTTGTCACAGCACGCTATGTGGACATGTGAGTCACACATGATTAGCACCGTTAAATTTTGATCAAATGATAAATCTTTAATAAACTTAATTAAATCATAGAAAAATAGTTAAATATAACTACAATGTAATCACGGCGTGACTAATGTATTGTAATCGTCCTCCTAAATTTAATCACAACACGTTATGTAACGTAAAAATCTGATTTAATCACATCATGTAACTCAAGTTACAACGTAACTAGTTATGAACACCAAAAACAAACAAAAATAGCATACCACAGGAACGATATACTTTTTGGCGGTCTAATTTTTTATATATATCTCATTTATCTAATTTTTGAAAAGTAATGAGGTGGGGCCATGCCTAATCACTTGAAGGATTATCTTCATCATCATATTGTTATCCTTTTGTATCCTGATCAAATACTATGACCAAACTGGGCCCTGCACTGATACTGATATATCTCTCACTTTTATTTATTCATAATCTGATAATTATTCCCCTTAGACTTTTGCCAAATCACAAAATGATATTGATATCATATTCCCCATAATAATATATTGAGGCGCAAGAGGTTTCATATTAGAAACCAACGATTCATTGGCGGCTTCGGCGCGCTTTGTTTGCGTTCGCGAGTTGCCTCATTCTTTTCAAGTCTCAAGAAAATTATTTATAATAATAATAATTATTATTATTATTATTTTCTTTTGGATTCTCAACTGCTCTCACTTGTGTTTAAAAAAGAGTGAAAAGAAAAAAAATGAACTATAATGACAAGGGGAAAGCTACTCCCACTTGTACCAATCTGAAATTCTGAATCAAGAGAATTTTTCAAAGATGCCCTTGTAAATCTTGAAATTATCAAATTATTCTGGAGTACTTGCTGCTGACGACTGCAACAAAACTTATTAATGTTATTTTCAAATATTTGTTTTGTCATTGTATGACATATATTGTCTACTCAATTCTATAAAACTAGTTAACTATTTATACCTCTCTTTTTGCCTCTTACAGAATTACATAATTCAAGATTTTTTTTTCCAATTTGGCAAGATGTGTGTCCAAAGTATTTTTTTTTTCTGCATAAGATAAATTTATTTTAAGGGTGTAAATTTTAAGTGACATGAGAGAGTATCCGCGAGGATAAAAAATGACTATCTGTGAGGCTATACCGACAGAAAGATGTTTTTTCTATTAAATTTATTCACTCGTGAAGAGCTTTATCCTCTTCACTCGCCGAGTGAATACTGTCTCACTAAAATAAATTACACGCTTTATTCTCATTCTTGTACATGCATTTGTTTTGTAAAAATGTACCAATTTATAAGAAAAAGTTGTGATAGAAAGCACATCACTAGGTACTGTTTAGCAAATATTGTGCGATCTCTGTTCACATTAATCTTCAATTATCAAGTAAATGAAACAATGCTTTGTCCCCATGAAACAATTTCTCTGTTTCCAATAGCCATGATGCTATTTTTTCTCTTTTAGAAGGGCTATTATGCAATTTGCACACTGGTCAACTACTACTGGCACAGTAGTATATATTTATATACCCATTAAATCTTTCTAGAAATAAGAAGAAAAAGAACTCATCTTCTTTAAGCACAAATCACCTCTCTCTCTCTCTCTCACACACACACACACTTACACAATCAATAAACAACTCTTTAGAAGAATCATCAAATGGAGGTGGATAAAGAAGGGAAGATATGGGTTCTTGCTGGAATTCAATTACCATCCCCACTGAAGCCTATAAAAATCAAACCTAATCAATTGAGCGAAAAAGATGAAGAAGAAGTGCAACTGGAATTCCTGCAACTCACACCACAGGAGAACAATTCAATGCCAAGCAAAGGACTTGTCTGCCCGCCTACCCCGAAAAAACCGACAGCTGCATGTAAGTGCAGTTTCACGGAATTCGAGTTCTTCGATGTCCCCGAATTAGAGACAGTATTCACTCGGCGAGTGAAGAGGATAAAGCTGATCATGCAATAATTGATCTCAAAAGGTGGTTTCATATTTGATCAGAATCAGTGCAGAGCAAATGCGTATCTCGACCTGGTTCAAGTAAAACTATGACATGAATGGTGGTTGAAATCAATTACAGTTATGGTGTTAACTTGCCAGTTGAACAAGGATCGATCAAGTGTTATAAGGGGAAATGAGAAATTCTATGTGGGAATTATTGGGAAAGAAGGATGTAGATATGTTTATGTAATTCCTGCTGTAATAGTTCGAGATGTTTATGTAAATGTTTTGTAGCATTTTTGTTGATAATTATTCAATGGCTTAATTTCCCAATCTTAACCATGTTTCATTGAAAACATGAAATGCAAACCCAACATCATAATAATAATAATAATAATAACAACAACAACAACTGGGGCTGAGCGTGTATTTTATTTTAAAAAAAAAACGGAGAAAAACAGTAGAAATAAGCAAATAAATTAAAAAATATATATTATGTCATATCCGTACATTTTGGGTGCATCTTTTGGATGTTTTTTTTTTTTTCTTTTAGAAATATATAAAATATTCTGTCAGGAAGAATAAAGATGAAAATGTTTTTCTACGTACGCACTAGAACTAGAAGGAATCAAATCCATAATTTATATTCAGATCTCAGTTCTTAGTCACAAGATTTACATAGAAATTATAATAAACTGAATCAATACTAGCATAAAAAAATTATCTTTATAAATTATAATTACCGATAAAATATTAATATATTTTAAAAATAAAAAATTCTGTCTCAAGACCGAGCTTAATATTTCCGTACTCACCTATAATTTTTATCCTGTTTTGCAAAATTTTCTTATTAAAAGGCCGATGCGATGATTTCAGGTCCAAAAATATAAACCTGATAACTTGGTTCTAGAAAGCATCAATATTTTGCAAATAAAAAGTTTTCCTTCTCTAGAATTAACTTTTGATTAATTAATTTAGCACGGAAAAATATTTGAAGCGAGGTCCAATATTAAACCACAATTGTTAGCCCAATATTTACAATTCATTTTCGAAAATTATGTTTTAGAGGAACAAGAATAGTCAATTCGGATATTAAGACTTTTTGTTCGAAGACACCTTAATATTTAAAAAAAAAAAATTATTCTGTTCAGATTGTTTCAATAGAAGTTTGACAGAGACTTGAATGTATTAATTTGACTATTTTTGTTTTTATATTCCTTTGGGCGGCCAAAGAAATTAGCACATGTAGCGATAAATAATAGACGTGTGGAAGTCTAAAAGCTAATAACAGGACAAGTTGATATCAATAATAATTGAATCTAAGACAAGATTTTAGTATTCTTGTCATGAAATCTCTTCTTTTAGTCGTCGTCTAATTAGCTTCTAGTTATGATACAAATAGTGTTTATATTATTCTGATGGAATATCTGAATCACTGATTCATTGCTTGAATCTACTTCTAGCCTCCTTTTGTTTGTATAGGTCAATTTTCTGTGTAGAACTAGTATGTTTGGATGCAGCGAGAATAGCGAGAACAGCGCTATTCTCATCCATCCAAACGTACTCAGGAACAGCAAGAATAGCGCTGTTCTCGCTGTTCTCGCTATTCCTACAAAAACATGGAATAGCAAATGAACTCTCTCAAAGCCTCAATCCCTACAGTAGCTATTCTAAATGTTCAATTCAAACAACTTCTGAATAGCTTTGAGTTAGCGCTATTCTTAAATAGTAGCTGTTCTCGCTATTTTTAATTTACTATTCTCAACAGTAGCTATTTTCGCTATTCTCTAGTGCATCCAAATGCACCAGTATCAGTAGTGATTAGAGGACCTGTAGTTGGCACTTTATAATCTAGAAACAAGTTTAATAAAATACTAATTGGTCCTTCAAGTTCTAAATTATTTTTTTTCAAGTTTTTAGAACTTAACATGTTTTTAAGCTTTTTACCAGTCATTTTGGTTCTTCAATATAACACCACTCAAATATTCATTGATATCTTCCGGAGGTATTTTACATGTTTGATTGATTGGTCCCGAAATTGTAAGGATCATTCAGCTGATCTAAATGCATTTACACAGCACATGTAACATGTTTGATTGATTGGATGTGAGTTTCATTTTAGAAAGAGAACAATTTCCATTCTACCTCACCAGTCATCATGATAGAAGTCTCCACAAGGATCCATTTCTTTGAGTAGATCTGGGGAATATAAGTCTCCACAAGGGTCCATTTCTTTGAGTCCGTGTTCCCCACGTACATGCATGAGTTGCGATTTACAAAACCTTCAGATTAATTTCAGTCGGATTAAACTCAATCCAATCCGGTATCTATTGAAACTATAGAGAATTTGTTTTGAGATTGGTGCCAATTGAAAGAACGGTCTGAATTGATCACTTGTACTTCAGGTAAGTGGGACTGTGAGATGATACAGATTCCATTTTTTTTGGGATTGGATCCCCTAAATTAACTCATTTTTTTTTTGAGATGATACAGATCCCATCTGGTTTGAGTCCAAATCTGCTGTAATTCCGGAAGGAATTACAGGGCCCTGAAATTTCAATATCAACCGTTCAAATATTTTCTGCACATATCTCGAAAAAAGTAAGTTTTTATGCACAAATCTCGAGAAAGACTAACAGTTCGGATTGGGATTACAGGGTACTGTAATTCCCCAAGAATTATAGCAGATTTATTTTCATCTGGTTTGAGGAAGAATTCGCTTAATTTTTGTAATATAAATGAAGATTCTAAGTGGATGATCCGAGTTCAAACTCAAACTTTGAGTTACTTTATTTATGAAATCTGAATTCATTTCCTTTTGCATCTGCAAACCACAGTTCACACTGATAAGCAACACAAAATTCAATTGATTGTTTTCTCCGTTATTTGATTTTTTTTTTTCTTGTACATTAAATCCATAAAGGATGTATCAGTTATTGCTGGAAACAAGTAGCATTAGCTGGAGCCTATTGAGGTTAAGTTTTTTTCTACTGTTATTGAACAATTAGAGAGTATATAAGAAAATTATTAGTGTAAAAGTAGAAAACATTTAGTATAAATAGTGCGTAATTCGGAGATCTTATTATACTTGTGTGGAAAAAAATGTAATTCTCTTAGAGTGGACAATGAGTACTTATTCTTATATGTTTCCTTTTCTCTCTAATTAGGAGTTGTATATAGGACTGCAAATGAATTGAATCGAATCGAACTTACTTCAGTTTGAGTTTGGTTTGAATTAATTTCGAACTAAGTTTGGTTTGAATTAATTTTGAATGGAATTTTTTACGAACTCAATTTCGAATATTTTATGAACTTTTTTACGATAAGGAAGAGTGATCGCAGTCGCTGAAAGCGAGAGGTGAAAGTCGTCTAAGGTTTTAAAACTGAGAGCGCGGGTTACGACTTACGAGTTATAACTTATAGCTAGGCGGCCTTATGTTTTAACTTTAAAGTCATCAGCAAAAATCCAACGGTTCACATTACTTTGAATTTCGAACTGGAATAGTTCGCGAACCTATTTCGAACGAACCAGGTCTAGTTTGAATTTAGTTTGAATTAATTTCGAACTATTTTGAATCGAATTTTTTATGAACTTTTTCGAATCAAACTCGAATCGAATCATGAACTACGAATTTTTTGTGCAGCCCTAGTTGTATAAATATAAATATATTTTTTTTCTGAAATTTAGCAAACTATAGTTATACCAAAAATTAAAACTTGAAATTTCAGGAGAATAACCTGGCCCCAATTTTTCTCAGAGAAAATGGAGTTGTTGGAATCGGAGCCGCTTATCTGCCCTCATCCCAGATAAAGAAGAGAATTGTTTATTCAGAAAAATATTAAAAAGTGATAGACATAAAAGAAAAAGAGTATCTGTTTGTTAGATCTATATAGGGGTGGCAACGAACCGAAACCGAACCGAACCGAACTTATCTTAGGTTTGAGTTTGGTTTGAATTAATTTCGAACCGAACCTAGTTTGATTCGTTTCGAACCGAACTCATTTCGAATCGAATTAATTGCGAACTACACATTTTCGAATTGAACCCGAATCGAATAACGAACTAAATTATTTTTTAGCAGTCCTAGTTATACCGATAGTTTATACATTAATTTTTTCTTGCGGGACAATTCACATGGCTTCCTTTTACCGGTATAAACTATGAAATGAGTGTTTTTAAGTTGAAAAATTGTTCATGAAAAAATATATCAGAGACGGCTTTCCTAGTATGAACTATGAGAAACGACGGAAGAGAGAGGAGAGACAGTCATCTAGGTCGGAGAGAGGAGTGACAGCCGGAGAGATAGCCAGTCATCGAGAGCGTCGGCTAGATTTTAGAGCTAGAGGGAGAGTGAGTACTGGAGAGGTGGAGAGAGAACTAGGTTATTGAGATTTGAGAGCGATGGAGTGTCGGCTAAGTTAAATTATGACTCTCTATCTTGGATTTTAATTTCATCAGGTAAATGGACGGCCGATGTTATTATGAGATTCGAACCATAAAAATGATCGAACCAGGCTAGGTTTGGGTTTGGTTTGAATTAATTCCGAACCGAACCTGGATTGATTCGTTTCAATTCGAATCTATTTCAAATCGAATTAAACTCGAATCAAACCCGAATCAAATCACGAACCTCGAATTTTTTGCCAGCCCTAGATCTATAGAAAGATCGGATGTATTTTTTCTGATTCAACATTTGGCCCACAAAAAGTAGTACCAATAAAAAAAAATGTTTCTTGTTGTTTAGCTTTCTGAGATCTTCTATGGCTTGAAAATCTAAAATTTATGAGACTCATATTAATAATTCAGTTTGAAATACAGATGATATTTCACAAGTTATTTCTGAAAGTTGTAGGCTCAATTTGTGAGCATATTGATGGTTTGTAATTTGTGAGCAATGAAGAGATGAGACCAACACAGAAAATAAGGATTATGTGTTGTGAAGATTTATGTAACTGGAGAAGAAGAAAATATTTTTTTTGGATCAGTACTGTTTTTTTCGGTTGAAACATTAGACTGAAAAAAACACTTCTCATCTTTCTATAGGTCTAACAATTACGGTGCCTTCTCTCTTTCTCTCTATTATTTTTAATACTTTCTATGGCTAAAAAATTCTCAATAATAAATCAGACTGACGACGTGCAATTGCGGAGAGCTGATTTGTTTGACTTATTTAGAATTAAGTGGGCCTTAATGAGATTGGTAAAAAGGGCCAGAATGTAAAAGAGGCTTAATTTAGTTCCTATCCTTTGTAATCAAACCAAGCCTATTATTGGTAATTGGGGACACGCGTAGACGTGTCCGAGTGTCTTTGCTAATTTCCTTACAATTCCTACGAATTAAGCTGATTTTTTCAGAGTAGTTTCTTTTATTCTATGGCAAATATCTCTCTAGCTAAAGTATTTAAAGTGATCAAACAGTTGAATAGTGATAACCATAGTGACAAATCAAAAGTTCGGGTTCGGTTCGGCGAGTTCAAAAATTCGTGATTCGGGTATAATTCTGGTATAATTCGGGAATGATTCGGTACACTACGGAAAAAAAAAAAAAAAAAATATTTTTGCCGTTTTTTTCGCGTTTTTATCGCGAATAAAACGTGATTCGCGTTTTATACGCATTTTATTCGCGAATAAAACGTATTATACGTTTTTCTCCGTTTTGAACGGCGTTCGGTTCGGGAACATCAAAAAAACGTTTTATACGCGAATTATACGCGAATTATTCGCGTATCATGTCACTATGGTGATAACTGATAAGTCACACCATAAGCTGCACGGAGACTTCTGCATTGTTGCATACCTCACCTCTTCTTTTTTATTTTCCTGTGTTTAAACTCAATATTAGAAGGAAAAGATAAAATTGTAAAATAACTAATGAAATTACTGAACTGAAGTAACGCCAGCTTTGAATTATGCTCTTATTATTGAGAACTGGCTAGACCACGGTTAAAGTTCGTGATCCTAAAATAATTCAATAAGATGCAAAATTTTTGATTGAAATATAATATTAGCATAATGAATAGGGTTAGAATGTCTCATTGGTTTTGTGCTCCATCATGTTCCGACATCATTACTCTATTTTTAAAGTTTAAACAGTCGATCCGAACCATTCAATATGATATTCATATTAAAATGTACTTAAATACAAATTTTTATGTTTTTTGAAATTTATTTGCTATTTTTTAAGATAGGTACAACTGTTTTTAGAACATTATGGACCATTCAAAGATAGTGATTTTGTATCTCTATAAACAATTTGCAAAAAAATTATAAAAATTGTTATCCAAGCACATTTTAGTATGAAGATCATATTGAACGGTTCAGATTTATTATTTAGACTTTAAAAATAGAGATAATGATATTGAAGTATGATGGGGCACAAAACCAATGGAGCATTTTAACCCTGCTCTAACTGACTACATATAGTTTGTTGTTTTATAATCTAAATAATGCATCAAAACATTCATATGTTTTGTAAAATCAGTAAAAAAAAATTCGTAAATTAATTAATAATATTAGATAAAGTATGATGCCCGTACAATTCATGACTTCTAAAATATTAGATTGACTCCTAAATTATAAACCCAATTGCTTTAATGAATATAATACGAGTGAGAGATTTATGAACATCTCCATCACACACACACACACACACACACACACACACACACACAAAAACCACGCAAGATTAGGTATGGCCGTCCGCTCTTTAGAATAATACTGACATTATCCAACTTCATGCACACCAATAAACGATCCAAATTCTATGCTTAACTTAATTGTTTATTCAGCTCCACCGAAATCCGAAAATGCATGTAATCCAATATTTTTGTGCTTAATCTCACAAAACACAAGAATTAGAAAAAAAAATGAAAAGCAAGAAAGATAACAGTCTGTAAATTAAGGATCCGAGTAATTAATTTAAGCTACAGATTGTTCTAACTTCCATTAAAATGGAAAGATCTCCAATAGTTCATGTTTCACCAAAGATACAGTTTATTGATTTCAAATTTACAAAAGAAAAGTATAGTTTATTTTGTCGACTAGTTGCATATTTTTCCCAACTAAAGTATTTTTTTGACAAGACCAGCTAATCTAAATTATTACTGTACTTGTGTACGAGTATTTCCAAAGGAATCATTTGGAATACCAGAAAATATAGTAAAATAATTGACCATTTAATAAGAATTGTTACAATTTAATACTAAAGGAATCATGCTGTAGTTGATTCTGGGATTGTAATTTGCCTACGGGCGTGGAAGTTGCAAAAAAAAAAAAGTGGCGTACTGAAATAAATTTTCATGTCTTTTTTAGGTAAGTCTATATTTGCTCAAAAAAGAAAATATAATTGATTTTCTACTTTTTTTGAATAATCCATGGTAAATTTCGTCAGAGGTCACTAAATTTTACTTTTTGTTAGAAATTGATCACTTAACTTTGATTTATCTCTCACTAGCCATTAAAATTTATATTTGTTCCAATTAAATCACTCCATTACTTTTTTCATATAAAAAGTCAACAGAATCCTACGTGGATTCCAACTCATCTTATATGATAATTTGAGTATTTTTTTTTTAAACATGAAATATTTCTCATCCCCCCCCTCTCTTGCCTTTTCCTCTCCAGGGCCATTACAATGTCTTTCTACCTCCCTTTATTTTTCCTTTTTTTCCAATTCCGTCACTTTTTTTTTTGTCTATTGACTCTATTCTATACACTCATTCTTTATACATTATGTCACTTTATACACTCATTATTTCCCTTCTATTTGTTTGTTGTTGTCTTTATTTTATCTGTCCCTAGAGCATCATGAGTAGCCATTGCAAATTTTTAGTAAATAAACCCAAAGATGTAACCGTAAATCAGGGTCGGTCCCGAAAATTTTGGGGCTCAGGGCAGGATAAAAGTTTGAGTCCTTTATATAGGGGTGTAAATGAATCAGATATTATATGATTTCATTCGGATCTAAATCCGAAAAATTACTTAAATTATCTAATTTGTATTTGTATCCGAGACTATCGGTATTTGTATCAATATCCGAAAAGTTGTAACGGATAAAAATACTGTTTAATAATTAACTATCTATATCCGTATTCGTATCTGAAAAGTTACAACGGATAAGGATACATTTTAATAATTAACTATCCGTAACTATTTGTATCTGACCGTTTACACCTCTACTCCACAAGAAATGATTTGTTAAATACCAATAATTTATTACTTATATTTTAGTTGCATGGTATTGATATATGATCGTTAGTGTAAATGGTTCAAGACTCTTTTTGTTTTTTTGTCCTATATGCTTAGACAAAAAAACATTATTAATCTTGAATTGATATATTCTAATTAACAATATAACATTATGGGATGAATAGTGACTAATATTTTAGTAATATGATATATGTTTTGTATTCAACAAATTTATTATGAAAAAAATTATATATAGATATGAGTGAGTCTATGGTACTATGCATATTACGATCTGGCACCGTGCTACGGCTCTATATTTGAGTTTTCAAATCTTAATGGTCGATCCGAACCGTTCATCTTGTTCTCCATATTAATATGTGTTTGGAGACCAAATTTTACATTTTTTGAAATTTTTGTACTATTTTTTTAGATTTATTAAAAATCACTGTTTTTGGATGGTCCAGAATTTTCAGATCAAGTGATTTTCTAAATATCTAAAAATATAGTAAAAAAATTTCAAAAAATGTAAAATTTGGTCTCCAAACACATATTAATATGGAGAACAAGATGAACGGTTCGGATCGACCGTTAGGATTTGAAAACTCGAATATAGAGCCGTAGCACGGTAACAACACGTGATATGCATAGTACCATAGACTCACTCTATAGATATTATACTTTACTAGAATGTATATTAGTAAATTTTTTTAATTATCCGAATTATATTCATATCCGTTCGATATCTGATCTGTATTTGTATACATCTAATATCAACTCCGTATCCGGAACTATCCATATTCAAAAAATTATAATGGATAAAGATACGTCCGATTCATATCTGACCGTTTACACCCTTACCTTTATAGAAATATATGTATGTATCTACATACATACATACATACATACATACATACATACATATATATATATACATATACATATACATACATATATATATAATTTTATTAATATGTCAATAGATCATTCCTATTTATAGAAAAGTTTAGAGCTTTTATATATACAAAGTTTGATTTCTAATAATTTTTCTAATATTTTATTTATTTTTAATATATACAAATAATATTTTTTGTAATATATACATACTAAAATTTTTTTGGGGCCATTTGGATCTGGGGCCCGGGGCCATCGCCCTGAGTGCCCTGCCCCAGGACCGGGCATGCCGTAAATGTAATTTATTTTTTTTATTCACATTTTAATACTTCTCTTCAACAAATGATCATTTTAGTCACTTTATCATCAGCAAAAAAAATGAATAGATGTATCAGCCAAAAAAAAAAGTATAACAAAAATCATCAGCAACATGTACTAGTTAATAAAATGATCATTTTATTAATTTTGAATACGTTTTTTTATCCACATTTGAATTCAATTTTTTGTTATCAGTAAAAAAAATATAACAAATAAGATAAGGTAAAGATATAGATTTTGCATTTGCTGCTTTTCATGCCTGACATAATACTTGAAAATTAAGGCTAAATACAACATGACATTTGAAAGATTGAATGGCAGTGTCTTCAATATTTCCAACTCAGAGCAACCAGATGCTTCACAGATTGAACAAATGGCAATGGAACAATAACAACATCCAAGTAGCAGCAACCAAACCTTCTTCACAAGAAAGGAGCTAGAGGCAACTCACATGATCAATTTTCTAAGCAAAGTTGAATAGAAGGGCAATATGGAAACTTAATTGTCTGAGTAGAAGTAGCACCAACTTAGGATTTTTATTTAATTAATCACAAGTAGCAGTGATTTCTTTCATGCTTTATTTATGAAATTGTATCAATTTAAGCTAGAAATTTGGATACTGGTAAACCTTTAACAGTATCAGCTAGAACTTTGTATTCATACTTTTTTCATGAATATATGCCTATGGGATTGAAATAAAAATATTTTGTTTCTTTCATTTGAACTTTGTGTAGCATTTTATAATTTAAAATATTTTGTTTCTTTCATTTGAACTTTCAGAACTCAATTGATTGAGCTCTGTTTTCTTTTTTTTCCTCTATTTTCTCAAAAAAAAAAAAAAATCAATGAAGAAATACATAAATGAGAAACAACAAAACAAATAGAAGGGAAAGAATGAGTATATAAAGTGACAGAATGTATAAAGAATGAGGGTATAGAATAGAGTTAACGAAGTTGGAAGAAAAGGAAAAACGAAGAGAAGTTAATGAAATTGTAATGGTGCTGGAGAGGAAAAAGCAAAAGAGAGACGGGCTGAATGAAAAATATTTTTGTTTTAAAAAAGATGTACCTAAGTTATCATATAAGATGAGTTGGAATCCTATTCACCTAGAATTCCGTTAATTTTTTAGATGAAAAAAGTTATGAAGTGATTTAACTGAAACAAATTTAAAATTTAATGACTAGTGAAGGACAAATTAAAATTGAGTGACCAATTCGTGACAAAACAAAATTTAGTGACCTCCCATGAAATATACCCAATAATCTATGATCCATAAAAAAGTTTCAAGTTTTAGAAGTTTTAGAAGTTTTAGAAGTTTTCACTTATGTCACATCATAATACTATCAGCCATCTCATTCTATTCTCTCTTCTTATTTATTATGATCCAACGGCTCATATTTTGTTATTCTCTCTCCTCATTAAAAAGAGAACATATATTTATATTTCTTTGTAGAAATTTTCATACGGTTAATCGTGTTATTTTTTATTATACAGATTCTTAAAGTTTTAAAAGTATTCATTTATGTCTAAAATTTACTCGATTGTGAATTTTTTTTTATAAAAATTATATGAATTTATTCTAAAATAAATACTATTATTTTCAAAGTGAATTCGAGGAACAATCCTCACAATAATGAAAAACAAAAAAAATATGCAGACGTCATGCACTAACTATGCAGTAGGTATTCGGCTGACCAGTTGGCAGAAATATTATTTATAAAATATTTATTCTAATATATTTTTTCAACACGAGCATCATCAGTATAGACTACAGAGTGCATTTCACGTCGTGTAGTCGGCCAAGTATTTTTCTCTATTTAAAGAAAGTTAAACTGAATCCATGGGGCCACAAATTGATACTCTTCATGAAACAAAAATAAGTTTTATATTTTAAAAACAAACAGAGGAAACGGTCCCTAAAATAGAGCCCCTCCTTTTTCTCATCTCTCTCTAAGTGTGAAGAACCGCAAATCTATCCCTTACACAAGTTCCATTTTTAGAATGAGAACTTTCGTCCCTTCCCCATAAACAATTAATATATACCCTTTGTACACTGAGGTATCAATATTTCTCCACCAATATAACATTTCATATGGAGATAGATCAACAGAGGATGACTTGTGTTCTCTCAGGATTGCAGCTACCGTCGCCTTTAAGGCCGATCAAGGTCAAGATTTCTGAAGATAAATTACCTCAACTGTCGCTGGAGAAGATGGAGTTGCCGGACTCGGATTTACTTATTTGCCCACCTCCCCCGAGAAAGAAGCCAGATTCATGCATGTGTAGTCGCAGGAAGGTCGATTTGTTTGATGATTTGGAATCAGAGTCGGCTTTCCTGAGATTAACTAAGCGAGTCAGAAAATAATAGTTTCTTCATGAAGTATCAATCAGGTTTTATGAAGTGATACTTATGTATTTTTTTTTCCTATTTTCAAATACTTTCCGAAAGTTAAATTTAGGCAAAAATGCAGATAATCTGTAGCAAAATTATGTTTTCATAATGAAAAGAGCATTCTAGTTTCTTTTGCTTTGCTTGGCATGATAGTTTTTTCAATGGTGAAGATATTAAAGTAAACTATAAGGGGTAAACCTGCAAAACTGTTAACTATCCCAAAAAAGAAAAAGAGCATAACCAGATAAAAAGATTGAATATTAAGGTTTTGTACAATACATTTGTGTTTCAGGTGTAGAATTATAGAGCATATTTGTTATTTCCCAATTGTAGTAGAATCAGAAATGAAACAAATTAAAATTCTTGTGCTGAAAATACATCACTCTAAATAATTTAGACACCAACAAATTGAAAATAATTCAATACCAGCATTCAAGTATTTGCAGTACACGGTGACCGGGATAGCTGTCAGATCTTGACAATGCACATCTCTCTAGAAGCATAAGACTTGGGGAGAATCTCTCTCCACAGAAGTAATATAAAAAGTCACATACTTAGAAAGAGAGTCATATATTAGACTTGTACACTCGAGAAAAGTCATTACCTGATAATCTTAGCCACTAAAACAAATTTGGAAATTTTGGTACATGTGGAAAATACCAGTATTAAATCCGATATATATATCAGTACAAGTACTTTCCTGTATTAACTTTCCTTGTAATCGACTAGGTTTCTAAGTAAAGTGGAAAATCCAACCAAGGGGTCTGATTTGTTGACCCTACTATAATACTTTTCAAAACAAAAGGTGGAATTTTGAAACATCTTCTCTTACCATTGTTTAGTATTAGGTTACAAAAAGGCCCAGTTAGAACTCCATGAAGCACAGACCAATACAGGATTGTATACAGGAAAAACAAGAGAGACTGTAATTTGTAATTTAACTCCATACAGTGCATGGATTTACCTTTATTGGAACGATAAAAACCCTAGGTATAGGCATTCCAACTCAATCGCCATTCCAAATCGGAGAAGGAAAGGAAGAGGAGGAATAGGTCGAACTGGAGATAGGAGGAGGACGGTGAGAGGTAGAGGCCAGCTTGGGTATATGATCTGAATCAGCGATTGTCAGTAATGGTGCCTCTGGCATGGTTTAAAGGAGAAATGGGAAGAATATATCCTAAACTGAAATTAAAGTAACGAATATTTTGAGTTTGGATCCAGACCGTTGATCTGCTCTGGCACGTATAACAAAGTCCAAAGGGACCTCGGGCATTCCTCCTCCGACCGGTCAAGTTCGTATCTCAGATACCGGACTGTGTACAATACTCTCATCGGATCAAAAGAAAGAGTGTCGATGTCTTTTAGATATGGATCCGTTTTGAGATTCGTGTCAGATTAAAACTGACAACTCATTCATTCTACAATTCTGCTCACTCACGTATTGCAGTGCATAGATTGAGAAAAATAGCATGACGGAGCCGGTTTCATCACGGAATGGTATGGTTACGGCGCAAAAAGACACGATTACAGTACAAAATGGTATGACACGCATGTCAGTTACGTGCTGTGACCATTCACGTATTGTGACCATCTTTAGAAAATTAAACACACCACAACACGTCACACGAGTCACGTGTAAATAAAAGTGTTAGAACTTGAATGATGAATCTTAAATAAACTAATCTAAATTATGATCAAATGGTCACGCGAGTAGTGGCGTAACTAGGATTTTGAGTCAGGGGTGGGATCGGGTTCGGGTATTTTTTTCTTAACGGGTCTGGATTCGAATCGTCTCGATAATTCTTTTCCCGCCTTTGTCCACGTACCAAATTGTATCTCTGCCTATCGAAACGATTATAATTTTTAATAAATTACTAATTGATACCAAAACTACTAAAATAATTACTTGTAATTTCTAAAACAATTGATATTAATTGAGCAGAGGGGAATCGCTACTCCGAATTGAACCAAGATTTAAAAATATCTTTCTTTCCTAATTATATTAAACGACTCACAAACCATCTCTGAAGTCTGAATTGACAATCGCTACTCCGAATTGAATACAGAGGTAGGCAGAATCAAATCCAGTAGTAGGTAAGACCCATTGAAGAACCTAGTCAAAAGAAGAAAAAAAATTCCAGGCAGCTGCCTACCCCTAGGGTACTGTGGCTCTGCCACTGCACGTGAGTGTTTGGTCACGGCACGTTTAGCGTGACTATTCGCGTGCCGTGATTATCCATTGACATTTTGGTCACGACACAGTACATCACGTGAAATATTAATTTAATCACAGCACGAGACCAAAGTCATGGCGTATTAATCACGGCATGACACATTTTTTTCCACTCTAGCACTGCACATGAATTTGAACGGTCCATATCTAAACACAGGATTTGGGTTACTTTAGAGACTCTGACCCATTCGAACTCGGTCACAGAATTGGGATCGATTATTGTGGTTAAGGTTTGATTTCCCACCAATAGTGGTACATAGAAGGATGATTTGGGCCAGATCGTAGCCCATCAAAGATTTCAAATTGGGCTGAAACCCTATATATCTCATCCCTGGTTTCAATTAGGCCCAGAAACTTTAGTGTCTGTGGTGCCAAACTATACAATTATACCTTGTCCCTTGACCTACGGGCTTTAAATAAATAAAAAATGTCAAATTTAATGGTCCTTATTTTCTTTATATTGTGAAGTATTCTTCATTAGACGGGCTCGACGATACAACATGAAGTCACGAATTAAATGCTTGCAAGACATAAATTTGGCATGATTAATTGAAAATTCATAAATTCGGACTTCATCCTAATAACATGCTTCACAAATTTCAATGCATAACAGAAACTTGTGCATTTTATGTGATAAACCTTTCTTTATTCCTTATGATATTATTTAAATTGACAAAATTATTTTATCACTTTATAAGTTAGAGAAAGTCAAATATTTACATAAAGAACAACATTTTTAATTTTTTGAAGTAGAAGAACAACATTTTTATAGAATCATAATAACTTTATTTGTATATATTATTTTCTAGTTGGATAAATTGAAAAAAGAAAGATCAATGATAATGGTAAATTTTCAAGAACAGTTTCAAGAACAAAAATGTATTATCTTAGAAAATTTTGAGTCATGATGCAAATTCTATTGAAATTTATGGGAAAAACATTGAAGATATTTTTACTATCTATGACCTACTATATCTAAAGAAAAACTGATAAAAATGAAATTGGTAGACGATAAATTTCTCCTTTAATTAATTACAAAATAAGAGAAAAGAATCGTAACCAACTTAAATGTGAGAAAATATTTGTTAATGTATGCAAACCAGATTCCATTATATGTTGTTTAGCAATTTTTATGTATACAATAAGGCGATATTCTAGTTCCATAATTAAGATGAAAAAAAATATACGAAGATTATTTGGAATTGAAATCTTAATACATCTAGAAATGATATGATCGACTTCTTCATTTGTATCCCAAACCGTTGCTGGAGTTAAATATTGATACTTGTTTTACAGTGGTAGAATTTGGGATTAAGTAGCTAAAATTTAAATTATAATATGATAAGTTGTAAAATAGCCAACAATTAGGTTTAATCACTTGTGTTTATAACTCATGTTTCATAATTCAATAAAAAGGACATATATATGATTTTTTTCCCAAAAAAAAAATATTATACATAACACATGATGGGCCCACGCCTATTTTTACAATTATTTTGTATTCAAATATAAACCAAGATATTTGTTTTTTTTTATAAATCATTTTTTTCATTTTTTGTGATGTTTTATGTTTTTAGGAAAAACTATAAATTAATCATTATAGAAAAGAGCATAATGAGAGAATAAAATGCTTGTAACATACAAATTTTGGTTTTATTTCAATCAATATGTTTTAATGTAATATAAATAACGATACCATTTTTTCAAAAGAAAAAGTTATATTTGCCATGACCATAAAAATGATTGTTGTATTTTCATTAACAGCACACCAAAATAAGAATAAAATAAGTATGTTTATTTCGCAATACCGTAAATATCAACGAGCCAATGATGAAAAAAAAACATATTTGGCACTTCAATGGAAATCGGTGGCTAGCTATAATGCCACTTCTATATAAAAAAAAAAATTTCTTATGCTTGAAATTTTATTATGCAACAGCTGCACGTGCAACTTATTTTGAATCTGTTTTTCTCCGTATCATCGTCGATTTTCATTCAAAATTAATACATGAAAAAAATTGAATGGTTGAATGAGAAAAATTTGTTCTTATTTTTTTATTTTTCAAAACAAGAAATAGCATATTCTCTTCCAAACGACAAAAAGCTGATTGGTCAAGGGGAGACGGATCGATCAAGTCATGGATTCATATTTTCTTCCCTCACTCTGAACCGTTGATGATGATCCAACAGCTCAGATTAAAATCATGACAAATACCTGCAGACACATGTCGTGTTTGCAAGTATCGTATCTGGGTTCAATATCTTTTAATTAGCATGATGCAAGGATGACAAAGTGCCTGTGAAACATATACCATATCTGGGTTAAAGGCCGCAACATATTGCCCGGTATAACACGAGCAGACATGGTATAACACTAGTGTTGACTGTTAAATAGGAGTCATATGTAGGTTTTTTTTATAGTTTTTTAAGATCGGCTAATTAAAGCCAACAGATTATGACTGCTAATGAGTCGAATCAGTTCATGAAACAATGAGTTGGACATCTCAATATTTTATATTATCACAAAATATGAATGACAAAGAATTGGTAGGACCTTTTAACTTATTTGCTCGATGTTTCAATTATTTTTTAAAGTGAGTGTCATTGATTTACTAATTATATTATTTATATTTTTTTACATATCGATAGCTAATTGCTATAATTTTTTAATGTATCCTTCATTTATTAATTTGTACATTTTAGTGTTAGTTCGAGAAAGAGATTCATATATAATTTTTTTTAATTGAAACTACGTGCTTACTTTGTTAACCTTATATTATTTTGCTAACTCGAAACGGAGATTTCTCATGAGATTGAGCTCACAAGTTATGGGCCGAGTTTGAGCCGAGCTGAAGGCTCAAACTCACTCAAGTGAGCCGGACTTTTTTTCTTCAAAATTGAGCTGAGTCTGAGCTGAGCCTGTTTAGTTATATGACAAGTTGGGCCGACTTTTGAGCTGAGCTCTTGACTCATTAGCAAGTCTACAACATATATATTAAACAAAATTAGAGTTTTACTTACAAGACCCAACATTATTTACATCGCACTAATCTCAAAGATTAAAACAGAAAACTAAGTCTTAACTAGTAAATAATACAACAAGGAGTGTTGCATATATAAAGAATAAAATTCGCTCATTTTCTTGAAGAAAGGACTCTCGTCTCTCTCTATCTCTCTCCTCCTCTCTCTCTCTCCTACTCACTATTTCTCTCTCCTTTCTCTCTCTCCTTTACTTTTTTCTCTCTATCTCTCTCTAAAAGGAGGACCCTCCTATTTTTAAGAGTAGGAACATATTCTCACCTACATATATAGGTAGGAGCGGAGTCAGACTTTCAAGTTATGGGAGTCAAACATAAATGAGAATCAGTCATATAAAATTTTCATGCTGCGAATGGAGGTCAATATTACCGTATCTATAGCATTTTACCTTATACTATATAGAAAATTGTGTGTAAGTACAATTTTTTTTAAATACATGGGGTCAATTGACCCCATTTCTTGAATGTAGCTCCGCCTCTGTATATAGGCTCCCGCTTGATCCACTCCTCCAACTCCCCGTGTATCGTTAAACATGGCACAGCCACTACATGATATCATTTGTCGTGTCATCTATCAATATGTATACCGGCTTTTGTTTATCGGAGAAAAAGCCTTTTATTTGCAGACTAAATTTCATAAATTTTAGATTTTTCACTACCTTTAAATAGGTAGAGAATTGCTATTTTTGAATGATCTAGAATCTTGAGTTGCAAGTGCTATTCTACCTATCTAGGAAAATATTAACTTTCACAAAAAAAATATATAAAAAATTGGTCTACAAGGATACATTTTCATATAAGTACTTTTTAAACTTCGAAATGAAGATATTGGTCCATAGTACATATCAATCTACGCTATGCATAGTATTGTAACCTCACTCTAACCCTTATACATTTACAATTCTTAAGCTGTTATCTAATGACAGTAGGGAGAATTATAATTATGACCACCGATGTGATTTCCGTATCATCATTAATTGAATGTGCCTAGTGAAATATATGTGTTTAAATGAACTGGAAAATGTAAAAAGAATTATTAAGTGTTTACCATAATAATATTTATCTTAATAATAACTCAGTTTAATAGTACATAATTACACGGCCATATAATTTATAACAATTTGCTAAAACAACTTATTTTATATTAAAGCTAATTACTTAAAGTGTTTAATTAATATTAAACTGAATCCGTGAAGTATGTGGAAACTTCAAACATTAGGTAGTTCCTCTCATGACTTTTTTCCAGCTTCAAGATCATGTGCCAAGCTTCTGTCTCAACAATGACACAAGCACAGTGCTTTTCTTATCCATCAAGTGATAAGGAAAGTGTTCTTCCCTCAAAGATAAACAAAAAAAGTTTTTCAAGTTACAGTTCCATTTTCTGGTGACACATGTGCAAGAAACTGTGAAAGGGATAAAGGGATAAGCAAATTGAATCAAGGAAAGATATCGATGGATTGGGAAGTTTGTGCTAGTTGTTTGTAGCTTTTTTCAAAATGCATAGGTGCATGCTTGGCTGCTTGCTGCTGAATGAGTATATGAAACCACTTTTCAAGAGGACAATCTCAAATATACCCATGTAAAATGTTAAATTCCACACTATCGATTCAACTTGCGGCGCCTAGTGGCCATTAAAATCTACTTTTTGTTAAACCCCACGAACTCTCTCGATTAAAACAATGGACTTAAGTCTTAAATGCATATTATTTTTTTGCATAAATGTCAATTATAATATTTGATTGGGAAAACTAGTATATATAATTAGTATTATCATATATTCCACATTTGCTAGCCCGTCCCATATCTTATAATAATCCTTACATAACATGTAAGCTCTTAATATATTTTATCGTACTATTGAGTTCTTCATTTCCAGAGTCCCCTGAAATTTGACAATTTTTTTAGTTGTTTTATAAATTAACCTCCCCTATAAGTTCTGAAACATTTAAGAGGAAATACCATGCAAACGAGTGTGACGCACACTTACAAGAAATGATCCAAATATTAAATTTTTGTTTTTGTTTTTTTTAAGAAACAGAGGATGTATCCACTATTTTCTTGCACATGTATCACACATGTGCAAGAAACTGTGAAAAGGATATATAAATGGATAAGCAATTTGATTCGAGCAAGATATCGATCGATTGGAAAGTTTGTGCTAGTTGTTTGTAGCTTCTTTCAAGATACATATGTGTTTTTTTTTTCATAATACATAGGTGCTTGCTTAAGCCTGCAGAGTAAGTATATGGAACCACTTTTTCAAGAGGGCAATCTCATATATACCCATGTAAGATGTTATATTCCACACTATCCATTCAATCTTGCATCCTTCGAATTCACATCTCCTCAGGTTACCTGACTAAGGATAATTGAAACAGACGGTCCATAATCGTTCTTTTAACTTGGCACGAATCTCAAAGCACAAATAATACTGGCCCTCTGCGCTATCCTGAATTGGGACCGACCGAGTAAATCTGGACCGTCCGTTTCAATTTGCTTGAGTCAGGTACCTGGCAGGATCCAGATCTGCATCCTTGCCCTATTAAATCTCCTTTTTGATTAAAAGATTCAGTGAGAAGTCTAGTAATGTTGTCATACAATCAATGAACCTAAGCCCTAATTATGTATATTATTATTTTTTGTGCATAAAATGCCAATTATATCATTTCATTGTGAAAACATGTGTAAGTATTCTCATATATTCAACATTATTTGCATATGAATATTTCATTTGCAGAGCCCTCTAAAATTTTGACATTATTTTAATGGATTTACAGACACCTCGCCTGTAAATTGTAAAACACTTAGAAGAAATACCATGCATAAGAGCTTGACTAGCTCGCACGTACTTATAAGAAATAAGTTTCGAACTTATAAGAAATAAATTAAAAAAATGTAAAATTTGATCTGTAAACACATTTTAACATATCCATCATGTTGAACGGTTTGAATCAACTGTTTGGACTTTGAAAATATAGAGTATAATCCGGTGTCAACAAAAAAGGGTGTAATTTGATCCCTCCTCTATGTTTGATGAGCATAACTTCAAAAGTATATTGGATCGACTTCAAATGTTAAATTCAAACCGTTGAAATCCACGTACTTCATAAGTGATGCATGTACATGCAAAATTTCAAAAGTTTCGAGTTTATTTGCTACAAGGTCAAACGGTCAAAGAAATGATATAATTTGAATATATAAAACAACTAATAAATTAACTTATAAAAAGTTCATTTCTTTGACCGCTTGACCTTGTAGCAAATAAACTCGAAACTTTTAAAATTTTGCATGTAAGTGCATCATTCATGAAGTACATGGATTTCAACGGTTTGGATTCGGCGTTTGAAGTTGATCCGATGTATATTTGGAGTTGTGCTCACCAAACTCTCTTGATGAACACATCACACCCTAGCTTTGCTCTCTCTCAGTGGAGGAGGTTGAATTGAATCCTTTTTTCCCAAAGAATTTCACCAACATGGGCACATGGCCTTGAGTTGGTCTCCTAAATTCTCCACCAATAAATTAAATTCTTATCCAATTTGCTCTTTTCTTCTCTTTTTTTTCTTTCACATAGTTTTCCTTAAAATTTTATCCATTTGGTTTGTTTTCACATTATGAAGAATCTTTCAAGTAATTAATTGTCTAATTCTCTGACCACCATTTGGTGAGGGAGATTAAAAAGGTAGATCGATGTTGATCTATTCCAACTTGCACCTCATGCATGCATCGGAGTGTAATTTTGTATGGTGATTGTTTCATTCCAAGGCACTTTCATTTCGGATTAAGCAGCTTCAGTAGCCATCAATATTGAAAGGATGCTAAATTTTCTGATTTGAAATTTTGCCTGATGTATTTCTTTAATTCACTGGTGAGGAGTTTAGGCCGAATTTTGTGAGATTTTTGGAAATTTTTGTTAAATTGGATGGGATGGGTAATTGGGTATGGACCGTCTGGTGAAACTACAGCTTGCCAAAAAAAATTAATGATATCTATTTTCATTAGAGGTCAAAATTGAATGATACACAACATTGAATCATGTTGAAATTTAGTGCATGAGCCCCTCGAATTATATTATCTTTTAAAAGACAACTTCTGGAAAAATTAAGAAATAGGAGCCAGGTAATTTAACAAAATATTTTTTGTATTACATAACAATATTTTTTTTAGTGATGCTTCTTATATTATCTTTTTGAGCGATGCTTCTATGGACATAAGGACCTATTTTTAAAATGAACATATTTTTATTTTCAAAGTTCAAACAGTCGATCTGAACTGTTCATCTTGTTCTCCATATTAATATGTGCTTGGAGACCAAATTTTATATTTTTATGAATTTTTTTACTATTTATTAAGATGGGTACAAAAAATATCAAATTCAGACCATTGAATTTTGTACCCATCTTAATAAATAGTAAAAAAATTCAGAAAAATGTAAACTTTGGTCTCCAAGCACATATTAATATGGAGAACAAGATGAACGGTTCGGATCGACTGTTTGAACTTTGAAAATTAAAATATGTACATTTTACAAATAGGTCCTTATGTCCATAGAAGCCTTTGCCTTTTTTTTAATATTGTATTTCTTGATCTTTTCCATAAACTTGGAGGCAAATATCATTAAATTTTGATTAAAGCTGATCATATCGCATATTATCCTGAAATATATATATTGGAATGGCCCACCAGCCCAGTGGGCCGTAGGAGATGGAGACGGTTTGATGATCTTCTCATCTTCTAGCTAATTTCTTGACAACGGTACAAAACCGGATAATCATTAATTATTTTATTTTCTATTTGAAAGATTCCTGACTTTTCCAAGAAGAAAACAAATAAATTGACTTGACATTTTCTTCCAAAAAAAAAAAAAATTTGAAGCTCCTATAAGAAATAATTGTGTTGAACTTGTGAAAGTTATGTGCATGACTGAATGTTTTGTCATTTACATAGAGAATTATTCAATATAAAAAATGATTTTTGCTCTTAGAAATGACTTTTCATCCAAAAATCATGGTGTTCAATCAACCAGCGTGACGTTGAAATCAGAAAAATCTAGAATATTTGTTTTATTAAATTCTTAAAATGAATTATTAATTCAAAATAATGATCTAGACCTCATATTTTATATCTTCGTTTTCAAAGTCCAAATTGTCGATCCAAACCGTTCAACATAATATTTATACTAAATATGCATGAAAAATGAAATTTTATATTTTTTGGAATTTTTTTTACTATTTTTTAAGATAGGTACAAAATCACTGGTTTTGAACTGTTCAAAAAATAGTGATTTTCTACCTATCTTAAAAAATAGTAAAAAAATTCCAAAAATTATAAAATTTCATTCCTAACCATATTTTAGTATATATATCATGTTCAACGGTTCTGATCGACAATTTGAATTTTAAAAACAAAAATATAAAATATGAGATATGATGATATATGTAAGACATGAGACATTCCAAACCTCCTCTTTAATATATGCATATATAACTTTTTATATGATATCTCTCATTTTTTTTTTGTTTAATATGATATCTCTCATTGATAGACGAATCTAAGATGATTCAGTTCCAAAAAATATTCTCCTATATTTTATAATCATGGACTATGAGAGAGAGAAAAAAATAAAAATAAAATAAATGATAGATCTTGGTGCAGGGAAAGTATGTCTGCTATAGTGGGGCCCCCCAGGTATCAAGCCCATAACACATGGTCCTTTGAACAAGTTAAGCTTTTTCCAATGCTACTTTGCACGCTTTAGTTTTGGTGAAGAACATGCCATTAATTCATTGAAGGTACAATTTGCACTATTGTCTTCTGGTATTTTTGGAGCATTGCCATTGAATAGAGACAGCTATGCTTGTCCAATTCAAATTATGAAAATGCTACCGGTCCCAGCTGTGCACCAGTACGTACCGGCGGCCAATGTACCTAATTAATCAAGGAAATTATGTCGTATATTTTTCTCTTAAATGGAGAATATTTACCTTTTTCAAAATTAAAATTTCGCTTATCACATGCTAAATGCTCATACTAAATATAGTACGAAGTTAAACAGATAATTAAAATTTATCTCACCCTTTTTCTTAATCATACTTCTTTCTTTTTTTCCTTCTCCTTCACATAATTAAGTTCTTTCGTGAACTCAAGTCTTAAAACCTGTCAAATCGACTTTAAATGAAAATTCAAATCGTTGAAAACTCCATATTTTACAAGTGATGTCTACATGTGAAAATTTAAAACGTTTGAATTAATTTAGTATAAAATCAAGCGGTCAAAAAACGTTCAAAAAATGAATGCATTGAAATTAATTTATTAAACTTTTAATTTTGACTACTTGACTTTATACTAAATTAATTCGAATGTTTAAAATTTTCACATATAGACGAATCACTCGTAAGATAGGCGGGTCTCAATATTTGGGATTCATAATTTGAAGCCAATTTGATATGTTTTAAATTTGAGTTCAATATTATATTTATACCGGAATTGGAGAAAGTTATCTATCCTTTTAACATTCCTGCTGTTGGTACTGTAGTCTCAATAATAAATCTTGGCATTTGAAATTTCTTCCGAACACGTGGCAACATTAGATTGGCTTCGGTGATCCTATTTCATGATGGAAATACAGTGTCCAGTACTGCAAAGTGCAAACAACGAAAGCTTCCTCATTTAATTTAGATGGAATCAGTGAGCGGCCTCAAAGTTTGTTCCCTGATCCCCACGTGCAATCTGACCTTCCCCTGGTCTATTCCATTTCTTAAGTCCTAAAATGTACCTGAATTACATTAAACAAAACTTGATTCACAGCATCGTATCGGAGATCAGTCCGAGAGTTCTAAATTCTCTAATATCAGGCTATTTTGTTTTGATGAACAAACGTCTAGTAATTATTGATACAAATTAAAAACTAATGTCTATGTTACATTTATATTAGTAACTTGTGAAAAAATTGAATGTTTAATATATATTTAATATATTTTTAAAATTGAATAGATGTAACATTGATTTAATATAATGTAACTAGTAACAAAAAGGGGGGAACACAAATTGAGTCTGATCGAATAGTTCTTTCTCACAAAATAACATAGAAATAGAAATTCATATCCAATCGCATCTCTAAAAAAAAAAGACAGCCGAACAGATAGGGCTGGCAAAAAAATTCGAGGTTCGTGATTCGATTCGGGTTTGATTCGAGTTTAATTCGATTCGAAATGGGTTCGAATTGAAACGAACCAAACCAGGTTCGGTTCGGAATTAATTCAAACCAAACCCAAACCTAGCCTGGTTCGATTGAAATGGGTTCGATCATTTTTATGGTTCGAATCTCATAATAACATCGGCCGTCCATTTACCTGATGAAATTAAAATCCAAGATAGAGAGTCATAATTTAACTTAGCCGACACTCCCTCGCTCTCAAATCTCAATAACCTAGTTCTCTCCACCTCTCCCTAACTCACTCTCCCTCTAGCTCTAAAATCTAACTGACGCTCTCGGCGACTGGCTGTCTCTCCGGCTGTCACTCCTCTCTCCGGACTAGATGAATATCTCTCCTCTCTCTTCGGTCGTCTCTCATAGTTCATACTAGGAAAGCCGTCTCTGATGTATTTTTTTATAAACAATTTTTCAACTTAAAAACACTCATTTCATAATTCATACCGGTAAAAGAAAGCCATGTGAATTGTCTCGCGAGAAAAAATTAATGTATAAACTATCGGTATAACTAGGACTGCTAAAAAATAATTTAGTTCGTGATTCGATTCGAAAAATGTGTAGTTCGAAATGGGTTCGGTTTGAAACGAATCAAATCAGGTTCGGTTCGAAATTAATTCAAATCAAACTCAAACCTAAGGTAAGTTCGGTTCGGTTCGGTTCGGTTCGGTTCGTTGCCACCCCTACGAACAGATGACTGTAAAGATTTCCAGCAAAACTCAAAATTGCTTCCGAAGAGGCTTTTGAGCTATGTAATCATGAAGAAACCTCTTAATAATTAACAAAAAAAATGTAATGAAGATGGGTCAGGTGAGGTTGGGCAGTTAGACAAAAATCGACCAAAACGACAGTAATTAAATGGCTCATGCAGCACCGACCTAGGGGCGCTGCTCCCCAGCTGGAAAATGGAATCTTGTGCTCCAACTCTCCTTGTTTTTGCACCTCACATGCTTCATCGCATCTCCTCTCCTTGCATTGGATATTTCATAAAGCATCCATCACTAGTTTAGAAATATTCATAAAAGTGTACCTCATTCCCAGAATCACAACATGGCCACTCCGACCTACAACTGGGCACCGTCTGCATTTCCAATTCAAACTAAAAAAAAAGAAAAAAAGATATGTTAGGTGATAATTTTTTTTTATCTTAGGTGATATTTTTTATTAATAAAAAAATCACCTAAGAAATCTTATTTTTTGAGTAAATTTGGTCGGTTTGCTGTATACTAACACAAATTTTAAAATAATTTCGTGCATTATATGTAGGGGTGTTCATTGGGTTCGGTTTTGAACCAAACCGAATTAGTTCAGTTCAAACGGTTCGGTTTGTTCGGTTTAATGGTTTGGTTCGGTTTGCTTTTTAAAACCGAATTATAACTTCGGTTCGGTTTGAAAATTTTCAAAACCGAAATAACCGAACCGACCGAACTTTTATATAATATGAATTTGATCCGAACCGCCCCGGTTTATATCTTAATACTCTGGTTTATTTCTAAATATCTTAGTTTATTTCTTAATACTCCGGTTTATTTCTTAATATACTTCGGTTCATTATAAATCAATTGTTTTAAATAAAAAAATTAATATATTTCGGTTTGAACCGAACAAACCGAAATAAAACTTCGGTTCGGTTCTGTTGCAATGCTAATTCGGTTCGGTTCTATTTTTAAAAACCGAATTATAACTTTAGTTTGCCAAGTTCGGTTCGATTTCCACCGAACCGAACCGATGAACACCCCTAATTATATGTTTGAGTCAAATTAGTATGTATATTCATAGAGTGGAAAAAATAGTATGACAGAGCTGGCTCCGTCACGGAACGACATAGTTACGGTACAGAACGGCACGATATGCGTGTCAGTTACGTGCCCTGACTCACGTGTCCCGTGCCGTGATTATTTGTGTGCTATGACTATCTTTTGAAAAATCTAGTTACGGCATGGCACATGGTCACGCGAGTCATGTGTAGATAGGACCATTAGATATTAATCAAATTGTGAACCTTGAATAAACTAATTTAAATTATGATTAAATAGTTACACGAGTCACGGCACATTTTGACACGGCGTGATTCATATAGCGTGTTCATTCGCGAGCCGTGATCATCCCTTAATATTTTAATCACGGTACGTAAAAAATTAACTTAATTACAGTACAACACGGCACGGCAATTTTTTTCCACTCTATATATTGATTGGATGGTATGAATTGAAACTCAAACGGCACATTACTTCAAAGATTCGGACCCTTGCACCTCAGTTTATAGTCGTCATGACTGTGTTATAGAAATCTTATCAAATAGACAGTTTTGTGGAACTGTGATCGGTGAATAAACAAAAATGAAATGTATAAAAATTGTACAAAACTGATAAAAAAAAAACAGAAAATTCGACCAGATTTTTAACAATAAAATATTTGCTTTTCATATTTTATACCCTCCTTTGTTCTTTTGGAAACGTAATTTTCATTTAATGGAAGAGGTGGAATAGAAAATTAATTTTTTTCAAGTGATAAAATTAACTCATTTCTTGTGATTTGTTTAGGCCAGACATATCTCTGGAATTTTCTTTAATTTAATTAATCAATCAGGAGAAATTCACTCTCCACACATCATACGCGGTTTAGACGTTTAGTACTAATAAAAATAAAAACAATATCAGTTTTGTTCATCTGAGACCTAAACGACATAATCCATTTAATAATATCTCATTTAAGAAAAAAAAAAAGTGTTCGAATGCTTGGTCACTTCAGTTTATATAATGATTATATAAGTCTTGTGGTGATTATATAAGTCTTGCAAATATAATTGTACGAGCGTTAACAAAAAAAAAAATACAAATATTTAAAATAAAATAACAAAGTGTTACAAAAATAATATTTTATTTATTATTAAAAAAACAATTAGACCACATTTTCGATATATATACGTTAAATGTATCTAAATTACAGTTAAAGATAAATCATTATAAATGTTTTCTGATGCAATTTAATTTACATATTAAACGAAAATGCGGCCATTTTTATTAATACCCTCCAAAAAAAATAAAATTTAAAAAATAACCCCGCATGTCATTTTTTTTTAAAATGTCCCGACCGCCTGGGTCTGGGGCGGAACAAAAATCAAGCGGACTGCCTGGGCCTGGGGCGGGCCACACCCCAACCAGACCGCCTGGGTCCTCTTTTTTTTTTTTTATAGAGATCTTAATATTTTTTATTTAAATAATTTTTTGAAGAAAAAGTTTTCTTGCTAAGAGTGTATGCCAAAAAAAGACATTTGATATATTTATGAAGTGATGTCATAACTCTTTATAACTTTGATTTTATTTGTCAGTTGGATATCACAAGTCTAAATATAACAGTAATTAAGGACTTGACATTTATTCAAACAATTTCAAGCTCTGACAGCTTGTTTATCTTCTTCTTTTTATTTATGGTACTAAAACAGTAGTTTATAGCTACTAAAATATGTTCAAACGTCAAATTAGATCTCTGTCCATGCACAAAGTATCTTAGACTGACCTCTGGTATGGTACCAAGTCCAAACTCAGCAGTCAAGCACTAGGCAAAGGCCACTGGTATAGTGCAATGCACTAAAAACATCAAATTTGACCTTTGCTGGTAAATTAGCAAGTATGAATTGATACAGGGACTAAACTGCAAAAGTGATTGCACCTGCATGTAGAGCATTCAAAAATACACATAATTGATATAAATTTCAACTTATTTAGATTTTTCTACAATTAGTTATGAATTTCTAAAGTTTAATTTTCGGAAAAACTTTAAACAGTCATAACTTTGGCTAGGAAAGTCGGATTTAAGCATATGAGCACTTTTCGAAAAGGGGAGGACGAGACGGATCCGATTTTGCCCAGGGAATCCCGGGCATTGTCGTATCCGAAACATCAGAATTTAAAAAAAAAACGTCGTTTAGTGCCTCAAAAACTCAGTTTAAGTTTTCATTCGACGGTAGACGTACAACGATTGGTATTTTATTTAGTCATAAGCCTAAGAGATTATTCAAGAATTATCTATATAATTATTTTAAAATGCATTTATTATTTATTATGTTCGTCTGTCTATCTCCGAGCAAATGGTATATATTGACAGTAAGCAAATAATCTAATTATTCTCTAAAAGAAAAAGTTGACATCATTGAGGCAATCTAACTATATTTTCTTGTGTATATGTAAATAAAATAAAATTTTTAGAATCAAGGCCAAGTCCTTAATTAGTGTTATATTTAGACTTGTAATATCCAACTGACAAACTAAATCAAGGCCAAACTCAGGCGGTCGGAGCATTTTAAAAAAAAAACGACACGTGAGATTATTTTTAATTTTTTTTTTTTAAGGGTATTAATAAAAATGGCCGACGAAAATGTTATTAAAAATACGCAAATGTTGGCATAAAAATATAGACAATAAAAAAGTTTTACTTGAGAATTTGAAACAAAAAGTAGAAATCATTAATTTTCGTAACCTCTGCATTAACTTAAAAGGAATCTTTTGAGTTAATCAATATTAACCGTCCGATCTATTTTAAGATTCGTACAGACTAAATCCGCACTAATATTAAAAGACCCATTATGTTATAGACAGGTGTCAGATTGACTATATTTAAAATCAGACGGTTAATATTAATTAACTCAATAGATTCTCTTTTAAGTTAATGCAGAGGATACGCATTCCCGGCTACTGCCCTACCCGAATTCCTTCTATAAATTGCCCTGGCTTACAATCCCAACCCCCTTCCCTTCCCCTTCTCTTCCTCCTCTGTTCCTTCAGTACTGCCTCTTATCTTATCTCACCTGCCTTTCTTTACATTAGCACTAATTCAAATCCCACATCCAAGAGCTTACCACTTAGAATCAGGTTCTCCTTTCGCCTCCAAGTGTCATAAGAAGATTTCTATTTCTTCTCGATCCTCTCACCAAGCTTTCTAGTTCTTCCAGATCCTTCTAATTTCTTCTTCTTTTCTTCTTCTTCTTCGTTAAATCGCACATGCATCCGTTTCTCTTAGCATTTCCCATTGATGTCGGCGATTATAAGTGAGATCCTTCTTTCCGGGTTTATGATAAATTCCACACTAAGGCGCCGCTCTCACCTCGTTCAATCCTTCTCTGTTGTCTTCCTTTACTGGTTCTACGTTTTCTCATAAACAAACCTCTTTCATCTCCATTTTTCTCTTTTAGTATCTGCTATTTTAGTACTTCTACAACCATCTTTCTATTATCATCCCTATCTCAACAAAAAAAAAAAGAAAAAAAATTCCTACTATCCTATATACTGCTATAATCTTATAATCAATATATCAAACAACTGGTAAAACAAAGAATTAATGGCGTCTTCAAGCGGCACATCGTCAGAATCAATCCAGATCCAAAACTCAGGATCAGAGGAGGATCTACAGGCTATAATGAAAAAACGAAAGCAAAAACGAATGCTTTCGAACCGTGAATCAGCGCGCCGATCGAGACTGAGGAAACAAAAGCACCTCGATGATCTAACGGCACAGATGGACCAACTCAAGAAGGAGAACGGTGAGATCATGCACGCGCTAAACGTGGCGACTCAGGGCTATTTTGCGGTGGAGGCCAAGAACTCGGTGCTGAGAACTCAGCACCTGGAGCTGAGCAACAGGTTACAGTCGTTGAATGAGATTGCTTTCTATTTGAGTGGCAATGGATCAGGCGGAGGTGGCGAGGAGGTAGGGTTTGGTGGAGGCGAAGCGAACAACTGTGAGGGACTGGTGAGGCCGTGGAGCCTGATGCCAGGTGAATCCATGGCCATGTATCAGTACTGCTGAGAGGTGGGGTCCCCTTCTATTTTTGGGTAAATTTTCGGTTTTATCCTTCCAGAATCCAATATTGTAAGGATCAACTTTTTTAGTTTAATTTTGTGATTTGGGAAGGATGTAATATTGTAAGATTTGCCTTTCTGATTTTTCCTTGAGGTTCGATGCTCCTTTGGGTTGATAAATGAATGAATTGAATTGTGGATGGTAATGGTTTTGGTTTTGGTCCTACTTTGTTGTTTTTTTTTCTTATTTTTTTTTTCTCTCTCTTTTGTATTTCGTATTAAATGTTGGAAGGGAATACATAGTAAAATGGAGCCTTGTGGGTCATGAAGTGTCAAATTATACTGTTAATTTGGGTACGATGGTTGTGCATGGTTGGTGCTCAAATTGATTATTTGCTTCAATTATTCCTATTTTATTGTGCATTTTTCTCCCCGCGTACGAAAACTTTATTACAAGTGTGAATTGTATTCAATCCTCTCAATAAAAAAGTTTGCATTAACTCCGTTTGAATTTTTTTCAATCAATGTTTAATCCAAAATTCAATTCTTTATGACAATAAAAGTACAAGCTTACCAATGTTTTTCTTAAATCAGTTGCTGATAAGAGAAAATAAAATCAAATAAAATCAAAGTTTAACAAAATTATGGACCAGAGAGTGTCTAGACTATTGTTCAAAGTTCAAACTTTGTTTCTTTCATTTAACACTATTTATATCTCTGTTTGAAGCGAACTTCCCATTTCCGTGTCTAGCTTTAATTAGGAGCAAATTTGGCATTTTCATGCCCACATTTTTTTTCTTCCTCTAGAAAAATCTATCTAAGCACGGGTCCTATATTGATTTTTGTCGTTATAATTCCAAAAAAAAAATAATCAAATTCTTAAACTTCAATTTAAATAATGATTTTGGCTGCATTCCAATAATAATAATAAATGATGTGGTGGGTGCTTATGATAATAAGAGTGAATTGTTCATATATCCTTTAAAATTTTAAAAATTATGTATTTCTCCAACTCCAATTCATGATGTTACATTTATCCTTCTAAACTTTAAACTATTACACTTAGCAATTTATTTTACATTTATAAAGTTATCATTTTTTTCATCTATATTATAATGTGCGATAAAAATATATGCAGTCTTTTAATTGATCCATTTGTGAAGACAAATTGTTTATTTTTCTATGCATGTGTGTGTGTGTCTATCTATCTATCTATCAATATATAGAGAGGAGGATTCAAATGCCTCCATTTTTTGTGCCTCTATCATACCTTCATTTTTAAAAACTTTAATAATTTAGAGTTTAAAATTTAAACGTCAAAATAAAACTGTTTGATGTGATCTATGTTATTTTCTCTATGTGCTCATAAAAAATTGTCACATTTTGATTTTGCTTTTATATGAATCAATAAGTTGAAAAATCAACGTCTAGAAATTATCCACACTAATATACATTTTTATAAGCTCAAGATGACATCCAAAACAAAGTTCAAATGCAATAATTTTTACACGTGTATAGATAGAATGATGTAGTTCATATCCAATGGTTCTATTTTGAATTTTAAGATTTAAATTTTGAGTTATTAAAGTTTTTAAAAATGGAGGCATTTGAACCCTCACTTGTGTAGTATAAATTTTAATAAAAAAAGATATTAAATTTGGTAAATGTGATAATTTTTAAAATTTAGAATGAAAAATATAATATTATGAATTTATAAGAAAAAATAAGTAATCTTAACGTTTCTGAATAATATACATAAAATTCATCCTATAATAAACAACAACAGTGCCTAATCCAATTGAATACAAAAACAAAGAAGCACTATATTTGAACCGGAATGCCAGTTACTGATCCAGATCACGTCTGATCAAAATTAATTTGATCCGGAATGTCCGATCATTAATCAAATCATATATTATCAAAATTAAACGGTTCATATCATTCTTAACTCTCTTTTTTTTCTAACAAGCGATTGTGTTATAATCAAAAGAGGGAACAAAATGATATCAAACTTAACCTGAGGAAATCGATCAGTGCCCACACACACCCCAACAAGCAACAATAAGCTCCATTCAGGTTTCCTTTTAAAATGAAAAACACAAACTTCATCTGAGCATGAAGGCTCTCCTCGATACCCCGATCCCGCTTTGATTACAATAGCACAGTATTGTGCTAATGACAAGAAGTTACGCAGGCTCACAATCTACCAATCTGAGCATGAGCACAGAAAATCCTGCAGGCTCAATATTTAGCTACCGACCTGAGCGCAGAAACCTTTGGTTCTGTTTTTATTTTCTGTTTTTTCTTATATACTTTTGTAAAGGGTTCAGTTGAAATATTTTATTTACTACTACAGATATTGTAAGTACTAGTACAAAACTATGTAACTGGTTTGTCCTGATTAATGAAAATACCTATGGGTTTTTAACCAAAAAAATAAAATAAAATAAGCTCCATTCATCATAACTGGTAGGTGAAATGAAATGAAAATACAAGAGTCATTTTGTAAACACTCCTGTCTTATAAAATGTTATTATTGACAACCAACAACTCATCAGAAGTATTAAAAGAAAAACAAATAATTCATATTGAAATAGTTCCTTGATGTTGTATGGCTTCTTTGTGAATTTTTACTTTTTTACTTTCTGATTTCTTCAGTAGACACAGCTGGACCAGTGGCCAGTGGCCAAGCTGTGGACCTAATAATAAAAAAACAAATCATTTTTTAAAAGAGGCAGCTATAAAAGTTCTAAGTCATTGCAAAAACCAAAGGTGCAAAAATTGTAAAAAAAAATTGAAGGAACAAAGAAAAAGAAGCCAAAGAAGTGGTCACCTTAGCAGTCAACTCAACTTGTCATTTTTTTTTTTTTTTTTGGAATATGGATCCTCTTGTCCATCTGGAATATTCTTGAGATGTATTTAATTTATTTTGTTATGATGACTAGTTGAGTAACATTTGTAACCAATAATAAATATTATTGGTTCCAAGAAATATGACAAGATATTTTTTAAAGTAAAATTTGAAGCTTAAATTATTCAGCTATTTAATATTTATAAAAATATTTTTGTATTTGAATTTTAAATCTATGATTTTTATTTTTTAATGACAAATTTTTTTGAGATATTAAATATTTTTGTAGATATTAAATAATAGTAAAAGTTGGATTTTAAATCTGTGATCTTCAAAATATTTCATAATTTTATTAAAATAATATAGTAAATTTAGGTGTATATGTTATAATTTTTTTACATTTTTGAACTAAAGGGTAACAAGTACATCTTCATTCAATAACGTTCATTTTATCCCTATTAATTGGTGTTAAGATTCTTACAGCTAAACCTAAGGTGTAATTTGAATCATTTGATTTTGACCCAATGATTTATTTCTATAATATTTTCACTGTAATCATGGCAATTGCAACGAATGTGAAATCCTTGTTGACTATTGTAATATTTTCAATTTGACTATTTAGTCCTTTTAAAAAAATGGTCCCGAAATCAAAAAAACAATTTAATGATTATTGTTTTGCAACTATCAAATATATATATAGATAATGGCTAAAAGCTTGGTAGCATCTACCAATTATTTCTCAAAAAAAAAACAAAGAAGAAGAAGAAAATGGCTAATCTCAATACATTTTTTTTCTAACCTCCGGAACAAATGACTCGGTTTTTCAATTTTTAATGTCCAAACAGTCGATCCAAACCGTTAGATGTTCAATCTATATTAAAATATGCTCGAAGGCCATATTTTACATTTTTTGGAAACTTTTTACTATTTATTAAGATGGTTTGAAAATCGTTGTTTTTCGTGGTGCAGAATTTTAATAAAAAATAACGATTTTTAAACCATCTTAATAAAGAGGAGGGTTCAAATGCTTCCATTTTTTGTGCCACCATCATGCCTCCATTTTTAAAAACTTTAATAACTCAAAATTTAAATCTTAAAATTCAAAATAAAACAGTTGGATATGAACTACATCATTTTATCTATAGACGTGTAAAAAATTATGGCATTTCAACTTTATTTTGGTTGTCATCTTGAACTTGTAAAAATGTATACTAATGTGGATGATTTCTAGACGTTGATTTTTCAACTTATTGATTCATATAAAAGTAAAATCAAAATGTGATAATTTTTTATGGGCACATAGAGAAAATAACATAAATCGCATCTAACGGTTTTATTTTGACGTTTAAGTTTTAAATTTTGAGTTATTTAAGTTTTTAAAAATGGAGACATGATGGAGGCACAAAAAATGGAGGCATTTAAACCCTCCTCCTTAATAAATAGTAAAAAAAATTAAAAAATAAAATAAAATTGGGTCTCCAAGCACATTTTAATATAAATTGAGCAACTAATGGTTTGGATCGACTATTTGAACTTTGAAAATTGAAAAACCGAGTCGTTTGTTCCCAGGGCTAGAAAAAAATGATTTGAGCTTAACCACTCTCTCTCTCTCTCTCTCTCTCTCTCTATATATATATATAGAGAGAGAGAGAGAGAGAGTAAGGCTACCATACATTATAATGCATAGGCATCATTGTGCATTGGACTATAAATCACCGGATTCGAAGTCCAAATAACCGATCCAAACCGTTCATCTTGTTCTCCATATTAATATCTACTTGGAGACCAAATTATATATTTTTTGGATTTTTTTTACTATATATTAAGCCACTTTGAAAATCGCTGATCTAACGGTGCCTTTTGATTTTATTGTTACCGTTAGATCAGTGATTTTCAAAGTTGCTTAATTAATAGTACAAAAATTCCAAAAAATGTAAAATTTGGTCTCCAAGCACATATTAATATGGAGAACAAGATGAACGGTTTGGATCGGTTATCTGGACTTCGAATCTGGTAATTTGTAGTCCAATGCACAAAAATGCTTATGCATTGCAATGTATGGTATCCTTACTATATATATATATATATATATATATAGAGAGAGAGAGAGAGAGAGAGAGAGTGACTAATATGCTTTCGGTAGCATATGGGCTGAAGTGCTACCGATCCAAATTTGAAATTTCAAAATCCAAAAAGTCGATCTGAACCGTTCATCTTGTTCTCCATAATATGTGCTTGGAGACCAAATTTTACATTTTTCTAAATTTTTTTACTATTTATTAAGCCACTTTGAAAATCGCTGCTCCAACAATGACTTATAATTGTTAAGTCACCGTTGGATCAGCCATTTTCAAAGTGGCTTAATAAATAGTAAAAAAATTCAGAAAAATGTAAAATTTCGTCTCTGAGAACATATTAATATGGAGAACAAACTAAACGGTTCAAATCGACTTTTTGGATTTTAAAATTTTAAATTTGGATCGGTAGCACTTCGGCCTATATGCTACCGAAAGCATATTAGTCAATATAGACACACACACACACACACACACACACACACACATATGAGTAGAACTAGAGTGTTCTTAAGCTCACCAAAGTGTTTGGTGAGGTTAACTCCAAAACCCATGAAATCGGTTTCAAATGACGAATTCGAACCGTTGAAATTCGCTTACCTTACGAGTGATGCGTCTACATGTGAAAATTTTAAACATTCGAATTAATTTAATATAAAGTCAAGCAGTCAAAAAATGTTCAAAAATGAATGCAGTAAAATTAATTTAGTATATTTTTACCGCAATTAGCGTATTTTAGTATATTTTATCCTATATTTATGCTTATTTTAACATATTTTACCCGAATAACATTTTTTTTTTCATATTAACGTAATTTAGCATATTTTTACTGCAATTAGCGTATTTTAGCATATTTGAGTATAATTTTGCTTGTTTTAGCATATTTTACCTGAATAACATATTTTTTGCATAATATCATAATTTAGCATATTTTAGCATATTTTTACCGCAATTAGGGTATATTAGCATATTTTAGCCAATTGTAGCAGGTCTAAATTTTTTTTTCAATGTAGGATGGCGAGGGAATGGCCTAGAAGACCACCTGCAGCCGACCCTGTTGATGAGCCCATTCTCTAGAACAATAAGGACCATTTCAGCCCTTTATTATGGATGAGTCACAATGAGCACTGAGTCTCACTGGTATCTGTTGAGGTACTTGATTACTTTTTTTCTTTGTTTTTTTTAAGTTTAAATTTGTTGAGTTCTCGTATTTTCAGGTTTTTATGTTGTTTACTTTTTTCAACGTAGGGTGAGGACATTGTAGATGTCAGGAGTCAGCATTAAGGTATGCAGTACTACTCGCAGATGGACCAGTATCTGTGAAATTTGGGGTTGCACCATTTGGTCGATATTCTGGAGTCGGAGAGTAAGGCCATTAATGGGTCCCTCATTGCAGGAGTAGTCGAAGAGTAAGGCCATTAATTTGTGTAACATATCTCGATAAGTAATTGTTGGGTTTTTGGGAACGGTTCAAACCCATTTAATTAGCTTAAGCTGCGGAAAGAGTAAAACAAAATTTTTTACATCTAACTTAAGCTACGGATTAAATGAATCAAGAAGATTCGTTTAATCCTATTTACAGATCTACTCCATAATTGATTTCCTAAAGTATTAAATCTATTTACAAATTAAATAGATTAATATAACAATTTATACCTTGATTCCAAATCTCAGTTGGAATGCAGACCGAGCGAGTAGAGCCTCACCAGGGATGGAATCGACTCGCAGTATCACACGTGTGACACCTCTATTGGTTATCCACCAGGACTAACCGGAGAGCGATTTACTTCTTCTGCCAGAAATACCGTAAACCGCAGAATTCTGTAGAAACACTATTCACCGAGAAAATAATGAAATAAATATATTTGTGTCCCGAAGTAACTCGGTTTTGCTTAAAAGCTAAACCGCAGGATTACACAAAATATATTATTTCCTAATCTCGAAATAACCGAAATCAAGGAAGAGAGAAAAACCGATTAACGAAGTAATCAGATTAACACGTGAATTAGTGAGTCTTTCTCTCTACCCCTACCCCTCTATTTATAGACTTTTGAGGAGGTTTGCAAAAGACCAAAATACCCCTCAAAACAAATCTATTTACCAAAAGCCCTTGACACCTCATCCTTTTATCATGTGAAATGACCAAAATACCCTTGCCACCTCACATGACACATGTCAACACATGGGAAGTCGGCACCAAGGGAAAAATACCATTTTGCCCTTGGCCCATTAAGGCATGAATAGTGTTAGGCTTTGATTTTGGGCTTTGACTTTGGGCCTTTAATTTTAATTAAGGCTTTGATTATTTTGGGCTTTTAAATCCATAATTCAAACCCATAATTAACAATTAAAATTCCAAATCAAATATATATAATTGTCATGTACAATTATATTTCTTTTCGGTTATTGTTCGGTAACTTTTATACAACGTAACGTGTACGTTTATAAATTAACCATTGTTTCTGCTTGTCATTCTAAATGGCATTTATAATTTAATTATATCACGTATAATTAATTATAACCATCTTAATATTAATTATAATCAATTTATAATTAATCAGTAAGATTCTCCGAGTAGCTCCTATATGGTGTGACCCAATAGGATCTGTGTTATGTTGGTAAACAGAGTTAAAACTGTTTTAACTTCTGTTAGTCATGGGTGGCATCTGGCAACACATCATGACCATCCAATTACACAGATGATGCTGTACTGTACAATATCACGATCCAGTAAACAATTTACTTGTGTCAGTTCTTCTGTCTCATAGCTATCAGATCAATTTCAAGGTAGATGTGTGTCATCCTTGCTAACTGTATCTTTTCTTGATCTTGAGTAGATTATCAAATATAATTACTCTTGTAATTATACCGCATGCAGATAATCTAACTCTATCAAGGGGCCCAGTGATGCTATAGCTCGTATAGAGATACGAGGGACAAGTAGTATTCTTGGCAGACTATCACTTCCTCAGCTAAGTTATATATATGGAAATGCTACCGTTATGGCTGCTTTTTACGGACAGTGTTAGATAACACTTACTCATATATATTTCTTAGTGGGAACGATAAATACCTCATACTGTAGAACTTTGACACTGAATGAAAACATAAATGACACGAACACAATTCTATTTAATGTTTCATTCGGGGTCTGTCAAATACATAACGCGATAAACGTTATTTAGAACCTTAATTTTACATCTGATAGTATCCGATTTTATAATGCATGATGGTTACTAATATTCAGTGCGAAGGTATGCACAATGAATGGGATCATTGATCTCCATTGATAAATTATTATATTTATGTATGAATTTTTTATATAATTTACAGTAAAATGTTAAATTAATTTTTATTCTTAATATGGAAAATTTTATATTATTGATTACATTTATATTTGACAAGTCTGTATTTCGAGATATCTGAGTTGTAATTTATACCAGTGTTATAAAAAATGACCGTTTAGATCGATTAATCAGCTGATTAGTCATTGGTAGTGATCAAACTATTACGGATTTTTTCTACTAATTAGTCAATTATTCTCGATTATAATAAATTATTTTTTATTATTTTTGTTTAATCACTTGGTGATACCTGTCCGTTTCACAAACGCATAGCGTTATTTTACAACACTGATTTATACCAATGAACAGGCCAAACTCAATTTGAATACCTATGCAATCTATAGGGGTCCGTTTTGAAATTCGTGCCAGAATAAAAAAATGATCCAGATTTACAAATTGCACCTAAGATATACAACAGGATTCGAATTCCCCATAGTTTAAGTCTAGTTCTGCTGTGCCAGTATTATTACCGAATAAAAAATGCCCTTGCTAATGTTAATATAGGGCCTAAAAATTGACTTTTGAAAAGCAAATATTGTCGCAAATAATGGTTTGTTTCTCTCACTTCCCAAAAAGCGTTGTATATGGATAGGGTGGTCACCTCTCATTATTTCCTTGGTCCAGCAAATTGATCAAAAATTCTGAAATCTACAGCTGTAGATATCAAGTTATCAGTTAATCATTTGAAGTGGGATGAACATAGACAAGCTGCTTTAATTCAATCCAGTCTTTCTTTCCTCTTTTTCCTCCGTGCGGTCCGTTAATGCTACATTATCTTTCACTTTTCAACCTTAACTAACGATTTCTCTTAATTTGAATTAAAAAGTTCAATATAAAAACCATATGTTTATTGATGTGCATTATTAAGGATGTATTAGCAATTATGGAATCCAACATGACCATAATTTTATGGTCTATAAATTGACAATGTTGTTCTGATTTTATGTATCGCACAAACAATCGATTCAAATTGTCAAAAATAACAAAATGCCTTACTCATGCACGGTACGAAACCAAAATAGATTGTCATATCTCGACTCCATAATTCTCTAGAGATGAAATGAAGGGGATGGAAGCATTTGAAAAAGGAAATTTGAAGTCCGGTAAAATATTCAAATTTTCATAGTTCTTCTTTCAGAATTTCAAATCTCATGAGACTTCATAGATATAATTTTCAATCAAACGGCTCACATTCCATGATTCAGCCTATACAATTTTATTTAGATTGGTACATAAAACATCAGGATTATAGGCATAATTAAGTTCACTGAAATTATAAATAATTGAATTAGTCTGAAAGGTAAAGCACAATTTTTTTCTATTCTAAGGAAATCAAGTGGATTCAGGTTTCCATCCATGATGAATTTTCAATACCAGAAAGCTGACAATTGCAAAAGCCAACTTGTTTTTTAAGGCTTTCATGACAAATCACAATCTCTTCTCTACTTTGGTAAAATGTAATTAAAGGCCAGTGGATCAAGCCTCCACCAAGTCAACCTCCAATTTACATCCCACATTGAAAAATCACCTGATGCAAATTAAATATGCTGAACTTTTGAAATTCTAGAACAAGTCAGTGTTACATATCTCAAACAATTGCATAAAAATGCAATTTACAATTTAGTATTATGAGTGTTGTATTGATTTTAAATTCTTTCCATGTTGAAAAGTTCGAGTACAGATCTGATTTATTATTATGTTCAAGAGCAAAGTTAGACTTTCAAATTATTGGGATCAAACATACACATTAGATGTCAATTATATAAAAAATTTGGATCAATTTAAAGTATCTATGACATGTTACTCTAATTATAAAAAAAATCATACATTAATATATTTTTTAAAATAAAGGTCAATTGATCTTATTTATTGAACTTAAATCCGCCCCTTTGTATGTTCCAATATTTCTGCTAACATATATTTACAAAAAATATTCCTAAAAACAGCCGAAACTTTTAAATCTACCATTTCTTAAAAATAAAAAAATAAATCAAAAGATCCTCGTTTCTGAGAATTCTATTTTTACCACGGCCGCACTATGCGGATGTGGCCTCAGATATGGACCCGCATCTACATAGTGTGGCCCCTCTTCTTGTTTTTTTTTTTTACCCGATTTCAACTTTAAAATTCAAGTTTCGGTTCCAAAAAAATTTGACATATCTCAGAAGATCTTATTCCCAAAAAAAATTAACATAAATTTCTGTAGACAAAAAAAAAACGATGGGGCCGCATCCGCAAAGTGCGGCTGTGGTAAAAATGAAATTTTCCAGAAATGAAGGGTGTTTTTCTTTTCAAGAAATGGTATAACTAAAAATTTCAGTAAAAACAGAGTCGGTGTCAGAAAATTAATAATACAGAATCTAATAAACTAATACAGTATAATTGTATTTTACTAAAATGACAAAACATAATAAAATTGTTAATTATCAGTTTATGGGGACGAGAATAATAATAAAATAATTCTTGTGACATAAAAGTGTCACCGACTCCCCATCAATTTGCACTCATTTATTAAAATGCTTAACAGAGACATTTCAGGCTAAATGAAATCTTTGGAGATGGATAAAACAGGAGAAGTCATCACATGTGTCCTTTTTGCAGTAGGTCGCACCAAGTTGTAAACTTGTAATGCTGTCAAATGTACAAGAGCTTTCGAATTTATTATCATTGATTACACTTCATTTCAATTGAAAATGATTTTACACATGGAGGCGGCACTAGATTCTAGAAAAAAGGCCACAATTAACTTTAACCACCCTTTCATGGTGCATTAAGTCGCATTAAAAAGGCTGTCAACCTTTGTTTAAATAATTAAGTTGGTAATAAAATAAAAATACAGTTTCAGTTGAGGAGGGTTCAACTGCCTTCATTTTTTGTCTTCATTATGCCTCTATTTTTAAAAACTTCAATAATTCAAAATTTAAAAGTTAAAAGTTAAAATAAAACCGTTGGATATGATCTACATCATTTTATTTATGCACGTGTAAAAAAGTATGACATTTCAATTATATTTCGATTGTCATCAAGAGCTTGTAAAATTGCACTAATGTGGATGATTTCTAGACGTTGATTTTTGAACTTATTGATTCACATAAAAACAAAATTGAAATGTGATTATTTTTTTATGAGCACATGGAGAAAATAACATAGATCATATCTAACGGTTTTATTTTGACTTTTTAAGTATTAAATTTTAATTTATTAAAGTTTTAAAAAATAGAGGCATGATGGAGGCAAAAATCTACTCTTATTAATTTGTAATGTAAACCAATCTGCACTATGCTATAGTAACATACCCTCACTCATAACTCTTAATTTTTTATGGTTCTTTATTTAAATTATTGTGTAGATAATCGTGTTGTTTATCATTGTCTTACTTTAAAAAAAAATTATTGCTTAACCTTTTTCATATATAGCAAAATCTGGAGAACAATACCTGCTAATTGATGATGAATTGAGTGAGGCTATATGGTACTATCAAAGTTCTAAATAGCGTTTATCGCGTCATAGCGGGAAGCCTACAAAAAAAGCTATAGCGAATAGCGTCGTTATAGCGAAAGCTATGCCACATAGCATTTTTTTATTTTTATATAAATTATATCATATATTTTTATTAAATATCAACATTATCTAAGTCTCATAGAACAATAAATAATATCAAATTGATTAAAAAATTATAATATTAATATTGAGCCAATACAAAGTCCAAATTGCGACTCAAAATATTCATAGTAATACTAATATCATAAACTATTGATTTTTTTCTATTCAAAATATATTCATCATCATGACATAATCTATATTTTTTTCTTTTTAAATTTCAAAATAGCCTAGACATCATGGCATAATTATCTATCTTATCTATTCAAAATATTCAAACTACTATATAGTAAGTATCATTTTTTTACTTCAAGAAATATCTTAATATATTCAATCTAAGCCTTTATTTAAAGCTCATATAAATTGAAAAGAAAAAAAAAACTCATATTGCATAGCTCGTTGTAGCTTTCTTATTTTGATTGCGTTTGATAGATCCCTTATTAAATATTTAATTGTTTAATATAAAGCTTAGTACGTCAATTGCAAAAAAAAAAATCACAGTTAAAATCAAATATGAGCCTTTATTTAAAACCCATATAAATTGAAAAAAAAAAAGCTCATGTTGCATAGCGGGCACTATTTGCGCTACACGCTATGCATTATAGCGGACTGCTATTACTGCTATAGTGTCCGTAGCTCAAATAGCGTGTTATTATGCCATAACTTAGCATTTAGGGGTCCAAAAATACTACAACACGCTATTTAGAACATTGGGTACTATACATAATGCAGATTGGTCCGTACTACTAGGGATCAATATTTTTGTTTTTAAGGAAAATAAGGAAAAAAAATTCACATTATATTAGATACGTTCAAGGCAATCAAGCCAAATTTTAATATCAAGTTTTTTATTAAACAATTAACACATAATTATTTATCTATAAGTGTAGTGTTCACTCATTATCGTATTCATTTTTATATGTGCAACTAGACTAGAAATTGTGGTGTTTTAATATGTTATTCTAACACTTCATAATTTAAGATAGGTCATGTGTCTAAGTGTCGTTGTTTTTATTTGTCTTTTGCTCTATATTTCACAAGCACTCTATTTACAATTAGGTGGTCCACATCGACACACATACGGACAAAAAATTTAACACCATATTTTGTACACTATATAAACATATATACTATATATGCACATACAGAGCATATTATTATTCACTTAGTGTGGCACCATGACGGAATAAATAAGACCGACAAAATCCAACAAATGTATTATTAATCTATTCAGCTGAACGAATATTAACCATTATATACTAACAAGTGCTTTGCACCGTTCAAGCTGCACATAAACAATGACAATTTGAGGTACTTTACATTTGTTTTATATGTTGGCATATATACTATCTACACTTATTCTATTTGTTTGTTTATTTTGTGCTGTTTGATTGTGTCTGTGCATTCATAGGATGCACAATGACTTAATTATCAACTGAACTGAAGGTTATTAATTACTTTTGATTTTTATAATCTCTAGATCTCCAACTTGTAAAAGATTTCACATGCCTATATATATTGGTGCCACTATTGGAAAAAATAGAATCAGGATCGGTTATATACAGATATCAGTATCGGTTCACAACCGATCCTGATCAGGGCGATACAGATACCAAACAAATCTGTATCGGTTGTTACAACCGTTCCTAATAGTTACTATCTGGATCGGTTGTACTATAGAACCGATCCAGATGTATATTTTAAATTAGATTTTTTTTTAAATTCCAGATGTATATTTTAAATAATTTTTTTTTAAATTCAGAAAATAATTATCAGGATCGGTTCTTACTTAAGAACCGATCTTGATAGTAATTATCAAAATTAAAATAGGGTGGAACTAAATTTTTTTAATAGGGTGGCTGAAAATTAAAATGTATAATTGTAATGAGTATGATTTGAACTCAAGACTTCTCAATCACAAAATAGAGTTTTAACCACTATATTACAATTAAATATTTATCATTTAATGAGAGTAGCTAAACTCTATAAAGAGTTTAAAAAAAATAAAACTCAATTAAATATCTATACGTATAATTAAAATTTTAAAATTATAAAGATGACTTAACTTCTTTAACTAAATCTTAGATCTGCACTTGATTAGAAGTAGGAACATGGTGTTATAAAAACAAATGCACTGATGTACTATAAATTGATTTAACAAATCTGGATTAATTAATATGCACTCTCTGAAATAGGTAATTAATTATCGTTGGTCAGCTCCGGTCACGTTTTCATTTTCCTTTTCTCCTCTCCTTTTTCTTTAATGAAATTCGATGAAATTGATTCTTAGAGTTAGGGGTGGCAAAAAAGCTTGTAGCTCATGGCTCGATCGGGACTCACACCTGACTCGTTTGCTAATAGCTCGCTCGTTACTGGACCGAGCTATTAACGAGTCAACTCGCCACTAGTTCGGTCCATAATTAATGAGTTTAAACTACAGCCTATCTTGCGAGCTAGCTCGGCTAGACATCAATTTGTGAATTTGCATGAATCAATGTTGTAAAAAACATCCGTTTAGGCCGATTAATTGTCCAATTAGTCGTTGGCAATGATCAAATCGTCACGGATTTTCTCGAATAATCGGCCGATTATTTCCGATTATTCTCGAATAATCACTTGGCGGTACCATGTCTGTCCGACGAGCGCATACCGTTATTTACAACACTGGTATGAATTTGTGTGCATTTTATATTGTCTACCTCGGTCCAGCTCAGTTCAACTCAATCCAAAAACTTTGTAGAATTCATTTTCTTTGTAAAACAAGATCCAATCAGACCCAATGAACCAGTTTAGACTGGCTTGTTACGATTTCAAGCTGATGTTTTAGCTCATATACCCTAAGTCCAGCTCGCTCGGCTGTAGTTCCGTCAAAGATTAACAAGCTGAGCTAGAACCTAGCTCGGACCGAGCCAGCTCGTTGTCACCCCTACTTAGAGTAATATGTTTCTTCCATTTTACTAACCATTATCGAGAACACTAGTGAGAATAAAATATCCATACGAAATGTGGCCACATCAGATCCCGCAATGTTATTTTTCTTCCTTTCTTCTTTACAATGCTGTGACCTTTTTGTTTAGTTAGATTTGGAACAGAACAAAGAACAAGATTCCTAGTCGACAACCAAGCTAGGTATCCACTGACTTTGATCTGGCCATTTTATGTTGCTAATTAGTTTGCTTTTGATAAGGCTAATTTTTATGTTTCTTAAAAGTTTAGACAGTTTTTCACAGTCAGTTGCAAAACAAAATTGCTAGCTTAATTTATACATGCAACTCACCTTCGTTGTCCTCTGTTTCCCTTCAAAATTTATAGTTTTTAAGCTATAATCAGTGTCGGTCAGGTGTGATCACGCTCACATTTTTTATCCCTTCTCTTCCTTTTCTTTAATGAAGACGTTCTCAAGTATAGTCTTAAGCGACAATAACACATCTGCTCTAATTCCCTCCTCAATTTTTCAAATTACTAATTTATGTATTTTAATTAACTAATTAATTACCTAGTATATATTGTAATTAACACCACCATCACCAATACTAATGTTATTTGAATGGATTTAGTCCGGTTTCAAATGTAAAAACATTCTTAAGTAAGCAAAAGGACATGTACAGTAGGTAAGTTCACCAGTTGTTTTTTAGTACCGTCTTAATAATCAGAACGCTATCCTCTGCGGAGTTTTTAATCTGATCCGTTCGTTTTGATCGGACGGACTAGATCAGATCTCAAAATTTGGGCCCCTTTTGATCTGATCTGTCCGATCAAAATGAACGGACCAGATTAAAAACTCTGCACAGCTCCGCAGAGGATACTCTCCCCTTAATAATCACTCCTTTTTTTTTTGTAGTACTGCACTACTGCCCAAAATATTTTGTCCCCCTGAACCCTGCTTTTTCTCTCCTTTATAAAAGATTTTAAAACAATTAAGGCCCAAAAATATAAGCTTTCGGTTGTGCTCGAAGACATGCATGTTCTCAGTTAGACATTAATTGGTTGAAGCTTTTGCTGCGGTGCTTATTCTCTCTCTCTCTCTCTCTGCTTTTTTTTCTTCCTTAATCATTTCATTTGTCATCATTCATGAATTTATTACAGTGCCAGTAGTCAGTAGTGGTCATGTTCAATTTGCTAATTTGCCAATTTCGCATCCTATGAATCGTTTGTCATGATTCATGAATTTAGTCGTTTATTTAAATCAGTGTCAGTATGCAGGTGATAGAATTTAGTATCAATCTATTTATTTATTTTTATATTTTTTTGGGGGTGGGGCCCATCCTATTTTCTTATAGGAATATTCAAATTAAAAAACACGGTCGAGTAATAAATATATTTATATATTCAGAATAAGTACTTAAATTATCAAATTATTTTGCTCTACTATAAAGTGAATTATATAGTGTTGACAGTGTTGAGTATAGAAAGTAGCATTCTATAAAATTATTTTTTATTGGTTACTCAAAGTATTCTTAATTACAACTCTCTCTTCGTAATATTTACTACAGAACTTCCAAAATTGCACCTCTCTACTATAATTTTATACACTTTTAAACTGCCACAACACTTTTTACTTGAATATAAAAAGTAGCATTCTATAAAATGTATTAATAGGAAATGTATTGATCTAAAAATTCGTGCTCAACGGTTTAGATTTTTACACGTCGTATAACTCAAAAGTTATCTCCACTAGTACAAAAATATTGAATTTACACAAATAAAAAATGGAATTATACACGGTTTTGCAACCGTGTATGCAGGTATTATGTATAAAAGAGTTAGTAAATTATTCATGGTTGTAGAACCGTGTACGTTTTTTATTTTTGCCAATTTTTTTCACTAAAACAATCATATATGGTTTTTCAAATAAAATCGTGTATGAAAACATGTAATCCTACATGTTTTTATTATTATTACTAAAAATATGTATACTTCATATATATTTTTTTTAAAAGAGCTATCAATAAAATTTTAGATCTGAATTCAAATTAAACACTATATTTACTGATATACCATAAACACTACACTAAATAAAAAAATAAAAAACTATGAATTTATACACAACACAACCAAAAACACTATATTTTACTAAAAAAAACCCATTAAATTTACTAATATAAACAACATTTACAATTACATCGTATATTATGAGTTACATGAATAACATTCTAAACAAAAAAAAATACAAAAAAAAATTCTAAAACTATAATTTTATACATTTTTATGAAAAATGTCTAAAAAAATATAATAAATTATAAGTACAAAAAAAAATTAACAAGAAAAATATCGAATACTTCAACTCCAATATGGAAGCAATGGTCACATAAAGACAAAAGTTTGAAAAATAGTTCTAATTCCACAAAAATGTTACTTGCATATTTTTATTTTCTTATCAAAAGTTCAATAAATAGCTCTAGTTCAACAAAAAAGTTGCTTGCATATTTTAATCTCACTTTGGTCAATGGTTTTATTAAGTCCTACTAATTTTTATAGTAATTTTTTTTAAACAAATAGTCAGTTACAAGTTACAACTACATACCACTAGTTCGATATAAAGAGTATTTTTTTGTGTGAAAAGTTTGCAGATTCAATACGCAATTAAGAATTTTGTGGATATAATAGTTAAATAATTTAATTTCCAACTTAAAAAAAAAAAGCTTCTATAAACCTTGGCATTATTTTGGTAGTTGTAATTGTTTAGTTAGTCATAAGGGTCATGTTTAGTTATAATATAAATCATGAAATAAATATATTATTCTGCCCTTATTGTTAAATATGGATAAAATGCGATAGAATATATAGTATAGCATAATAAATCACTTATGACGTCATAAATTAATTCACCTATTCAGGTTGCATAATTTATGACATATCTCTCCTCTTAAATTAACCTACCTATTCAAGTTATACCGATGACTTAACTTTAACCCATAAATATCAAACAAAGAATATCTTTTATAACTTGAAATAAGCAACTTTAACCCCCAACTAAACATGACTTATATAATGCTCTGTTTTTTTTTTTTTTTTTACAATTATCACGATCCAATACCGAAATTAAAAACCAGAACTAGGTGAAAATGACATGATACAATCGGACAACAATTTCCCTTTACTCAATTTCCATTTGTCTGATCATAACAGGAGAAACGACGGGGTGATTGACCTTAGAAACTTTTTTTTTTTTTTTTTTGGATCTTCCTTAGAAACTTAAACAGCTGAAGCAGTGGCTATCTTTATGTCATGTCTCAGGTTGGCCGGGTTGGATTTGGATATGTCTGATTTACAAAAGATAGAACCGTGACATCAAGTTAATGGATTATATGTCTTTGCTTGCTATTATACTAAAAATATTTCAAATTTCCAATTTTACACATGATATAATATACTAATAGTATTGTTGATCCAAACCGATCTATGTGTCCAATTCAATAATCTTCATCTTCTTCTTTCTTTCTAAGAGAAAGATAAAAGTCTAGCTTATCAACTTTCAATATTCCACAAAGAACTCCTTATTCATATTTCAAACATGTGTTTTCCGGAAAGCAACATTATGCCTAATTCAATCTTGTCGACAGGGGCGGATCTACTGTAGCGCGCGGGGGGGGGGGGGGGGGGGCAGCCGCCTCCTCTGGATTTCGAGTTATTTATTGGTACCGATCGAAGTTGCCTCTCTCTGGAAATTTTTTTGCCTCCCTCTAAATGTTTAATTTGTAATTTGAGTCAAAATTTAGTGTTAAAATCAAAATAATTAATTTCTTGAATTATGATTGGTAATATTAATTATAAGTTATAGGATCATAAATTATAAGTTAGGGTATTGGAAAATATAAGTCAAAACATTGTTTTTTTATCGAGTACCCAATTAGTTAATGGATTTAAATCTGATTCGATATTTTTTTTGCCCCCCCTGACGAAAATCCTGAGTCCGCCCCTGCTTGTCGGTGCTAACATGGAACATAATATTTAAACATTTTTTTTTAGTTAAAAGCCCGTAAGAGAAGTATTTAAACTTTAAACAATTTTAAGGGAATTATAAGAGACTGGAATATATAAACTATGCATTTCAATAAAAGTGACTATGCATTTAAACTTTAAAACCTGAAAGGTACCATTTAGAAAGCTAAATTTTAGAATAAAATGAAGTACTTAATCATGTCCTAACGCTGAGGCTAATGTGATATAAAGATATAATTATACTTTCATTTCAGAATAATTTTCTATAAAAGTGTTGAATCTAATTTCCAGTGGGTATAGTATGTTTATTTTTAAAGAGCCTTTTGTTCCTCAAAATATTGTGATTTATTCAGAGTTTAAAACATACCTTTAAGAGAGCATTTAGATGAAGAAATAGAAAATTCCGAACCCAAGACCTAACACAAATAATAATGACTCACACTGAGGACTTCAGCTTGGGTCCGATGGCTATGGAACTCAAAGTGGTTCCAATGGGTTCGCTCACCGTCGGATCTGTTTTAGGATTCGTGCGCACGAATTTTAAAGCATACGCAAAAATGCGGACGTGAATCCTAAAACAGATCCGATAATGAGCGAACCCATTGGAACCACTTTTGATCCAATGGCCATCGAACCCAACCTGTTCTCCACACTAAGAGAGGCAAGTTCAATATTTATAAGAAATATCTAACAAAAATATATGTCAAAGTGCCCTTCTTTTATATTAAAAAAAAACTAAATACTCTCTTACTATTTTTGTATAAAATAAAAGTTATTTTTTATATTTCTCTATTATTTCAGTACAAGTGAAATAACAAATTAGGGAAGATGATTGATGCTTGCCTTGTGATATTCTACAGACTAAAGTAATATATAATATCTGAGCCGCCACATAAATGTGACATTGTGAATAGATGCTAACTTGTCGGACTCCATGATTTTAAACCTAACGCCAACCATTTATTAATAGATAAATGAGATAATGCAAAAGGCTCCCATGAAAGAAACTGCTTTTGGAAGAGGTTGGAGAAGAAGTAGGTGCTTCTTGATTTCATTGTTAAGATTTTTTTTATTATGCTTGAAATATATAAGCTTTATTTTTTTTTTCAATAACCAAGTCACTTAATTTTTCATATATAATATTTCCACATATTAATTAACATTCAATTATATTGACAGTTCATCCATATGGAAATTCATGTCTAAAACATATATATATCCTTGAAATATAACATACTACACTCTATTTAGTATAAATACTTTTAATAGTTTCTGATTTCCTATTGTTTGTGCATAGTGGGTAAATAAAAAAGAGGTGATTGAACTTAAAAAGCTTAAATAACTAAACAATGGCTATATATTTTATTTCATGTCCCAAGTTGGATAGGTTACTTGATTTGCAATATATATATAACTATATATGACATGAAGTTGATTGGTGCCATGTCTTTGCTTGTTTTTAGTAAAGGTTTTTGAAAATTTGAATTTTCATATTGTGTAGTTCTGTTTGGATCCAGACTCGCCTAATAATATTTGGATCTTGTTTGTTCTAATGAGGAATAAGTAATTTGTTAATTTTTAACAATTCTAAAAGGATCACTTGATAATTATTTATCGTAATCATTTTGATGGTTTTCAAAAATTAAAGTTTAATTTTAAATTCTTAAATTAAGTTGAAGTATAAGATAGAGTGTATGTTTCGTAGTATATTAAATGATTAAAAGTTTCGGCAATAAAAAATTAACGGTTCTCGATGTATCACCAATTTTGATTGATTAAATTTAAAAATTAATTGTTAGGATATTTATATGTCCGATGACTATGAGATACTTATAAATATAATTTTTATTTTCAACCTTGATTAATTTGATGTAAAAATTATTGTCACGATTGTCAAAAAATCATAGTCAATAATCATACTCGATTATTACTTTCTGAACAAAAATAATGACTTACATGGCCAGGCTAAATGAGTTGCGCATGCCTATGATATAAATTTATAAATTTGCTTTATTTCTAGTCTTAGATTTATCCCAACCTTGTGCAAATTCTACTCTATAAGGGCATGTTCGGCCCACTATCGGGAATGGGTGTAGGCATAGGAATTGAACTGTTTTTTATTGTTTCTGTGGGAAAATATTTTTTCAGTTGAACTGAATTTTTATTTTCCCACGCGAACAGTAAGACCCTGTTCGGTGCGCTACTGTGCGCGTGAGAAAAAAAAAATTCACTCAGACTGAAATTTTTTTTTTCCCACGAGCACAGTAAAAATCAGTTCAATTACCATGTTCATTCCCCAGCCCATTTAAACGCCGAACAGGCCCAAATGGAGCCAAACATGCTATGTTCGGACACGCTACTGTTCCCGTGGGAAAAAAAAATCAGTTCAACTGAATTTTTTTTTCTAACGAAACTAGTAAAAAACAGTTCAAATTTTCACTTTTTATATGTGCACACCCATTCTCATCGGTGCGCCGGATCAATTGAGTGTGAAAGGAATGAGATGCCAAAGAAAGCAAGGAAGGCGAAAATTGATGCCCCCCCTTGACCCTTCTGGTATTATTCAATCTTATCTTAACTGATAATATATAGGCGTCCAATCAGTGTAAATGGATGCTAATTTGTCGTGCATAACTTCATAAAAAATACAAATTATTTGTTAACATATGTGTAGAGATAATGAAAGATTCCATATAATCTCTTTATTCTTTTTGGATAAAGATGTGAAATATTCTAATTTTAAATATTTATATATGATTTTCATCTGGATTTCTTAAATTATATCTTTACGCAAATAGTATTGCCTTGAACACTAGATCAAAGATTTTCCAAAATCTTATATATTAGAACAGATTTTATGTTAATTAATAATGAACGCCCCTCCAAATTTTGAATTTGAAATTAACCAACCAAACCTTTTCAAATACCATTTTTACCACACAGTACTTCCTATGCGCAGCTTCGTCCATTTAGGACCTGTTCGGATGTAATCTCGAAAATACTGTTCACGTGGGAAAAAAAAAATTCACTCGGACTGAATTTTTTTTTTCCCACATGTACAGTAAATTTCAGTTCAAACTTTTTCTATTTCCGTTCCTATATTCCCATTCCCACTGTGCAGCCGAACAGGGCCTTAGTCACCTGATTTTTCTCTACTCTCTAGAAAAAGAGAGATTAAATATGATAGAATGATAGGTAAAATAAAATGCACAAATTAGTTTTATTTTAGCACAAAACTCAAACGGCCCACTAGTGTCATTATCTTTCCTGTTACTGATTTTTTTTAATTTTAAAGGCCCATGGGCCAGATTTTTAAGTGATGTGATGTACAATACTATTGCTTAGCATGCGAGACGGCGACATGACAATTTGTAAGATTTAATTAATTACCTTGACAAACGGAGGACTGAACTTTTCTTTATATAGTTACATTTCTGTCTATATTAGGTGTGTTTGGATAGGAAGTGGGGTTAGCAAGGTTATTAATTCATAAATTACTTGCATGTTTGAGCAATAAATTATAATTTATTGACATGAAAATGTTGATAATAGACTAAAAATTAAAGTCCTTGTGTATATAGGACGAAAGTCCTAGAGTCATCGAGGAGGGTACGATTTAGTCTAATGGGCTAATCTGGTGTGGGAATCCAATCTCTGTGATGGGCGATCCTCTGAAGGAGGTTCAATGGGTAAGAACAAGCAGATAGGTTGGCCAAGGAGCACAAGAATATTTTAGATATGAAACTTTTGTTTCAAACCCATCTCTATGGTGATCAGTGCTTCTATGTAGTGTAATAAGATGAGTATTACAAGTCGGTAATTCGCGAGATGTGACTCTATACACATCTCAGAGGAAACTCTTCTATATGAAAATGACTGTATATAAAAGGCCGCGGCTACTAAGTTTAGGCTACCCGTACTTACATTTTATTTAATTGTTTCAAGAATAAAACTTATCTAACAAATTGTAAGGCTATAAAATAGTAAGCTAATCTTATATATTTTTATTGCTCAGAATATGTAACTTTTATTTAAATATAGAATAGCAAAACAACTTTTTTGCTAACCTAACTCTTCCTTCGTATTATGGTTTTAAAAAAAATAGATATTTACCATCTCGCAGACAATAGCTGCACATTCTACTTTTGAGAACACTTGTATGCCGTATCTAATATATAGTAGGCAATAGAACGACTTTTTTTTTAAAATAGAATTAATTTTAAATTTTTTAACAGAACAAGTATTTTTGAATTATTTTTTATAAAAAAATAGCTTCACCGATCTACAAAATCGGTAGAGCTATTTACTATTGATTTATGTGATCAGATTGTATAGATAGGTCATAAAATGACTCCACTGATTCAGCATATCAGTGGAGCAAACGTCTTTTTGCCTCCACCGATCCGGATTGGTGGAGTCTTTTTTTTTTTTTTTTTGTAGAATCCAAATCAATGGTGCTTGTTTTGTTAGAAATATTAAATTTGATTCTATTTAAAAAAAAAATCCAATAGAACGGTATGAATTTAGTCTCAATCAGATGGGAAAAAAAAATTCAGTGTATGTTTAGAAGTAGGGGGTCCGTTTTGAGATTTGTGTCAGATTTAAACGACAGTCTGAATTTGATAATTCTATATACGGTATCGTGGTGATCTGAATTTCCCTTGAGGTGCGCATTTACTATTTGTGAAACCAAATGGTATTAACTATGGTTATGTTTAGTTGTGTACTACACAGTGGAATAAGAGCTTTAGGTTTCACTTATTTCATCAAACGTGATTTAATTGAGTCGGACTAAAACAGAATAAACCGATCTTTAGACCGGACTAAATTGGCCTAAACTAAACCAGCTTTCTAGGTGATTTAATTTTAATTGAGTATGAGGCCTAACTTTTCATTATTTTTATTATTTTTAATCACTTTTTAAGAAATATAAAATAACTAATATTTCTTTTCATTTACGTATAAGAAAACTTATAACTTTATCAATTATATAATCAATATTTTTTTAAATGACATAACTTTCTAAATCAACAAAATATGCAATCTAAAAAATAATTAAATAAAATATTTTTTTTAAATTGTACTACAAAATAATATTTTTTTTGTTCACAAACCTAACACATTTTTGACAAATAAATTAGTACACATATAACTTTAATTAAATAAGATTCATTAAATACAATGTGCTTCTCGAAGATATAGAATTAATTTATACATAAATCATCTTCTTACATAATTTCTTTCAGTCAAAATAAAAAAGAAAAATAATACAAAGAATAGTTTTATTATTGTTATTACAAATTTTCTAGGACAAAATAATTTGTAATATCAAATCATACCTTAAGTCATCAAATTCTTTTCAAATAAGAAATAATTTAAGTCAAGGTATAACTTTAGATATCAACCAAACATGAATAATTTAAATCGACCTAAGTTAGAATAACCAAGTTAGATCTCATTAACTTTAGTCCACAATTAAACATAACCTATATGTATTAATTGTAGACTAAATTACTACGCAGATAATTTATGCATAGATGTCATGTGCGTAACTAGTAAAAATAAAATTTCTCCAAAATAACTGAATAAACGGAACGAAGGACCGAACTTTTTTTTGGAAAAATGTATTAATCATAAGTCCATAACTACAATAAAGGTGTTTATAGTTCGAATTTGAATATTTTAACTATAGCTTTTTTGGATTTCAAAAGCTATAACGTTATTAAGTGTATTTTCTTTTACAATGATTATGAATAGCTAACCATGGTTGCGCTATAGTTTTTTCAGACCTTAAAAGCTATAGCACTACAATCGCTATTTAGAACCTTGATTTTAAGAGATGCGCGACACAATGTATTGTATTACAAGTATGGCGACAAGTTCAGAATTTAAAAATAATCTGACAAGAGATCTGGAACTTGTAATTAAAATATAACACGAATATAAATTAAAATTATTTTCTTACATAAAATATTAATAATTACCGAAAATAAGTAAAAAAAATATAGAAAAATTATTGTTTTGTTCAAAATTGAAAAATAATTTAAAAGGATACGGTCCTCTTTTTTAAGTACAAGGCCTGCCAGTGTTTAGGGTTTAGGGGTTTAGAAACAGGAAACAGCTGATTATGTGGCGCCAAATTGTACCACCAAGGAACCACGGTGCACCAAGCTTGGTACACTTGTCTCTTCCGTACGTGTCAAGTGGGACACAGTTCTCTACGGTGTCGACGTGTCTTCGTCTCGTGAAACCAAAGCCAACAGCAGAAACTTTTTGACCTACGGGCATATCTCAAAAAAAAAAAAACAGCAGAAACTTTTTGCTGGCTCTCCGTTTCCCTCTGGTTTCTCTTTAGTCTTTACATTCCTACTTCCTGAAACGAGCAAAGAAAGACATCTCCGCCTCGATTAAAAGCGGATCAATCGATTAAAAATGGCGGATAAGCCGAGCCGTGCGCTGGTTTTGTAAGGCGACGGTCTGACGTCGGTCATCTCCGCCTCGCATTCCAACCTCCATTCTTTCGCCTCTCTCTCCTCCTGCGGCTTCCTCTCCCTCCGATCTCCCCCATCCGAAGGTCATATCCTCTCTCTTTTCTTGTTTTCGCTTTCGTTTGGGTTTGGTTACTGTTACCAATCTAATTTTAGTCATGGGATTGAGAAAATGAACTGTTATTGATGGTAGATACTTGCATGGATGAATTCAGATTAAGGTGTTCAGTTCTTTAGTGGTAAATTGGGATTACTGACTTTTATTGGTTTTAATTTCAGACTCTGTAGCCGACAGCAGAACAGCTCAAGATTTGCACAGTTACTTGATTTGTATGATTTCTACATTGCCAAGGTTGCATATTTTACGTGGCTATCTAAAAAAAATGTTAGAAATAGAATGAATTCATTCTGACATAGATCTTATTATCAGAATGGGCAGAACAAAGAGTCTGGTTCTAGCGCTGATGTGAATCTTTAAGTACTGGAAATTTTGAGATACCAAATCATATTCAGATTTTTCCAGTACCTGGATTGTCAAAGAGGTGTCATCTTTAAGTTGCTGCAGTTTTGAGATAACTAAAATAAGATGACATGAGTTCCTATGTTCCTAGTCCACATGCTTGATTGAATTTAGTGAGAAACATTTCATACTAGGACTTACAGATGGCATTTTCCTATAATTGTGTGATGAAACCCCCATTTAATCAATTGAGCATCAGTTGACCTGTCAATGTAACAGCTTACCTTCAGGTATCCCTAAATCTTGCAAAAGAAGACTTCATTCTCCTCTGTTTAACCCATTTTTTCTTTTAACATATCTCACATGTTTAAATAGACACCAATGAATGATCTAATAGAATTATTGAACAAAAGACTATGCTGCATTGAATCCAGTATGGTTCGCCTTTAATTATTGAGGTTTAGGATCTTTGCTATATGCACACTCTTGTGTTTATTTTACTATTAACATACCTTTTGAGCGTCATCTTTTTTAAATCTTTCCTTGTTATTATTATTTTAAGTTTTCAGGCTTATGGGCCTCAGAGCAGCCATATTCAGCAGCTCACCTGGGATTATTTCTCTCGCGTCCGATCTCTCTCTATCTACTTTCCAACTGGAGGAAACTGACTTGTCAGAATTACCTTCTCAGCTTCTCTCCCTTCTAGGGTTTTCCGGACAAAATGTACTGGAAAAATCTGAATATGATTTGGTATTTTTACATATAGCCTCTGAAACCTTAAAGACCCAAAAAGGGAAGAATGCAGCCGACTGGCTTAACCAGTTAGTAGGGGCAATATTGGAGATTGCTACCCCTGGGTCAACTGTGTCATCCCAACTCCACCTTTCTATTGTCTTGAGCTATAAAGAATCGTCAGATAGGACCCGAACCTCCCTAGTAGAAGAAATGAACTCTGACTTAGGTTTGCTTTGGCCACGCCAGAGTTATACCATGAAGAACAGGAAGCCTTTGGATGAAATTAGGTAAGAAATATTTTTGTTGCATCCAATGTTTGTTTAGTTACCATTACAGGCATAGCACAGGTGCATATAAGTTTGTATAGTTTAGAGTTCCTTGTAGTTTAAAGACAAACTTGCACGAGGCAACCAGCTGTATTAATGAAATTGGTTGAGCTCTTCTTCTATGGTGCTTACAAATATCCAAAAATGAAGCATTTTTAATGGAAGGGAATTATTATCTTATGTAGGCATGATTATCCAATGCTGGTTGCAGTGGCGGGATGGGGTGACTAGAAGAGACATCGCCAATGCATTTACTTTTGAGGAATTCAATAAGGTACCTTTTGTTATTCCTGATCAAATATTTAGAAAAGTGCTTCCACTACTCTTAAGGGTCATCAGAGTGCTGTTGGTATGTAGTAGTTGCACTTCCATATTGTGAGCTTATTCACTTCACATTGGTACTGTTTTTTTTTTCCTCTCTTTTGTATGCTGGCTTTAATTAGTATATTTTTGTTATGATGTTTATACTCTGCCCAATGATGTAAAATCTAAAATGAAGAATAACTAAGATGGCTGTTCCATGTGTGCTCTCTCTGTGCTTGGGAGTAAATGAAGTTTCCTTTTGAGAGGCAAGTAATACAGTCTACTTACGGCATAAATTGCCCTAAAAGTGGCCTTGATTCGTGAACCTAAACCCTAAATCCTAAACCCTCATTTGGTCCGTTAAATCTAAAATGAATGGGCCGTATATACAGGAGCGGAACTAGAAAATTTAGATTAAGAGGGGACTGAAACTTAAAATGAATAGTGTGTGGCAGTTGGGATTCAAACCCAAGTCTCCATGACCACATAGTGGAATTCTAACCGCTGAGCACCCCATGGGTTGGCGGTATATCTGCCCCTGCAGGTATACACTTTGCTGCTTTATAGATGGTAACTTTGGAGTTCTTCAGAAACTGATGGTAAGGTTAGAATTTTGAAATATTAAGATGGTAACTAAAAAAATTTCTGTTTCGAATCTGGGACCTGTGATCCTAACTGTAGGATCTAAGTTGGATGGTGACTCTAAAACCCTCTGCTATTCATGCTATTTTGGAATTAACATGAGCAGAGAGAAATCCACGTGCTGCTTGTCTAACCACAAGATTATTTATTGTTTGGTACCCAAAAGAGAAACCTACTAGCTCCTTTGCTGGATGGAGTGGCCTCTGGACAGCCATCTCTGGTTTGTATTAAGCTTGGCTATTATTGTCTTATAATGAGGCTGAGGGCACTATTGCATTTTATATTTCCATTTAATCATTGTGTTTTTTACAAGTTTGCAACTAGTGTTGGTATAGGAATTGATGGTACTAGTTGGTCCTAATGTTTGTTTCATGTTTTTGGTTTCTTCCTGGTTTGTTTTATTCTTAGTTTTTTAACTAGTGTATTTCTTATTATGAGATTAATTACAATTGCTTTTATCATTTCCTCTTTTCTCAATTTGAGCTCTTAAGTATGCAATTGGCAACAGTAGAAAAAATCATCTTACCTTTTTGTGTCCGACATTTTTAGTGTTAGATTTTATGTTTGGTGTATATCTGGCTGTTTTCTTCATAAAAAAAAAAGGAAATGAGAAATTATACTATACTAGTACAGTATCATGTCAGTCAGATCCGTGACCCGGTATTTAATGGTTGTGTGTTGTTAACATGCCTCTTTATTAATACTTACATGTTCATTTTGTGCAAGTTCTACCAGATCCTCTTTACATAATTTTGTTGTTGTTTTTGTTTTTTTTTTTTTTTTTGCACATAGAATGGAGGAAATCTGGCCATGCTGGCAGACAGGTTTCTACATGAGGTGGCGTTCAAACTATGGAGGGCACCCAAATATGGCGCTTAACTATTGACCTAACAATATTGTAGAGAGAATGAGAGATTTGGTTTTACATATTTCATGTACTTTGACCAGGTTGAAAATAAATGTGTAGTTGGCGTTGAATGACGAGTCTATTCTCTCTTGGAATCTTGCTTCTGTGAATTGCATTTGCAGAGCTGATTTCATTTCGTTTTTTCTTTGTGCTGTTTTTGTTTTGGTTTCCTTTTTTTTATTCTTATATACTCAGGTTTGTTTTTAAAATAATATAGATCACATCTCAGGCTCATTTTCATATATAAGCTTTAATTTTTGTTATTAAGAAGTTAAAAATGATAAATACATACAAAATGAATATATACAATTCACCTTCTTATATTTATTTATGTCTTGGTAAAATAAATTTACATCGTCACTTTGTCAGGACATCAGTAGGTTGGCTAGAAGGCTAGAAGGCTAGAAGGCTAGAAGGCTAGAAGTCCAGAACTCATTTATAAATTATAAGGTATAAAAACGGACGTCTCGAGTTAGCGGTAACGGAGAGGTTTTGATTTTATTTTTTGCCATCCAACTCTTCAGAGTCCAGTTGTGTGCACTGGAAAGAAAGATGTAGAATTATTTGTTACAATTCTTTCAGTCCAGTTGTGTGCACTAGAAAGTATAGTGATAAATGAATTATTCGGGTTCGGTTCAGTGAGATCAAAAATTCGTGATTCGGGAATAATTCGGGTATAATTCAGGATTGATTCGGAATTATCCGGATAAGAAATCTCAGTCCAGTAAAGGAGCAAAAAAAAACCAAAAAAAAAAAATTGTTTTTGGAAAAATTTGGGAAAATTCGTAAAATTTGAGAAAAATTCGTAAAATTCGTTAATTATTCAGGTTTAACTCTGTCGAAGTTTAGTTAACCGAATAATTCGGCGTTCGATTCGGCATCACCCCAAAAAAGAATTATTCGGGTATAATTCAGATATCTTGTCACTAGTAGAAAGTAGAAAGAAAGCACTGAGAAAACCCATTACAGATTTTTATACACATATATGTAATAGACAATAGAGATTCTTTTGTTACCGTACTAAGAGTGTTCCTAAGTTTATTAAATTTATTTGTGAACTCAACTCTCAAATTTATTGGATTGATTTCAAATAACGAATTTAAAAAACCGTTAAAATCCTTGTACCTTATAAGTTATGCATTTACATATGAAAATTTTAAAATTTAAAACTAAAATTTAAATTAATCTATAAATCTTTTAATTTGAAGTTTTGAACTACTTAATTTTATAATAAATTAATTAAAATTTTAAAAAATTTATATGTTGACACACCACTTATAAAGTAGAAGAATTTAAATTATTTAAATTTATCATTTAAAGCTAATTCAATAAATTTTAAATTTAAGTTCCAAAAAAAAAAACTTACAAACACTCCTAATTTTTTATCTGGTCCATCTGAAAAAAAAAATGAAAAACCTCCATGCTTACAAAAACTGACACATTGAATGACGCTGGAGAAACATCCCAGTATTCCACCAACTTCGCGCCTTTTTCGATTCTCAACTTCATCTTTTCAATATTACCCCTATTAAAATGACTTATTACATCCGAAATTCTAGACTGGAGAGAAAAAATAATATACGATGAGAATGATTGTTTTTTTCAAATGGATAAATATTTTCATATAACAAATTTGTATAATAGATATAGAAGTTTTTGGATATTAACCATAATTAATTATATATATCTGAGATAATGCACTTGAATCTTAAAGTAGAATAAAGAATTTGATTTTTTGAACGTACACCTAGTTAAATGATATTAAGTGTTTCCAGATCTATAAAATAGTATGGTTGATATAAGGATGATGCTATCAATTTTATAAATAATATATAAAAACAAAATTATTTTAGAGAGAAGTATTATTAATATACTTAGATTTATTTTAACTGTTAATTTCTATAACAATTATCGAAATATGTTTAAAGTGACGAAAATTATAGTAATTGATTAGAAAACTATTATACCAACAAGAAATACAAATTTTAATTTATTGGCCAAAAACCGCGATCTTTTCCGGTCAAATACAAAGTTATTTTACCAGAAATTATTATAAAAAAATTAAATTTAAAGATATAGAGGTACCATAATGCAAGTTTACTTGAGCTAATTCCGAAGTTGGGAACCCTCGTCTGATTTGATGTTTCCATTAATGCTCTTTCCGATTTCCGAAAGAGAGTACTTGACAGCCTCGCGCGGTTTGAATGCATATCCTCTGCATTAACTCAAAAAGGAATCTTTTGAGTTAATAATTAACGACCGTCTGATCTTAAACGGAGCCAATCCGGCCCATTCTTATGATATAGGGAGCCCTTTAATATTAGTGCGAATTTAGTCTACACGAATTTTAAAGCAGATCGGATGGTCAATATTCATTAACTAAAGATTCCCTTTTGAGTTAATGCAGAGGATACGAATCGCACGGTATGAAGTTTCCTATTTTTTTTTTTTTTTTTGAAAGCTTTAGGATGTTGGCCGTCTCCTCCTCTCTCTCTCTCTCTCTCTTTTGAAATCTTGGCAGGGCCTGTCAAATACTCTCTCTCTCTCTCTTTTGTAGGAAAAGAGGTTGGTGGTTCCGATGGAAGACGCCATTGATGCTCTCATTGCAGATTTGGTTCAATCTCTCCTCCCCACGAAAATGGATCATAAACCTTCGATTTCTCAGCAAGAAGCTGTCGCTAAACGGGTACGATCGAGTCAGCTTGTTTGTTTAACGAACATATCTTTTTTTTTCGTTTCTTGTAATTTTTCTTCTGGATGAATGGAGGAGCTGTCTATCTTTTTTCTCTTTTCCTCAAATAAGTTGAGATTCTTTTTTTATTCTTCAGTTATTTCTACTAGGTGTTGTCTTCTCCTCGTCTTATCCTACAAAACTTGTGTTGTCAAGACCCAGATCTTGAAATTTTTTTACTATATGTTTGGAATAATATCAAAAGAAGGTTGTGAAGTGTAATTAACTATTTCATTGCGAAATGGGCATTTGCCTCTTCTTCTTTTTTTTTACAAAAAAGGGTAGGTTGTAAAGAGCGTACGGCTGTAATGTCTTTTAAAAAAAATTTAGGAAAAAAATGAACTCTGTTTTCTACTTTATTTAAATTCTTACAGCTGCTGTTTTGTTCCTGTTTACTTTTCTTCAGCGGGATTGAAGCTTTAAACTGAGGAAAAGCCATGTTTTCCTTGGTGTAAAGATATATTCACCTGAAAAAAATAATTTGAAAAAAGGAACGAATGAAATCTGTGTTGAAAGTTTTATGTTTGCGCATTTCTGAGAACAAAATGTTAAGGTGTTGCTTCGTATGAGCAAAATTTGACATTCAGGCGTTGTAAAAAAAAAGTTAGGGTTGATTGTCAAAATTAGAAATCTCAATGTAGACTATGCAAAGTTACCGCATTGTCCAACTTTAAACCAGTTGTCAGAGAAAATTGCTTCTTTTATCTACATGCATTAATGCATACTTGAAAAGTGTTGTATGCTCTTATAAAAAAGAAAAGAAAAGTGTTGTATGCCTGATAAAAAAAACCAACAAAACGATGCCTGGAATTCTGGTCACATGTGCCAACAATTGTGTGTGACCGCAATGGGTCCTCAGAGAGCAGAAAAATTGATTGGAGGTGGTCAGAATTCCAGGCATGGCTTTGTGGGCTATTTTCATTGGGTACTTCTGATCACGTTTGTTTGAAAAGAGGGAAAGACAAGTGAAGAGTTCAATTTAGGAGTTATACAAGTAACATTTGCCAATTGCAATTTATTTTATTTTCTCTCTGCAATTGCAGATGCATGCGATTGTACTTCTCTACAACTACTACCACCGGAAGCAGCACCCTCAATTAAAGTTCCTCTCCTTGGAAACCTTATGTGAGATGGCTGTTAATGAAAATCCACCCCTCTTGGCTTACCTCGAGAAAACCATCTCCCTTTCAAAAAGTCTCTCACTGGTGGAGAAATCCATCATGCGTGCATGCAACATATCAAAGGCATTGTTTGACCACGACACAAGAATAATGGAGACATGGCCGATTGAGAAAGTGGCAGTGTTTATTGCTGATGCCAAGAGAGAGAAATGCTTTCTTGAGAGGGACTCCTTGGTCGAGGGGTTTTTTTCACTTTTGGAAATAGAGGTAGAGGGACAGAAGCCTATGGATTTGCTTGAGAACTCGACAATTTCGAAGGTTGAGAGTCGGACTGGTATGCAAAATTTTGTGGTACAAGGAAAAAAAGGTCAAAAGCTAAGTAAACATCAAATCTGGAACAAGGAAAAAGGGTACAAAATGACATCTGGTCAGGTGCCTGTACAGGATGGTATCAGGATTATGTTTGCATTTTTAAAGATAAATCTGACAAATTATTGTTTTGGTTGTTTTAAATAGGTATCAACCGGGCCAATTTGTGTACTTGGTACAGTCGTCAAACATACTCCCTCAGCAAAGAAAAGTCAAGGGCAATGGTCTTTTTGATGGAATGCTTAAAGCCGCCATCTGCCAAAGAGTTTGTAGAGATCCCCATAAAAGATGTACTCAACAAGTAGTGATAAAAAACTGCTCTTTTTATTTATATATGTTTTTAATTTCTACTTGCTTGTATTCGGTTTATAGTATATTAGGTACCTAGATCAAGGAGTAGAGCATAATTAAGCAAATGATATTTAAATCATGCTCTAAAAATTCTTCCTCTTTGTTTGCTTCCAAATTAAGTTCACATTTAAATTAACATGCTTGGTGCAGTTTGAAATGTGCAATTATCCCAAGTGGCTCAATACATGAACAAATGCCAGTTCGATTCTTTCTCTTATTGCCCTATGCCGACATCATTTCTGACTGTTTGAGGTATGCATTCTTACCAGTATTGAGCTAGATTTTGACTTAAATTAGAGTACATTTAATTGTACTTCTAGGTGTGGTAGGATAATCGAGATTCTGTGGATGTAAAATTCAACTGAATTGAGGTACAGTTGGACATTTGAAGCTTAAGGAAGCTTAATTGCACGATTATCCGATTTCATCCGAATCTGAATCCGAATCCGAATCCGGAAAATTACTTAAATTATCCGAGACTATCCGTATTCGTATCCGTATCCGTATCCAAAAATTTATAGCGGATAAGGATACCATTAGATTTTTAACTATCCATAACGGATGTATCCGACCATTTACATCCCTAAACCGCAAAAAATGTACTCTTATGTTCTTAAATTGATTTATTGAAATACATATTCATACCAATGATTTATTAAACTGCCTATACATATATATATTGATGAATAATATAACACTATGACATGATTCGTGAGTAATGTTTTGATAATATGATATATTGTCTTGTAATCAACAAACTTATTATGAAAAAATATTAGATCTAATTTATGAATGAAAAAATTATATTTAAATATTGATAATATGATATGAAAAAAAACTATGACATGATTAGTAACTAATGTTTTAATAATATGATATGTTTTGTAATCAACAAACTTATTATGAAAATATTAGATCTAATATCCGTATCCGTCCGATATCCGATCTGTATCCGTAGCGTTTAATATCCGTATCGGTATCCGTATTTGAAAAATTATAATGGAAAGGATATGGTTTGATCACTATCCGATCCGTATCCGACCGTTTACACCCCTAGGTACCTTCCATTTCTATGTAATTGGGATGTAAAATGAATTATCTATGTATGTTAGCTTGGTGCTTCTATATTATAATATTTAGAAGTTGAGGATAAATAAATTTGTTGTTTATCTTTTTTTTCTCAGTAAACCGACATCACAGCTAGAAAAGGAGCTTGAAAAAAGTGAGGGAAAACCAACAAAGTCAAACAAGTCTCCAATGAAGATCAACAATCAGCATGTTCATATGAAAAAGGAACTATCCAACGGACCTCTGAGGGAAAAGGGCAACAATAGAAATGGCAATCCTGACAATAACAGAGAGCACAACCCCTCTGTTACTGTGCCTTGTAACAACTCTTCTGCAAAGCATATGACATCTTTTGCGGGGCCCTTGAACAATTGCTCTCTAAAGAATGCCACATCAATTTCTGAGCTTTCTGGCAATGGTACTGTGAAACCAGTAAAGTTAGGAGCGGGAGTTGGTAATAACAGTAGGGAGAACGGTACTGCCAACGAAATTACCAAAGATGTTAAACAAGAGAATGGTAACACAAACAAGGTATATTATTATATTGGCCAGTTTTTATGATCTTGTCTTGACCTAAAACTATACCCTAGAGCTTGCTTTGGACCTGATCATTCAAATAACATACTGAAACTGTCACATAAGTTGGAATGACATGCTGTAGTTGATATTTATGATGTTTTATGAGCCCTTATCCCTTTTGTAATGCCTTTTATGTTTCTTTTTCTTCCTTTTCAGGAACTAAGGGAATTAAACTCAAAGCCATGCACTCCTACAAAGAGGTCAATCATTGAAACCTATGTTAAGCAAGGTATAGATAATATTCTTCTATCACTGTTTGCAGGAAATAAGACAATGATCAAATGTGTCATAAAACAATTGTCTTATTGCAGAGATAGTTCCATTTGCGATGAAATATGCACCATCTTGCGTAGGTTGTCTGATGAAAATAAGGGATGATTTGGTTAGTGGATTTATTTTACCCATGTTTATACTTTCTACCTTGTAATTTGTGTTATTTTTCAATTGGTTCCAATATTGTAATTAGATGTTTCCTTTAATTTGGTCTTTGGATTGCAGTGTGAAATTCAGCTGAAGCTTGAAGATAAGATTGCTCAGTGTGAGATGGACATTCAGACCATTAGAGATGGTACTTCTATAATGATCACTTTTCCCCTTTGTATTTTATACACAATTTTCTCACTCCTATGTTAAAATTGACAAGCATTTTACAGTCAGAACAAGAATTAGTGTCAGTTATAATTACCATATCAGTCAAGTCTGGTACATAACAAAGAACTTTTTTTTTTTCCTTCCATTTTTCTTTCTTTTCCAATTTGAGACTTGTAACTGGGTTAGGTTTTTGAGGTTATTATTCTAGAGAACTTACTTTCTAGACCTCAGTTCTGCATAATCTCTCAGTTTTGTTATTTTCTTCTTCTTAATATTTGTAGAAGAACAGATGAAGTCAGAAGCGGAGAAAATAGTAGAAAGGTGGGAAAATGAAATTTCGAGTGGCCAGCTTGATGCCTCTGTTGGATGTCCAAATCCAAACAAAAAGAAGAAATTCAAGTTCAGGAGTTCATGCCAGGTATTTCATTTGGTGATGCTACTGCTGTTTTTGAAAATTATAATTATCATATATACTTGTCAAGCATATGAAATATCCCAAAACTAATACATATCTTTTCCATTTGTGTCAAAGAGATGCCAAAACACCGCTTTTTACCACAGCTCATTCTGTATAAATAAGGGAGAAAAGAAGGAATGTTCCTGTATTTTGAAGAAATTAGGGTGCATGTTATGGCTTACCTTTAGTTCACACTTCAGAGTGTTTCTTATTTGTACATGCAAACTTTTGTTTTCACAAACAACAATACTTGGGGTGGTTGACATTATCCATCTGAATTTTGGAGAAAACTCTCATCACAATGAAAGCTCAAATTCTTTCTTTTCTGTTGCTTTCATTGTAGTTTAATATACATAATTCTATGATTTTTCTTCTTTATGTTCTTATTGCCGATGGCAAAGAGGTTGACTTGTGATTATATCAAATTGTGGCAGATACTGGATGACAACTGTAGAGATAACAAACTGGCACTTCCAAGATACAACGTGCATCCAATTTCCAATGGTAAGATCAAAACTACCCAATTTAGTTCTCAATTTTTTTAGCTACTTTTTCATTTTGTTATCGGGCACATGCATATGTCCAAATCCAATTTTGATGTTGTAAGCATTATTTTTTTTATGTATTGGTACCAAGGGCCTGTGCTGTGAAAAAATCTTTTGTTTGCTTACATCATTATGAGTTACTTTTAAGTTTGAAGCTTTTATACTCTAGGATTATACTTGGCAAGTGCAACACTTAAAAGCAAGGGTGTTGATTGCATGGCTGAGAGCAAGTTGAAGAAGAATCCTCATGAGGCAAGGGAACATGCAGCATTGCTTTTGATGCAGAAATTGAATGAAATGGAGGAAGATTAGGGTTTATTAATTGTGAAAGTTTGAATGATGCCAATGTTTAATATATCTCGTTTTGATGTATTTAACTATTTACTGGTACCCTGTCATGTCAGCATTAATTGTGATAAGGGTCAAAAACATTACAAAGCCATCGGTTAATATTATTTTTGGCAAATGGAAAAAATCCTAAACAAATATCTCCATTAACACATGGAGGCACAAAATCTACCCACAAAAGATGGCAAACTGAATGGAGTAAATTTACTTGTAACAAGGCATACGACAATTACACCTTGCCAGATACTGGTACCTACCTGTGCCATTTCGTTGAGATGATCACGAGCCTGCCTTTGATGGATAGGAAGTAGAGGATAAGTAGGGCCAGGTTCTTATTCAAATCTGAACACACAATTATATATCTTATTGTACTAAAATCATCAAATAATTATTGATAGTAAATTGTTTGCGTTTAGAAGGATTTGGTACTGTTGTTTAGTGTTTAATCCTCAAGTTTTGGTTGAAGATTGAAAGATGAAATATCTAACACCTATATCATCTTTCATGCACAAAGTATTTAGTATAGATCGAGTAACGGGGATTAAAATCGTAATATTTTTGTTTTCTTTTTGTAAGCACAGGACTGCCGATGACAAATATTATCTTTTTGTAAGGTTAGTGGCTTTAAGTGCCAACTAATAATTTTATTGATAAAAAAAACGAACTTACAATGAGTCAAATGACTCTCCAATACAAAATTTAATATTTTATTCTCACAAAATTACTTAAAATAACTCTAATTTTCTAATCTCACTTATATATACTCACAATTACTTTATTACCTTAAACCTTATCGCTCTCTACGATCGGATCTGCTCTTTCGACAACTGTCACGCTCCAACGTCCGGTTCTACTCACCCGCGCTCCCCGCTCCGATTGAGATGACAAATATTATCGATTGATTATGAATCATATAACAAGTGGAACGAAAATTGTGCTAGGATTTAACTCTTTTTTTTTTAAAAAAAAAGCAAGAAGGGTCCAAATTGTTTATACAAAAGGGCCAATAGCCCAAATACAGTACAGTTGGAATTTGTATATACTCTTTTTAAAACATAGAGAATTAGAGAGTACCTGAAAATTTATTACCAAAAAGGAACATCACAAGTCGCAGCTAAAACAAAAGATAAATAACAAAACATCATACCTCGTAGTTTAAATTCATAATTTTATTTTTTGAGTTACTATGATTAAGTTTACTAATTTCTATCAATGAGCACGTATATATATATGTAATCATTCGAAGAGAACCAATTGTTGGGTTGGTGTTTGCTGGTGCAGTGAATTACAATAAGGTGACTAAATAAATATCATCATTTTTTTTTTTGGAAATGCAAATATATTTAACTGAATTTGCAACTGTCAATTTAGCAATTAATATTTATATTGAGAGAGGATCTAAAAGACAACATTGAGGTGCCAAAATAATTTATTATTTAATTGTTGTACGAAAATTCTTTAGACAGGACTTGAGATCAAAAAGTTATTAACTAAAAATTTTAGAATTACCTTACTAGGTCAACATTGCGTTCAAACAAAGAACATCTGCATTTTATGAACATGCACTATTTAAATTAATCAAATTTAATTCAGATCGGACCTGCTCATGTTCAAGCTGATCTTGCACAACTGACACAGATAACACCAAACAATTCCGGTTCAGATTGGTATCTTGATTCCGGGGTGTCGAATCACATAACAAGATACCAATGATCTAAATAATGCGTTTCCTCATTAATGTCATACGATAGTTGCTCCACGGTACCAGTATAAGAATTAGTCACATTGGTTTTTTTTCTTTATCTTCCTCCAATTGCATATTTTTAATAAAAGATGTGCTTTATGTGCCTTCTTTCATCAAAATCCTCTTGAGCCCTCTCCCAACTTTTACATATAACAATTTAATTCTCATTGAATTTAATCTCCTTTTTTGTATGATAAAGGAGCAGCACATTTGAGGCCAATTTTTCAAGTCAAAACTTTCTCAATGGGGTCTACACTTTACCATACTCTCCATAAGCCTACATAGGTGTTCGAGTCTTGGCCAATCTTCTACTTCTAGAACTACACAAATTTTAAATTCTCATGCCTTATCATTTACTTCAAATAATATTTAATCAAACTTGTGAAATTCAGTCTGAACTTTCGTGTTACTAATTAACTAGACCATACAATATTTATATTTTATTAGCTTTCGATGAGTTAATGATATTGTAGAGTTGGCGGCTGAAAAAGAATATATATATATATATATATTTTAAAGAAGCTGCATTAATTAACATGAAAACTATATATATTCATACTAAAATATGAAGATGAAAAATATATATAACAGGTTGGATAACAAACTCTCTTTAATCCGGATACATAATTTACACCTCAACATATTGAACTTACTGTGAATGTCCTTCCAAGAGAGGACACAGAACTTCCACAGACTACTAAGGCAATTGTTGTTGCGGTAATTGTCATGCAACATTCATCGCTTGACAGTGCAAGGAGGAACATGCTTTTCTTTGACAAAACACTCAACCGCATGACATTTTATGATGATAACAATAATAAGATTTGCTCAAGCATGTCATTATCAGCTCACATCTTGAGAATGTAATGTTGGCTCACGTGCTGATATTGTGACCAATTAATTTCACGAAAGATCATACCCCGTTGAAGAAAAGAAAAAAAAAAGACAAGTCATGGACTCTTTTTATTAATTATTAAAAGAGAAGTCATATATATATATACTTTTTTTACTAATTTGTTTATATATTTTAATTAAAAAAATTGAAAGCAGGTCTTTTTCTTTGATAAAGTTAATTTAGAGCCATATTTATCTCCTTTACAAAAGTGAAAATGCCTTTTCTTCATTGGTATAAATTTGTAATAGAGATTTTTCTCTATTTTATAGGATACATTTTCAAAATATTCAAATTTTGAAATATTTATTTCGAAAACAAAATTGAGCAATATGCTAAGCTCATTCACGGGCTTATGCTAGCCTATACATTAATGTCCATTAATGAAGATGAGCTAATGGTATTAAAGTTTAGCGGTTTTTTTTGTATTTCGATTCATTTTTTTGAATTGGAAATCAAGATTTCGTATTGATTTTCAATTCAAAGTCTTTTGTCGCAGATTTTTGATTTTATTGATTCTAATCCTAATTTTCAAAATAATCAAAAACTTTTTTGATAAGTGAAAAATTTGAAATAAACTTTTAACGTTTCCGCCAGACAGCCACTGTCTGATTTTCAAATATTGAGGAAACGAACCAAACAAACTCAATTAACTCCTAAACTGTTCAGACCTAAGATCTTAATTAAAAACAGAGCATACAGGGACACTCAAAAGACCCATAAATGATACTCTATATAATTATATATTAAAAAACGATATATAACTATGAAATCCAAACCTTCATTTACTAATTAATTATTTCCAGTAAGAAATAGGGAGTGCATAAAAACGACGTGCTCCATAAAGGGTCTAGAATACAAAGCAATTTATCTCCACCCAGAATATTCTGACAGGCAGATTCTTTCATAGGGGCGCAAAACATTAAATTCAGATCCTCTAGATTAACTCAAAATATGAGTTAGGATCTGGACCGTCCGATCAGAATCTACACGAATATTAAAAGGAGACTGTGCATTCAATCTGTGATTGGATTGGTCCGGATTCTGATCGGACGGTCCGAATTCAAACTCAAATTTTGAGTTATGTGCTTTCAATATCTCGTAAAGTGCTTATACTAACTTAAAAAAATATTTATATTAGTTGATAAAATGTTTATACTTTGTTTTACAAGATATGACAATCCAAAAATTATTGCTTATACTTGCTCCACAATTTTTTTAAATCTACTTAACAAAGTTAAATAAGGCTTAATGAAAATATATAAACAGCTTAAATTTGTTCTTACTTGAAAACCTCTTACATTAATCTAGACCAAAATTTAAAAACCTCTTAGCGTGACTCCTATTCTTACTTTTTAAAAAAAATTAAAAAACACAAACACACACACACATACAGCTACTTACTAAAATTTTAACAAGTATGAAACTTGCCAAAGAAGTGTTTACAATCCCAAGTATGTGTCTTCTAATTTCACCGAACCTTTTGTTTTGAGGAAAAAAAGGATAATGCTCATATTTAATTGATAATTGCGGTTACAAAGTTTATATTCAAGGTTTGTAAATACGTAAAATGCTCAAGACAATTGAGCTCAGAAAACAGGAGAAAGGAAAATTACAACAATGAAAATCAGCTGAAGGCTAAAATAAGAACTGTAAAGGAACTAAAATAAAAATTAAAGTCTAAAATAGAAACAAATGGAGGTTGAAGTTTATGTCGACAAGTCCTTAATTTTTGTTCTCCGTACCAGTGGCTACTTGAACCAGTCCGGTACCTGTGACTCTCCACGTACCCATCCTCTGCAGTTTGTGTTACCAGTAACTCACTACTTGTGCAGGGCTTTTTTTTTCTTCTGCATCTGTACTAAATGACATATATTAGTGAAATAAATTCTTGGTTAATCAAAATCTGGGTCTTTTTTTGTTTTCCTTTGCTGTTTTGGCGTACAAATATGATATATTTATTCTTTTGTTAAAGCAGTGACAGATTTTTGTATTGAATGATATTTACAGGCCGGATTTGCGTTTCCAGCGAATGGCATCACAATTGGAAGAAAAAAAAAATGTTGGTGTACAATTACTTTTAATTTTGAGGTAAACTTACATAAAAATAAACGTGATGCTTTTCATTTACACAAGCAAAATTAAGTCTATTGTACTAGAATTTGATACCTCAAATTTGTATGATAATCGGCTTTAAAAGAAAATTGGATTTTCCAATTTGTTGTGTTGTGGTTGTTCATGCGTTTGTCATGTGAAATTATTGTATATGGAAATCTTGTCATTTATTACCGATAGCGCGCATGAAGTTAATTGGACTTTGGAGTTTTAAAGTCAGAGTAGTAATAAATTAAAACATGTACAGAAATTAAAAGCAACAAAAACAAATTAAGTTTAATTAACAAAAAAAACTTAAATCTTGGGATCATATGGTGGATATATATCAATATTACACTCCATTATTAAAAAATAACTCATCGTAAAAAATTGTAATGGTCCACCAAAATGTATGATAATATATGATATTATTATCATACATGTACAGAATGTTATTAGCATCGTAAAAAATTGTAATTAATGGTCCACCAAAATGTTATTAGCATGCCAGAGTTTGATACCTCAAATTTGTATGATAATATATGATATTATTAGCTTTCAAAAAATTTGGGTTGTCCAATTTGCTGTTGATGTTCATGCGTTTGTCATGTGAAATTATTGTATATGAAAATCTTGCCATTTATTACCGACAGCATGAAATTTCGAATTTTAAAGCCACAATAGTTATAAAAAAATGTAAAGAAATTAAAAGCTATAGAAACAAATTAAGTTTAACACACAAAAAACAAAATCTTGGGATCATATATATGGTGGGCGTATATCATGAGTACTCCATCATATAAAAGTTACTCCATCGTAAAAAATTGTATGGTCCACCAAAAAGATTTGCGAAATAACTGGAAAGCCGTTGGTTACAAGGGAAAATGATATTTCTTAGCTACTCTTTTCATACTTGTAACTTCTCATCTATCATGTAACACGGATCATTCATTAATTACATAACACCATATATATATATGTGTGTGTATGTATATATATTTATATATTAATTACATAACACCATAAAGACCTTGTTACACTTCACAAACCCCTCATCCTCGTGGACTCCAGATCCTACAACATATGTATACATACACAGCAGAAATGCATCCAAAAACTACTTTTACACATACACGGCATATACTAATTAAAAACCAAGATATATATATGTACATGATAAAGCAGTTCCCTACTACGTACTAGTTGCCGCTACCACCATGGTGGAGCCCCTGGAAGTAACCCTGCGGGTTCCCTTCGAACCCGGACCTTGAGATATAACCCTCTCCACCGGGGGCCTTCATCATGCCACCTCCATGGCTGACACCACCAGATTTTCCAGCTCCTCCCTTAGTACCTCCACCACCACCACCTCCTTTCCCTCCACTACTTCCACTGCCCCCACATCCTTTGCCTGCACTACTACTTCCACCGCCTCCACCTCCTTTGCCTCCACCGCCACCACCTCCCTTTCCACCACCTCCACTGCCTCCGCCGCCTTTTCCTCCAGCCCCGCCACCTTTGCCTCCCATTAATTTTTCGCGAATGCTAGCTAACTACCAAGTTGGAGTATCAAGTATATATCAACAGAGAACTTGGCTGTTACTGCTATGGTTTAAACTTCAGATATTTGTTTTGTTTCTTTGTAAATTAGCTATATGAATTTTGTTAGCATGCTGCATGCAGCGAATGCTATTTAATGGAGCGGGACTGCGAGACGAGTTGGAAGCAGCTGATTATGTGGCGCCTAAGTGTACCGCCAACATATGGGCTCATGCCTCGGTGCACCAAGCTTTGTACACTTGCCTGCTCCCGTGTCAAGCATGCATGATGAAACCACCAACAGATCAACATCAATAAAATTAATAAATAATATATATATAGTAGTTATATTAATTTGAAATGCGGAGTCATATATACATTCTTTTTTTTGCTTTCGGTAATTTAGAAAATATTATAAAAACATGAAAAACTTGACATGGTTTTTCTGGTATACTTATAGATGCCCTCTTCACCATCACCATCATCGATCTTTATAATTTTATAGTTCTTTTTATTAACGTTATTTGTTCCATTTGATGTGACTATCAAACATTTTATTTGAATACTTGACTAAATGTTAAATTGAAAAACTTATTAGTGAAGATTCAATCAAAAAAATATCTACCAGTTAGCTAGCTAGGGTCAAGAATTTAATAGTGAAGATTCCATTTTATAATTTATTTTAATAATATTTTAATTTAGGTTAATGGCTTTATTGTTTTTAGAGAAAGTTTAATGGCTGTATTATTCGGTTTATATTAATGACGGGGTTAATTGATTGTGATGGTGATTCTAGTTTTAGTTTTGATCAGATTCATGTAAGAGTAGAATTGAGGTGTTCCTAAGTTCACCAAATTCTTTGGTGAACTCAAAGTCTAAAATCTATCAAATATGCTTCAAATGACGAATTTGAACGTTGAAATCTGTCTACCTTACGAGTGATGCGTCTATATGTGAAAACTTTAAACATTTGAATTAATTTAGTATAAAATAAAGCGGTCAAAATTAGAAGGTAAATAAATTAATTTTAATGCATTTATTTTTTGAATGTTTTTTGACAACTTAACTATATGCAAAATTAATTTTAAAATTTAAAATTTTTACATGTAGATGCATCACTCGTAAGGTATACGAGTTTCAACGGTTCAGATTCATCATTTAAAATTGATTCGATGGATTTTAGACTTGAGTTCACCAAAGAGTTTGATGAACTTAAGAACGCCCTAGTTCTACTCTTTATTTAAGACTTTATCTCTAATATCCCCCATGAAGGTCAACTATACTCTATGCCTAGATCCTTCCCAAAATTATAGTTTGAACTTTCAAGAAAAAAACACAAATTAGCTCGAGTTATGGACAACTCGAATTCAATTCAGATGATAATGAGTCGAGTTGGCTCGAGTTGAGAATATTGAGCTGAGCTGGCTCACTAACTCGAATTCAACTCGCGAGTAACTCGAGTTGGCTCGTGACTCGTGAGTCAACTCGTTTGAGGTCTTGAACACTTGAACTCGAGTTTTGATTCTTTTGCATCTCTCTTCCAATCAGGTCGTGACAAAAGAAAAGATAGATGCCTAGGGGCTTACTGTGGCAAGAAAAAAACAAAAGAAAATATACTAGCTTATCCTCTACAGCGAGCGACTACCTTTATTTGTAATCAAATGCGATCTCGAAAATAAGCACGAATCATCAGAACATTTGATCTATCAATTTCAGCGATGCATGGTGCAACATAGCAGAGAATCAAAGCTCATAAAAAGATCGTTACCACACTGCTTAGTGTTCAGTGTTCACCGACAAGTGGGACAGACGTTGCAGGAAAGGTCTCGACGTGTCTTCGCTTCGTAAAACCAAAGCGAACTATTTGCAATTTTGCTTGCTCTCTGGTCTCCCTTCCTACTACTCACTTCCCGAAAATTGTAAAGAAAGAACATTGATCAAAGAAAGAAAGGGATCAGAACGTCGATTAAAAATGGCGGATAAGCCGAGCCGCGCGCTGGTTTTGTACGGCGACGGTCTGGCCTCGCTCGTCTCCCCTTCGCATTCCAACCTTCACTCCTTCGCCTCTCTCTCCTCCTGCGGTTTCCTCTCCCTCCGATCTCCCCCATCTCAAGGTCAATCTCCTCTCTCACCTCCTGTCTTCATTTCCTTTTGGGTTGGCTTGCTGTTACGAATCATTGCAGTCGTGAAATTGATAAAAAATAACTGTTATTGATGTTAGATACTTGCATGGATGAATTCAGGTGTTCAGTTCCTCAGGGGTAAAATTGGGATAACCAATTTTTATTGGGTTTAATTTCAGACTCTATAGCCAACAGCAGAACAGCTCGAGATTTCGCACAGTTACTTGATGCATATGATTTCTACATTGCCAAGGTTGCATCTTTCACTTGCCTAGCTAAAAAATAAATAAGAATGTTAGAAACACAATGAATCCATTCTGACATAAATCTTGTTATTATTTTAGAGTGGGCAAACCAACGAGTCTGGTTGTAGCTTTAATCCGGAGTATGCTGTGCCTGAATTATCAAAGAGGTGAAGTTTTTAAATTGCTGCAGTTTTGAGATAACTGAAATAAGATAACATGAATTCTGTACTAAGGTAATTTAATATACTTGATTGAGTTTAGTAAGAAACAATGCATACTAGGACCGACAGATGGCATTTTCTTTTAATTGTATGATGAAACCCCCATTTAATCAATTGAGCATCAGCTGCCCAGTCAATGTACATCTGACCTTCAGGTTTCCTAAATCTTGCAAATAAGACTTTAAACAACACAATTTTTATTTTAACATATCTCACATGTTTAAATAAACATCCAAGAATGACAGCTTTTAATCCAGTATGATTTATCTTTAATTATTGAGGTTTAGGATCTTTGCTATATGCATAAGAATTACTTTGAGAGTGGTCTTACTATAAAATACTTTCTGAGCTTCATCTTTTTTAATTCTTTCCTTTGTTATTACTGTTTTAATTTTCAGATTTATGGGTCTCAGAGCAGCCATATTCAGTAGCTCACCTAGCATAATTTCTCTCGCATCCGATCTCTCTCTATCTACTCTCCAGCTGGAGGAAACTGACTCATCAGACTTACGATCTCAGCTTCTTTCCCTTCTAGGGTTTTCCGGACAAAATATACTAGAAGCATCTGAATATGATTTGGTATTTTTACATGTAACATCTGAAACCTTTAAGACCCTGAAAGGGAAGAGTGCAATTGACTGGCTTGACCAGTTAGTAGGGGCCATATTGGAAATTGCTACCGCTGGGTCGGCTGTATCGTCCCGACTCCACCTTTCTGTTGTCTTGAGCTATGAAACATCATCAGATAGGTCCCGCATCTCCCTAGTAAAAGAAATGAACTCTGACTTAGGTTTGCTTCGGCCACGCCAGAGTTATACCATGAAGAACGGGAAGCCTTTGGATGAAATTAGGTAAGCAAATTATTTGTTGCATCCAATGTTTAGTTACTGTTATAGGCATAGGGTAGGTACATAAATGCTAGTATGGTTTGAATACATGGTTGTTTGAAGAGAAACTTGCACAAGGGAACCGCCCTTTGCAAAGATTGACAGATAAACTAAACTTAAAAGAGTAAATTTCTGACTTATTATGATACAATGAAAATTGGTTGAGCTCTTATTCTATAGTGTTTACATATATCCAAAAATTACACATTTTCATTGAAAGGAAATTATTATCTTTTGTAGGCATGATCATCCAATGCTGGTTGCACAGTGGCAAGATGGGGTGACTAGGAGAGACCTGGCCAATGCATTTACCTTTGAGGAATTCAACAAGGTACGTTTCGTTATTCCTGATCAAATATTTATAAAAGTGTTTTTTTTTTCTAATTTAACAGAGTGACCAAAGTGCTGTTGGTACCTAGTGGTTGCACGCACTTGCATTGGAACAATCTTTTGTGAACTTATTCACATCATTTTGGTACTATTTTTTTCTTTTGTATGCTGGCTTGTAATTAGTAAGTTTTTGTTGTGATGTGTACTCTGCCCAATGATAGAGGTGCAAAAGGATCAGATACGGATCGGATAGTAGAAATACCATATCCGTATCCGTTTTTTTTTTGCCGGATACGGATAGGGTCGGATATTAAACGGATACGGATAGGAATCGGATATGAACGGATTCGAATACGGATATGGATATAATTCGGATACCTAATTCATATATTGTAACAAAATTAACATACTTTTCAATTATATTTTTTTCATTAGAAAATATGTACATAAAATACAGATATAAATTAAGACAACAAAAGAATTTCCCCATATAGTCACATTTTGCCTTCATTTCTTTGTTATTTTTTTTTTGTGTAAGTTGTTGATTGAAAATACAACAGATCAAATAAATGTCACAGTACAATTAATATCTAATCAATTAATCAATTTAGATATACAAATTGAAAACGACCACAGTGCACAATCAAATAAATGCCACATTTAGAGAAACATTTGAGACCTTGTAAACTGAACCTTGTAAACTGAAGGTCTAAATTTAAAAAAGGTCTATATTTAAAGGCCATCAAATGAGTACCACATCTGCTAAGTTAGCACTCTGACAATTTTTAACTTATTCGTAAAAGTTTCGCCAATTCATTGAGAGGAGTTAAACTATCCAAGTGGTGAGCGAATTGCAAATGGGTCCGAGAAAACTTATAACGGGTATTAACGGATATCCGTTAAATGTGAACTTACGGATACGGATAATTTATCTATATCTGTATCCGCTTCCGAAACTAAAACTCTATCCAATCCGTATCCAACCATCTGAATCTGCAAAAATTCAGATCCGGATCCGGATCCAGACGGATATTATCCGTTTGCACCCCTACCAATGATACTAAAACTAAAGGAAGAATTAGATGGCAATTCCATGTGTGATTTCTTTCTCTGCTTGAGAGTAATTGACTTTTCTCCGGAGAGGCATGTAGTAGTACATTCTGCTTACTGCATTGATTGCCACTCTAGAAGTCACTGTGATTGGTGACTGATGAAGAGAAATTTGAGTTCATAATTGTGCGAGTTAAAGTAAAATTACTTCTTAAACATCCGAAATATAGTAAATGACTTAACCGAACAATACAGTAGGAGTTTCCTCGAGTGTTACCACTTTTGGCATGCTCGACGGCAGAGCTTCAAATTTAAAATGGAAAACTTAGGGATCAAATGTGAATTGAGTGATACTTTAGGACCATGTGCAATTTTTACTTTTCTGAGAGATAATCCTAACACTGCCATAGTGCTGGTGGTACTTCAGAGGAAACCCACCTGCTGCTAAGTCTGTTATCTGCAATTTTATACTCCTTGGGCCCTGTTATCCGAATTCGGGCTGTCCATTTGACCAGAATGGGAAATGACTGATACTTTAAGGGCCATTTATGTAATTTACTCTCTTGAAAGAGTATCAAATCCAATACTTAGAGATTATGCGAGCGCTTCCATAGTCTGGTGATACTCCAAATGAAAACCAACTTGCTGCTGGATCCATAATTGCTGTTATGTACACCTTGAAAACTAGGGCCCTGCGTTATTGTGTTTCTCAATACCTATTTTAAATTTGTGTATTCTTTAAGTTTGTAACTGGTGACACTGGGAGAATTGATGTTGCCAATTGGTCCAAGTTTTTGGTTTTTCCTGGTGGTTTTATTGTTAGACTTTTAACTAGTGTATTCTTTGTTATGAGATTCATTATATGCTGGGGCTGAGACTGCACAAGTTGAGCTCTTAAGTTTGCAACTTTATTTTTTTGTTTTGTACCTGACTTGTTTGTGTTAGTATTTTGCTGGTACAGTACCATGCCAATCAGATTCAGAACCAATATTTAATGGGCCTGCATGTAAACCTGCCTCTTTTTTAATACTTCGATTTGTACCAGTTACTCTTTAAATAACTTATCATTTTTTTTTCTCTCTTTCTTTTTATGTAGAATGGAGGAAATCTGGCCATGCTGGCGGACCAGTTTCTACATGAGGTGGCGTTCAAACTTTGGAAGGCACCCAAATATGGTGCTTGACTGCTCACCTAACAATAATGTAGATGAATTTGAGTGAATCTTTGCAAATTATTTACTTTGGTTTAAGATGTTTCGTGTAATTTGACCAGGGAGAAATAAATGCAAAGTTAGCCTTGAATGGCATGTCTTTTGGAAAATTGCTTCTCTTAATTGCATTTGAGGATCTGATTTCGTTTGAGTATGAAGTTATCATTCTACATTGGCTTCGATTTTGCAATTATTTAACAGGTAGTACAACCGACAATTAACAGAGTTTGTTATCCAAGGTTTTTACTAATATCATGCACTGTGCTTTCGCCATATCTGGCTCTCTAGAAATCAGTCTATTATGCTTAATTCCTTTTTGATACAATACTATGCTTAATTATTTCAAAACGAAATGAAAACAGACTTCCTTCCGGAAGTCATTTAAAAAAATATGTGATTAATTTCCTCTTAGATATAAGACGTAAAGCTGTACAATATTTCAATGTTAGACTTATATTGACACCCACTAAACGAATAAAGTAACGTAAAAGAAATATCTGTTCTAAATTCTAATATCCTCCATAAAATAAATTGTTGACATTTATAACCATGCTTCACCAATGAACCGTGACATGTTGCAATATGTTTCGTAGTTAATTGATGCTCTTAGACAAATACACCAAAAGTACAAACTGGGACCTTTTAGGTCCGAAGAAAGTTAGAAAGGCCGAATCTCATCTTCTGAGAAACAAAAGAATTACGAGAAAGAAAAAATCTGTGTTGGGCCGGCATTGCTCTTATTGGATCTGTATATTATTTTGGAGCCCGCGTAATCCTGCCTGCCAGAAAACAGGAGCGTCCGGTTTTTTTTAGCTGTAAAGCTATCTGCTCTTCTTTAGTCCCACACCTACGGAACATAAAAGAGAACCCACTCGGGCGCTTATAAAAGAAGTCGGGGGGCTACTGAGAAAAGCACTTACCTGGACGGGGTCGATGAACGATCATGAAGGTTCATGGCCTAGGCTAGTGGCCCACATTGCACTTGGTGGGAGCGCTGGCCTACCATCTGCCCAAGTGGCAGAGTGGACGTCGTAATTTGTGATAGAGGGGGTACGCGTTCGCGCGGCCCCTACCAATTATCAATTCAAATTTTTTTATTTATGTCAAGACTTTTGTCGAAAATAAATATTTTTAAAGTATGCGTCAGATTTGTTAATTATTTCCATTGACGAGAGAAGAAGAGAAATGAATTTAGGGAGATAAATAGCGAGAGAAGAGGGGACAGAGACAGCAACGGAGAGAACAGGAAAAGAATAAAATTAATTGACGGAGAAGAAGAGAAAGGAGCCGTTTTTTTTAATTTTCGCTGATGTGGCATTAATTGCAATTATTTGCGGATTGCTGATTTGCGGATTGCTGGGATGGAGTGTTTAGCAATTTATAAGAGTCTTTAATTGCTAAAAGTAATGATGTGGCTGTTTAGCAATTAAATTGAATTGCTCCAATTAAAAGTAATGACGTGGCTGTTTAGCAATTAAATTGAATTGCTCTGTTGGAGATGCTCTAACTAGTTTTTCAAGTCTATTATTCAACGGTTAATTTTCCTCTTCTCTTTTGATTCAGCGGGACTTCTCTAATACAGGGATCCTTTGAGATGCACCTGGAGGAGATCTCATCTGCTTCCACCCCTCTCCTCCCCGCAAAATCACGCTCTCTCCTTGATGAGGTACAGAAGCAGTTGTATCTGGCTGGGCCGTTGATCTTAGTAAGCTTGCTTCAGTACAGCCTCCAGGTAGGTTTTTCAGACTTGTTGGTTCGACTCAGCTCGTTTTTGTGTCGATTAAGATCAATTTATGAGAAATCCTTAAACCCTAGCTAAGTTCAGATGGTTTTATCGAACTGTAAACTACTGTGACGGTGCTAAATTGGAACATGCTCTTATCTAGGTTAAACCAGCATGACCTGTTTTGGGCGTTTCAGGTTTGGGTCTATGTGATCAGTTCATTTTAGGTTAGCTTATTTCAAGGAAGCACCTAGTCTTCTGGAGCCAATACTGAAGTGCTTTCTTGCAAAGTCCTGACAACATCTAGTAGTGTTTATGACCACAATGTTTCTATGCAATTACCTCCAATTATTTTGAGAAATTCACAAACAAGAATGATCTTTAGATTAATGTGACAGTATAAGAACATTTCGTTGGCAATTCTGTCTGTACTTGTAATGTGTTATTTTCCCCCTAATATAGAAGTCTAAGCCGATTTTTTCTGAGAGGACAGTTAGGTCACAAATCAGATAAAAAAAGAGAGAGAGGAATAAGAAGAGTTGTGATCCAATACTCAAATTGTTTTATGTGCAGTACTGTTTGGTATAGTTGTACGGTATCAAATCAAACCTTAAATAGGATAAGTATGGTAGATCTGGTAATAAAATTGATGGCTCTGTCAAAAACTACAGGTGATCTCCCTTATGTTTGCTGGACATCTTGGTGAGCTGTCACTCTCTGGTGCCTCTGTTGCAACCTCCTTTGCTAATGTCACTGGATTCAGTGTCTTGGTATGTTAAGGTTTTTACTTGTATTATTTTCTATTTTCCTTCTTTGTGGAATGTGATGAAGACATGTCAGGATGGAGGATGTTCATACAACAATTTGCTAATGCCTATAGAATGTCTTGCCTTTGTTGAGGTGCCTGAATATTTACAGACCTTATTTTCTTTTTTTACCTTTTTTGTGGAATGTCTTCCCTTCATTGAGGGTGCCTGTACAATCAGTTTGATATCCTTTGTACCATTTGAAAATAATTTGAAAAAATGTTAAGCAGCCTTAGTTTTTCTTTTTAATTTAGTATTAAAACAACAAAGTACAACCAAGGAAAGAGAAAAAATTACACAGTGGTACATTACTGGATAGGGCTGGGAAGTACAAAACTAATTCCAAACCCAATTTGGGCTTCCTTCTCATGGGTTTTTTACCCTCTTATAATTATGAGCTAGCCAACTCATTTTTACAGTCGAAAGTAAATATGTAAAAATTTCTGCCCACATTCTTTCTTTTTGACAAGCTAGGGATGGGGACTGCACTTGACACCTTTTGTGGCCAGGCATATGGGGCAAAACAGTACCGTTTGCTTGGTATCTACCTTCAAAGAGCAGTATTCGTGCTCCTCCTAACCAGCATCCCTCTGGCAATTATCTGGGCCTTCACAGGCCAAATCCTCCTACATTTGGGCCAGAATCCCGAGATATCGGCTGAGGCTGGGATCTATGCCCGGTGGTTGATACCAAGCCTCTTTGCCTATGGTCCCCTCCAATGCCATGTGAGGTTTCTTCAAAGTCAAAACATAGTTCTTCCCATGGTTTTTTGCTCTGGTGTTACTGTACTTCTGCACTTGCCACTCTGTTGGGTTCTGGTGGCAAAAGCTGGATATGGAAATCGAGGCGCTGCACTGGCTACAGCAGTTTCTTACTGGGTCAATGTGGTAATGTTGGGTTTGTATGTGAATTTCTCGAAGGCATGTAGGAGGACTAGGGTAAAGTTGAGCAATGAGGTGTTAACTGATTTGGTTGTGTTTATTAGGCTGGCTATTCCTTCAGCCTTTATGATTTGGTGAGTATTATACATGCAAGCTCTGCGCTCTTCTACTTTGATGCAGATTAAAACGAAAAAAAAAAACACAATACTACTTTTATCTCAGTCATTTTGGTACAGTACAGAACTATCATATGCGAACCCAAACTTCAGTTGGTATCAGTTTATCTTAATTTTAAATGTTTGTTCTGGCTATTGTGCAATTTAAACTAAATTGAGGCTGCTTGAGAAATCTTGATTGATATTTCAACATCAATATACAACTTCTGTTGTTCAGGTCAAACTAAATTGGCTAAAACTAGGACTGTACTGGTGAGATTTCATTCATAAGTTTTTTAGTCAAAATTTGGCTTGCTGATCCATTCCTGCTCCGGTACTTACCTGTTAATATCTTAATATCAATACCAATCTTTTTTTCTTGGGTAAGTCTAGTGAAGGTCAACTGGTTCTTTAATTGTCTAGTTCAAGGATTTCTTAATTTCTTCTAATACTCTTTTATGAATATGCAATCAGAGTTTGTAACTTTAAATTGTGATGAACTCTCCATAGCAACAATAATGCAGCTTGGAATTTTGGGCCTTTGAGATGGTGGTCCTCCTTGCGGGTTTTCTGCCTGACCCAAAACTAGAGACTTCTGTTCTTTCCATCACGTAAGGAAATAAAACACAGGCACTTTTCTATTTCTTCATCCTTGAGAATTTATTTTGTTTCATTTGTTATTACACATGTTTGCATTTGATCCCTTTTTCTCCCCTCTTTTACCTGGAATCTGAGTTCTATTTATGCCCTAAAGAATAAGAAATATCTAATAGCCACTCTGAAAAGTGGAAATTGTACAAGGAACAGTCCACCTAGTTATTTTGGAGTAGACCACATTAACTCTCTTTTTATCTGTTATTTTACACAGTGAATGTAATGGGAAAAAATGGAGAATGAAAAGGATTGTGTTCGTACTTTATAGCATTGCATATGCAATGGTCAATTTCCGTTTCATTTGGAATTGTCCCTCCGATGGAGTATATTGAAATTTTCATTATTAATGAGTGCTCTTTTTCTACATTCACTATTATTTTTGTTACTTGAGTCACTACATTTTAACAACTTTGCATGTTATGGCAGTCTCAACACAATGTGGATGGTGTATATGATTCCAACTGGCCTGAGCAGCGCTATTAGGTATATAAAAGAAGTATCAAGCTATTAAGGTGTATTATTGATATCAATCCTCCTTGTTTCACTTATAAGAATATGTTGTCTTTATTGTCTCAATAGTATCAGGGTTTCAAATGAATTGGGCTCTGGCAACCCACAAGGGACACAACTGTCAGTTTCTGCTGCTTTTATTATATGCCTTACAGAAGGTATAATTGTGGCTATAATCACCATTTTTGTGCGTGATATTTGGGGCTTCCTATATAGCAATGAGACGGAAGTTGTGAAATATGTGTCTGCTATGATGCCAGTCTTGGCTGCTTCTGACTTCATGGACGGCATTCAGTGCACTCTTTCAGGTTTGAAAATTGGACTAGTATAATCTTAGCCCACATTGGTTATGGATCTAATATTGTCAAAGCCTTGATCCTGTCTGGTTAGTCCTGAACAATTAAAACATAAATATGCTGGTCTAAACATATTTGCATATGGTCGAACCATAGTGACATTGTTACAATTTGTATAGACGCCATTGGAATTGATTGTTTTCTTTATTTTAAAAGAACTTCCGGATTTAAGTACCAAATGGGTCAAGGCCATTCAGGTAATGACATGGATTTACAGTGGGACCTGACCTGACACCACCTAAAAGCGGGTTAAGAAAAAAAATCTAGATGTGGTCAGGTGTTCAGGTTTCCATAATAAATAATGGTCTGCCTGATAGCCTGAAGGCCTAAGCTATAAAAAAAAACATCACAAAAGTGAGCAATACGGTATTGAACCTGACTAATACAGTATTGGTACACTTGAAGCAGTCAATTGATTTTTATGATAAATGTATGTATTTCTGTTATGAAGGGGTGGCGAGAGGGTGTGGTTGGCAGAATATCTGTTCGATTATAAACCTTGGAGCCTATTACCTTGTCGGCATCCCTTCTGCTGTCGTCTTTGCATTTTTCTTACATTTTGGTGGTCAGGTAGGAAAATAAATATTTTATTTTTCTCATAAATAGATACCACTGGTAACCTTTTCATTTTTCCTCGTCACAATATAACACTGTTCAAGCAACTACCAAGCCTTGATCTTAAAACTGTAAACTCAGGTGATAGAATTTTTTTTTTTTTTTAAAAAAAAGGTGATGGTGTTGCCATGAGCAGTAAGTCTCAAATTTCAATTCTGTAGCTCTTGTATGATCCAAACTTGTGATTTCTAAGCAAACATGAACAGATATGATGAAAATAATTGAAGCAAAAATTAATAAAATATGAATGGCATAAGACATATCCATTGAAAAAATAATTTAAATGGAAATTATTCTGGTTGTGTGGCAGGGTCTGTGGCTGGGTATAATTTGTGCCATGATTGTTCAATTAATCGTACTTATTTGGATTATTGTGCGCACTGACTGGCATCATGAAACTATGGTGTCTCAAGGGAGAGTCCAGAAATCTCAAGGCAACACCGAATCGGCGCAACAGGAGGCTCTTAATCTACCTTAGTTTATTTTTTTATTATAGTTATTAATACTTGTAAGTACGACCAACTTATTTTATAGTAAGGTTTTTTTTATTATTGTTTGCAAATGAATTATGGAAAGCTAATTGAATGTATGTTGTTTAAAAATGTATTGAATTTGCACCTTGCAGTCTGCATGTTTAATTTGTCCTATTGTTGAAATAATAGAAAGACGAAGAAAATGAAGAACGCCAGAAATCGTATTCTGATAAAACAAATTTGTAATAAAGAAGGAAATGATGCTTACATCAAAGTTTTGAAATTTTTCAACACCAACAAGGCAACAACCTGTCTTCTATCATAAAATTGAAGAAATGTAATGTTATTTTTTTTTCATGCCACAAAACCTTAAACTAAATAAAATAAAGCTGGTTATTATTATTATTATTATTATTATTATTATTATTATTATTTTTTTATTATTTTCATTTTCATTTTCATTTTCCCGAATCGATTACTATCCGATATTGTATCTTGATTTCGCATGTTGGTATGTTAGAATAATCGCATCATGGCATTAATTAAAAGTATTTTATGTCTATTAGATGTTGAGATAGGTTTACACTTGTGCATATTTAATTGTATTCATAACTGTATGAAATTTATAAATAAAAGTGTTTTGTCCGTAGAGGATCCCCGAGGGGATAATTTTGGGTCACTTTGGACAGTACCCGCGAGCGATACTGTCAGTATACCTTCATGGATAGTCACTTTTTACCCTCGCGGATATTATCCCATTTTTGTAGTGTGGCTAGCATTTTAAATAATACTGTTCACATGATATCAGGGGCTAATGGGCTGTTAATGGTCTCCAATGGGAACCACGCAAGTCTGGTTGCTCTCATTTAATTAAGGAATGCAAATTCTACTAGATCTACAAAGAACTAGTGAACACTTAAAATTTCAGAACTAATATATAAGTCCGAACAAATTAAGCCTTGATGAAATAATTACAAAAAATAGTATGCCGAACTAAATTGGCTGTTGGAACAAATTGCAAAACTAACTCGTTGCTGAGAAAAATTGCATCGCATTGGCTACTAGGAATAAGTTGTAAAACTAATCCATCGCATATAATGTACTTCAGCCATAGATTTTTCATGCTAGAGGTACTTTTTGAAGATCTTTAAGCTGCCAAGCCGGTCATTTACTATGCTTCGGCCGATTTTCAATTTGCGCCAAGTTGGAACAAAAGCACAAAAAGATTCGGATCAATTTGTGAATTCTGACAGGTGGGCCTTGAAAAATTAAAGGCTATAAAAGTTAACCTTACATCAATAAGTACACTACAATGTTTAGTTAAAAAATAATGTCTCCTCTATTGAGTGAGCAAGAAAAATAAAATATATTAGGAAAATTTTGTAGGCTGTAGATAACAAATGTAACCGGCTAGAAGAAAAATCAAGCCTAGATGAATTTTGGTTAATTCTCAGGCTTATAATATAGGTAGAATTTCAGCTACATAGACTAATAAGGCTTTATGGGCCATTGTAGTTTCGGCCCAATTAGCACTAGAAAGTACAAGTTCACTTTAGGTTATATTATTTTGCATTTTGAAATATCGAATAAGCATGCGCAAAATGGAAGTGTGTAGTAGGAAACAAGGATTTTGATATGTATATATCATTTTTCTTTTAATGGATATCTCCTTTTCAACTACTGTTGTTGGTTTTCACCTTTCATTGCCTTTCTGTTTTGCTTTTGCTTTAAGTTTATTGAAGCAAGTTAAATAGCTTGATATGTCCTCCTTGTATTTTTACAAAAATTATTTACCGTAATAGTAAAATGTGTAGTTTTACAGTAAAGAACTGAAAAGAACATTTTGCTCCAATCATGGTATTAAAAACTAAAGCACCCGGGGCTAATGATTGCTCTGAAAATATTTATTTTCCAAGCCCTTGCTTTGGCATCTAGATTCTAGAGTTGCCTAACTACCTAAGTTGTACTATAGTTTGTTTCTTTCCATTAAATATAACTATAATTTATTATAAATAGATCCCGCTAGCATACTTAGAGACATGATTGGTTGTCTAGTTGCAAGTTGCAACCAAGAAATCAAGAGCATGTGGCCGACTCAAAATATTTGACATTTCAACGCTCATTCAATTTCAAATTAACTTAAAAATAAATTCTTTTTTATTGTGAAAAGGACAAAAATATATAGGTATGATCATTTTATGAAATTAATATTTTGCAAAGAGAGGGTTCAAATGTATGTATTATTTGTGTTTTCATCGTATTTTTATTTTTTAAAATTTACATGTCAAAATAAAACTGTTAAATGTCATCTCTACAGGTACATATAAAATTAATCAATTTTTATTTTGTTTTTATATGAATTAATAAATCAACGTCCAGAATATCCATATTAATGTATTTTTGTAAACTCTTGATACTGGTTAAAACAAAGTCGAAATGCTGTCATTATTTATATGTGCATGGAGAAAATAATATAAATCAAATATAACAGTTTTATTTTATTATTTAAGTTTTAAATTTTAAGTTATTAATGTTTAAATAATAGAAGTATGATTGAGGCAAAAAAAATGAACAAATTTGAATCTCTCCTTTTTAAAGTATAAAAACTGTATTAGATGTTCTACCTAATTAAAACAAACTTACATATTTTCCTAGTCGGATCCAGGTGAAACCGGGTTCAACCCGCTAACATCCCTATTTGTCTTTAATAACATACAATAATTGTTTGCTTAATGTTGTAATAGGAAAGAAGTTGGTCACCAAATATGTGATCAGGACCCTGTAACAATTTTAAATGAGATCAATTAAAGCTTTCTTCTTAATGAAATGTTTATTTATTAAGTTAAAGTTGTTATGTGAGCTACAATTTAAATTCTGGACAGAACTGCTTACTTTTTAAAGTGATTTTAATGTCATTAAGGAGGCTTTTGCATTACACTTTTCGCTCTGATATTAATTTATTAAGAGTAACGCTAGTATGAAACGAAAGACTGCCAAAAATATATCATAATCTCAATTTTAAGAAAAATGGATTAGTTTCAGATAACAAACTTCAACTGTTGATTTTGATATTTTTGGTAAGACATGTATTTTTAAAATTAAGCTAATAAATTGTATTAAAAAAGCTTCTCTACCTCTAAGTGTGAACTAGGATTTGACAACCTGACCATTTGTTTTAATATGTGATAAAAAGAGGTTGCCAGTGCAATTTGTGCAGATATGTATACATTTAAGAAAGAAGACGAATTTTCTAAAGATGTGTTTAGAATGTGGAAGCTTCCTCAAATATTTACCAAATCAACCCAAAACAGCCTGACCTGGTCTCTGCTGTTGTCATTTTTGAATGAATCATAAGGTTGAAATTTATTTATCTATCTATTTGTATGTTCAATTATTATTTCTTAAAAATACCAATTGAAGGTATTTGGTCAAACATGATATACCCATTACACGTCTATGGTTAACCCACAACCCACAAATATGGAATCATCCAATTAAAATAAACTAACTAAAATTTAAATTATAGTTTTTAAAGCAAATAGGGGATAAAATTTGAGTCCGGGATCCTCTAAGGTAATTCAAATTTAGAGTTTAGATTCGGACCATCCGATTAAAATCCATATCAATTCAATCTGAGATGAAATGCACAAGATATAGGGCTGAAAACAAATTTGATAATATTCACCCGAATCATCTCCAAATTCACTTCAAGTCCGGATACGGATAAACGGAGCAAATAATTTCACGAATTTAGATATAAAATTGGAGTCCAGGATCATCTAAGGTAATTCAAATTTTGATTTTTAAATTTGACCTGTCCAATTAGAATCCGGATCAATTCAATTTGAAATGAACGAGATAACCAGATCTCTTTAATATTTGTGCCAAAGCAGATCAGACGGCTCAAATCTAAACTCGAAATTTGAGTTACCTCATGTGATATGAATCAGTAATATTGGAAACAATGAATTAACAGAAGTTCTCTTTCTTTGTTTAAAAAATGAATAAAGTGTTTATGCTCTCTAGTCTCTAGTGGTTGTCAACTATCATGTGGGAGGTCGCAAACATTGCGCTGTCAAACCCTTTTTCTAAATTATTATTATAAACTTAAAATTTCTGATTATTGACATATACAAGTTGTAATAATATATGCTTAACTTGATAGCCCCCACCTCCACGCCTAGCCTAGTAACCTAGTTATATCATCCAAAACCAAAAGTCTTCATAACCCAAAGGGTTAGAGAGAGAGAGAGAGGAAGAGGGAGAGATGAAGGCACAGAGGCATTTTACAAGGGGAGAGCCAAAGAGGGTAGGGAATGTGGTGATCATAGCTTCTATGCTTCTCTCTCTACTCTTTCTCTCTCTCATCAAGTCTCGCTACTGCGCTTCTCCTTCTCATGGTGTGTTTTTATTGCCACTTGTTTCTCTTTTTCTTTTTTTCTTTGTTTTACCACCTTTTTTGTTATACTGATTTGGGTCTGAATTGGCAGTGAGAACGGAAGCACATTTGAATTCTGGATTAAATGCTAATGAGGTTGTGAGGAATGAAAAACCACACAGCACCGATTCGACCGTAGAAGGTTAGACGCAACTTTGTTTAAATGTTTTTCTTTTCTGGCTCTCTCTTTCTCTTTCTTGGATTTTTTTTTTTTTTTTTTTTGTCATGGGTTCCTTGCTTGGAACTTGGTTAAGAATAAAATGGCTGGAAGCAAAAGATTTCATTTGCTTTGCCACAAGATGAAGCAATTTTCAGAAACCAATTTTGCAGTGGTTCGGTTAAATTGGGATATTTTTTGGGAAGTAAATAGTTTAAGCAAGCTTTTATTTACACGCGTTTTCAAAAAGGAAACCAATTTGCAATTTTACATGCTTGTAGGGTACTAGTTAAAGTCTTTTCTAATATTAATTTCCTGATTAAACTTTGCTTCAGCACGGTTTTTGGTAATTGTAATCAATCCTGGATAAGGAAGACAGGATCTACTTGTAATATAAAAATAAAAGAGGTTTCTTTGTGTTAAATATGTCAACGGATCTGATCTTGAAATTGGAACTATAGACTAGGAGGACCAAAAAATAAGGACCAAAGAGTAAAATCATGGACAATGTCAAAATTACTAATTTTAATCAATTAATTTTTGCTCTCTTAACAGAGGATGAAGATGAAGTTCAAATCAACCCTGCTGCCCTTGGAACTATTAGTTTAGCTGATATTAACAATAAACCAATTTGCTTTGTGCCTACAAAACGATCTGAAACATGCGATGCGAGAGGTGACATTCGTATTAAAGGTTCCACCAACACCATCTACATCCCGACAATCACCCAAGAGCACAAGATCAAACCGTACGCACGAAAGCACGACGAATCCGCGCTTTCTTACGTTAAAGAATGGACGTTGAAGCCCTCCACCGGAGACCAGGCCCCGCCCAAATGCACGCAAAAACACTCTGTACCAGCAATGCTGTTCTCATCTAACGGGTTCACTGGTAACCTGTTTCATGATTACACTGATGTATTGGTGCCGTTGTTCATCAACACGTACCCGTTTCACGGTGAGGTGAAGCTTGTGGTATCTGAGATCAAGTCTTGGTGGATCAACAAGTTCATTCTGGTATTTAAGCAATTGACGAATTATGACATAATTGATGTGAATAATGATGACGAGGTGCATTGCTTCCCGAGAGTTATTGCGGGCCCCACTTACCATAAGGAGCTTGGTGTTGACCCGTCAAAGACCCCGACTGGTTTCTCGATCTTAGAGTTCAAGCGAATGCTCAGGACGGCATTTAAGTTGGAGCGGGCAGAGGTGGTGTCGACAACGCGTAATAAGCCAAAGCTGCTTATCATTTCTAGGAAAACTTCACGCCGGTTCATGAACCTTAAGGCCATGATTGCAGTGGCTGAGAAATTAGGGTTTGAGGTCAAGACTGCCGAGGCTGACATGAACACGGACCCACCAACCTTTGCCCGATTGGTTAACTCAGTCGATGTCATGCTTGGAGTCCACGGTGCCGGCCTAACCAACATGGTCTTTCTCCCGGTAGGTGCTGTGCTCATTCAATTCGTGCCTTACGGGAACTTAGAATGGCTTACAAAAGAGACATTCAAAGACCCGGCACCCGACATGGGGATACACTACATGGATTACTTTGTGCAATTGAATGAATCTACGCTGAGTGAGCAATATCCGAAAGATCATCCCGTGTTGAAGGATCCAACGGCCATTCACACGCAAGGGGGATGGGATGCTCTGAAATCGATATACCTGGATAAGCAAAATATAAGGCCAGATATCGAGAAATTCAAGAACACGTTGGTTGAGGCGCTCCGGCTGATTCGCAGCAAGAAGAAAAACCATGTGCAGATGAATTGAGCTAGATGGCAAGTTAGTTGATTTGTTTTGTTTTTTAATTTTATTTTTTTATTGTTTACTTCATTGTTTCAGGTACAAATAATTATTATAGTTTTTCAAATGCTAAGAGTAACACCATTGTGTTGTAAGGAATTTTTTTCACTTTCTTTTTCTTTTTTCTTTTTGTACTTTTGTAATTTCACGATGTTATAGGGGTGGAATCAACAAAAGCTGTGAAGGACATCTTTGTTGTCATCTTTTTAGTTAGACAAATATTTATTCCCAAACTCCTTTTTCTTATTTCTCACAATATTATTTTCATTTTTTTTTCTGGTAGAAACAAATTAAACTTTGATGCTATTTTTCTTCTGCCCCTTTAATCACACTCATGCCTTAGTCAAATCTTTAATATTTTACCTGAACATAACATTAGTTTAATGATTTAGAATAGTATAGCTTGTGAAGCTTGTGGTTCCTTTTATGGTGGCCAATAAATGGTATCAAAAGACTGGTTCAAAACTTCAAATTCTAGGTTGGTGGCTTATTGGGGGAAGCAACAACAGCTACAAGCAATAATAGTTGTCCCAATCGCTTTCCTAGAAACCGACCCAAACAAAAGAGGAGTCTAATCAAAGGATGCATTCAGGTCGCCAAACCAAATGGTCCCCTGCCTCCAATGTTAAACACTGGGGACATCCTGAAGCCTTGAATTGAATTATCTCAGCTAACAAATACATATGATATTGCGACATTAGTACTGATATTTACAAGGGCTCCGTATATAGGTATATGTTTTTTAGAGTATATGTACATATAGTTGTTATTCATGCCAGTGGCGAAGTTACATATTAGAACCAGTATACACTTGTCTCTTGATTAAAAAATATGTAAGTTTTTGTTTTTGTTTGTATGATTTTTTCATAAAAATTATAAAATATACATAAGATCCAAAAAATTATAAAATTTTCTTTTAAAAAATGTGCTTCTATTTTTATATTTTTCTATAAAAAAATAAAAAAATACTTAATATTTAAAATTATTATAAATGTGCGTTATCCTAAAATTTTGTTTCGAGCTACTAAATATCTCGAGTCGGAACTTGATCCACCCTTCGATAGATGACATTTTAAATTCAGCATACAGTCTCTGAAAATAACGAAAGAATGATATATCGAGCTTGTTCGATAATGTATTTATATGCCTAATTAATCATTTGTAATCTGTATTGCACAAGCATTACCAATTATTTGACCGTGTAGCTTGCATCGAGATTCGTAATGTTCTCGTGATATGATGATCGAGTCGGGGTTGTTGTATGTTTTCCGACTAGCATTGTAGATGAAAATTCATAATCTAATGATCAAATTTGAATCCGCATCAATGAATTTTAAGTAAAATGTCAATAATATTCACTATGATGTATTTTGCTCTAATATTCAATAATATAATAAAAATAATTAAATTAGGATCAAAGAGCCTTATGATGTATATTGTTATTTCAGACATTTTCAGTAAAATATCTGATATATTATTTGAATCTCATCCAAAATCTTTACAATAATAGAGATATGTATCAGTATTTATATCAACAAATTATTTTTAGATATAAATTCACATATGAACCTCATAAAATATCAATAAATTTGCATTTGAATTATATATTAATTCTATCCGAACCTAGTTAATTGATATCACAACTTCCTATGCTCTAACAATCATTGTGGTGTAACGAATCTTTGACATTTTGGGTTTACAAATCCTTTTTAATTATTGAGAAACTTAGTTATATGCCTATCAAAATTCGGGGGTTATAGCAAAGGGTAATGTTAGCACAAGTTTTTTGCTACTGTAAAATCTTTGTTTCAACAATGAAACAAACTATTTAGCCTTCTTTTTTCATAAAAAAAAAAGGAAAAAGAAAATTCCACATTAGAGATTGAACCCAGATGAATTGAAAACCTTCACAAGACATCAAAGACAGATTTAAGCAGAAGGAATGGGATTCAATTGACTCCATTTATTTAAAAAAAAAGATATATTTATATATAATTTAGAGTAAAATATTATAGTAATAGATCTTTATTTTTCATAGAAAAAAATTATATAATTAACTTTCAATGATTGATCCATATATAGTTTGATATTTGACTCCGCTCTGTAACCCATTATTAATTGGACCTTTGCTATCTTTTTTTCTAAAAAGAAAAGAAAATACAATTAAGATGATTCTTTTAAGTGATTTCATTTAATTAACCCATCTGAAGTAAACTTGCATTTTGCATTGAAACCTTCATAAAGTACAAGCTTTAAGCCAAAAAAAGAAAATGGTGCCATTAAAATGGGAGCAGGACTCTCATTTTTCCTCAAAAAGAAAAAGAAAAAGGTCACATTATTAATTTGGAGCTGGATTTGGATATCTATGGGGCCCATCATTCATACGTAGACTCATAATATCACGTTTTGTGAAAGGGGGTCATAATATCGCATCGTCACGCGAACCTTCGCATGAATATGAAGAGTGTGCTTTTTATATATACTCATATATATATATATGCAATTATGAATAACTTTACATCTATGCCAAGGCATCCATATCCATCCATTTTAGAGCGCTTTTGGGACCTTGCCAAGTTGCCGTGTGTTCAAATTATTGTACTCGTGCTACCTCTCGTGCATGCAGTGCTATTTATTTTTGGCAGGTGTTAGGTGGTTATGCATTGTTTTGACTTAGTAATGTTGTTTGTTTATAATTTATAGCAAAATAATGTGTGTATTCTTGACAAAAGAAAGAAACAAATAATGTAGAAAATTGTAATAGATGTAATAAATAAAATACTATATACAAAATGATAACATCTCAGAAATAATTTAAGAAAAAATATGTAAGATATTTTACTAAAATTTTCTTTCAATATATAATAAACGTAGTTAATAAGAGCTCAAAATATCTCTTAATTTTAAGAGAAATTTATTTCAGTAATTTTAAATTGTACTTAAATGATGCAAATAATACGAGCAATAAAAATAAGCATTAATGCAATGAAATGCAAAAAAAAAAACAGAAGATTTAAAACAAAAATGACAAGCAAAAATTCTCAGAAAAGGTAAATATTTTTTTTGGAATATTTTATTAATATAGAAAGGTTTAGTAATACAACAGAGAGAAAAAAAGTAAAACGATCCAATAATATACATAAGACGGAACATTTCTGGTCGACTGAATTAATTCGGAACTCTTTTTAACAAAGTTTAGGAAATATATAATGAAGCAATAAGAAAAAATTAGAGGGCTATATAGTACAAATTAATGAATTGAAAATTATCTTAGTAATTTGTCGTAAAACCTATGAGATAAAACAACCAAACTTCGTCCTTAAATATATAACAAATAAACTTCTATTTCCAAATTACTCATTTTACGTAGCGATTGAAAGAAATATCATGAATAAAAATTAACTCAATCGGATATTCGTAATAGAAGAATAAGCGTCCAAAACTCCAAATATCAAAATCTCATATGTAACAAGGTTCTATTTCGGAAAGTTTCAGGGACGTTTCGCAAAATACTAATTAAAAAAAATTCTCGTCAGTTGACAGAACGATGTGCCCTATGATTTTTATTAATCCCTCAAAAAAAATTAGCAAATATGCCCTTCAAATAAAAAAAAAATTAAAAATGTCATGGCCGCCTAACGTTTGGGCGGTCCACTCTCAGCATCAGACCGCCTAACGTAACTAGTTTATACTGGCAATAAGCAAATAACAAATATATACTAGTTATAAAATAATTGTAATTTTTTTTTACAGATGTTTATCAAACAGTAATTTTTTTTTTGTTTAGAGAGAGTTTAATATTTTCATCTAAAATGTATATTATATGAGACCTATCCTAGAAGAGTATATTGTTATCATCAGTGTTTTAAAATACAGCCGCATATGCTTATAGAGTGGTCTTCCACATACAGAATCTCATGCAGTCAAGTTCATGCGGTTTTGAATATACTGGCACGTATGCGGTCTATGTGGACTTAAAAAAAACCTAAAAACTATTTTGCGCTGGAGGAGAATAGAATCTATAACCTTTATAATATAGTAAAGAGCACAAATCATTAGACTAAACAAGTCTGTAGATATAAATTAGTTTTATTTTATTTATATTTCTTTAACAAAGCATAATAAAACCGCATATGTACATCCGCATACAAATCCACATATACGGCTGCATGCCGCATATGCAGTATGAAGTGGCCTTTCGCATGCATGAACAAAACCTCATTTTAAAACACTGTTTATCATAAAGAGATTTTGTGCTGCCATATTGATCAGATTATATTACTTTGAAGAGACATTCTAATTTATAAGATTAGATTGCAAATACTTGAACAGCCGCCAAGCACCAATTGGAGACGTAAAATTAACAAATGCATATCCAAAATTGCCAAAAGAAAAAAGAAAAAAGGAAAGAGTCTCTAAACTTGAATTGAAGTTTCCGATTAAGTTTTTCATTTTTATTTTTCGAACATGTAGAATACCAATTTTTATAGCAAACATTCATTCTATACACACTAAACATCTCAAAAAAAAAATTAGTTAGAGATATTTAATGTGTATAAAATGAATGTTGCTATAAAAATTGAACATTAAAATGAATGTTTTGATATCTTTTCTACTATCTTTCAAATTAGATTTATTACTCAGAGGTTTCGCGGCACGGGGGTATTACCTAGACATTTCTCATTTTTAGCACCGAATTGAACATGGAAAATATCAAAATGAATATTTGCTATAAAAATGAATATTTTTCATTTTCTATTTTTAGATAAAAATATTAATATCTTAAAAAATAAAAAATAAAATGACCGCCCAAACTCTTGACAGTCTGATGGTAAGAGTGAACCACTCAAACGTTGGACGGTCAGGAAATATTTGCTATTTTTTTAGGGTATCAATAAACGGCGATGTGCCGATATTCGTACGACTTGTTGTATTGTTAGCATGAAAATTAACTAATTACACTATTTTTACGCATGTAGCCGCCAGTATATTTGACCCATTACGGCAGTATATTTGGTTTGGCAAAAAATCAACAATTTTTATACTGATTCATGAGATTTTAGTTTGATATATCGCCACAGAAGAATATGATCATATCGTTTGGCAAAACATTAAATAGTGTTGAATTTTTTTTCAACGGTATTGGAAGAGAATGAAAGTTTATTTGAAAAAAAAGATATTGTTAGAGGAATATTATTTAGAATAATGATAGTTATGTTTGGTCACATAATATAATATTATTGAAAGAATATTATTTGTCTTTGCCTTTTTCTTTACTACATGCTATTTTTTTATTTTTTTAATCGTAAAATAGTATTAAAATTTCTTGTTTAATAGTAATATTGCGCTTGTTAAAATCTCTTGTACGCAATATCATATTTGTTCAGAGTAGTGCTAGAAAAGAAAATAAAGATTCAAATGAAATCGAATTAATTAATTGGTTGAATATAACACAAATGTCATCCAACGGTTAAGTGGAATAATGTCACAATTGTTCTGACTATGAGGAATTAAACGGAGACTAAGGAATCTCCGATATTAATAATTGTGTAGCTAGACATTAGTTGTGCCAAAGGCCCACATGAATATGATTCTGATAATGACATAATCCTTTTAATTACACCTTTAATTAACAAACACTTTGCTGCGTCAATGAAACTGCGCCTTTCGTTTTGGTTGGATTTTTTTTTTTTTTTTTTTTTGGTAAGTCAAACTATTGGTAGAGCACTAGAGCTTAGTTAATTAACGAACAGTTTGGTGCTATGCTTACGGTTGATATTTCAGAATCAGTGCTATGAATCTATATTTTTATATTTAAAGTTAGAATAATCGGTCTGGATACTGGATATGAATTTTCATATGAAAATATATTTAGAGTCCAAAATTTAAATTTTTTTTTTTTAGAGAGGTAAAAAAGTCACTCGATCTAAAAATTCTGAACTATCTTAAAATAATGAATTTTTACTCATCTAAAGAAATAATATAACTTTTTACAACCGTAAAATATTGATATAAAGATCATATTAAACAGTTCAAATTAACTGTTGAATTTTAGATAATATATACGCTATACATAACACTGTAGCCTCACTCTAAGAAGTATAATGGGTTGACCACCCATTATATATTTTGATTAGCTTGATTTCAAATGAAAATTATATTATTGAAAACTCTCGTTATCTCCTTTTGTTAACATGCATAAGGATTAAGGTTTTAAATAGCAATTATCGCGTCATAACGGAAAGGTTAAAAAAAAAAAACTATTGAGAATAGCGTAGTTTTATGCGGATTTAGTTTGCACGAATCTTAAAGCAGATAGGATGATCAAGATTCATTAACTCCAAAAGATTCTCTTTTGAGTTAATGCAGAGGATACGAATTTCCTAGCTAGTAGTCTTATTTAAAAAAAAAAATTAATAAATAAATAATTCAACCAGGTGAAACATGTATACAACAATTAGCATTGTATATTTATCCACAAACATAAGAGAAAACAATTAACTTCATTGTAAAAAAAATATAACACAAGCAATTACGTGTAACGCTGGTTACAATTAGAACAATATATTTTGGCACTGAAATCATATTATCAGATTTGGATGAAGTAAGAGCAAATTTAAGGTGCGAGGGGCTGGTAAGCATAATTTTAAAAGTCGATTGGATTGACTTCAAATGACGAATTTAAACCGTTAAAATTTATCTACTTCATTAGTGATGCATATACATGAAAACTATTGAAAGTCTCGAATTCATTTGATATAAAGTTAAACGGTCGAAAAAATGAATATTTATAAGTTATTTTATAAGTTGTTATATGTATTTATTTTTCATTCCTTTTCTGATCTCATGACATTGTATTAAATGAATTTAAAACTTCATGTACATATATTACTTATGAAGTAAATGAATTTTAACAGTTTGAATTCATTATTTAAAACTAATTTATTAGACTTTTAAAATTATATTCACCAATTCTTTCTTAGTGTGCATATTACATTCTAATACTCATCAATTCTTCTTAGGGGAAAATTTATAAAATATCATTATTTTGAAAATTTTAAAACAAAATACCCTTGTGGGCCCCTTTTTTTTCTCTCTTTTCCCCTCTTTCCTCCTCCCTCCTAGTTACTTCATTCCCCTCTTTTCTTCTTTCTTTTTTGTCAACTGTGTTTTCACACCACTTTCACGGTCTCAAAAGTTTACTGCTGAGATAATTTGTTACGTGGATCTCTCAAAAATTGAGTAGCAACTATAAGTTAGATAGTTAATTAAGTTGAAATTTACCTGGACTAGTTCTGGGAGAAGGCTCAGCAGTGAATTTAAATGGTTGCATGAATCTTTTACCATACTTAATAGAACTCTCTTCAGTGGCTTGAAGACGAATGTTTAATCAACAATAATGAAGCTTCTGTTGCAATTTTAGATTAGGCAACAGTTTTTTTTTTTATATTACATGTGGTTATTGTGGTATTCTCTCCATAGCAGCTTATGTGTTTTCTCAGCACTTGATAGTTGCACAATTTTAACGGATCTGACTTTGTTAATATTTTTTTCTTCTTTTTTAGAGTAAATTGAAAAACACTTCACATTTTTGTTGTTAGAACCTTTAAACCTTCAAATTTTGAAGTTAGAATTTTGAAGTGTACTAAATTGGCCCTGCAGTTTACATTGCTCAAGACAATGGATTAAATCATAGTTTATTCAATTGCTTAATTATTGATGTGCATTTAAACATTCATTTTATATAATGTAGTGTGATACGATCACACTGCATGACCAGTATATCATACTACCCAAAATCAGGTGAAAATCATGTATGCTGGAACCTTAAAAACATAAGATATATATATACAAGTTAAAGTTAACATCTCTGACTTTTTCTTCTTTGAATTGTCCTAGTTTTGATAGCTCCAACAAGACAAAAAAAAAAAAAAACCAATCTATTGCAGAACGAAATATCTCCGCTGCTATTAAGAGAAGTGACTTCAAAACAGAGTTTTGAGAGAGGAGAAAGAAGAAAAAAAAGTAATTAAGGGTGTAATTGAGAGGGAGGGAAAAATTGAGATCCACAAAGACATTTTGTCAAGAATTTTAGAGAAATGATATTTTGTTCTAAAATTTTCAAAAGAAAAGTAATTTATAAAATTTCCCTTCTTTTTAGTGTGCATATCACATCCTCCCTTTACTTACTCGACGAAGTAAAATCAAAATTGAAAACCAAATTTGTTTGGGCAAAAAAAATTTAAATCATCCAACAGATTTTGCTTTCACCGGATCAGCTCAGTTGTTCGCCAAATTTGTTTTGCGCGGTTCCTTCGATTCTACGCAAGAGTGCGAAAAATGATACGAGGGTTCTGTTATCGGAGAGTACGGTTACAGTATAGTATAGAACGGTACATATGTGACTATATGTGTTGCTTATGTATTGGGATTATTTTTTGAAATTTTAACATGAAAATTTGACACGGTACAATATATTATTTGAAAATTTTGATAACGGCACGACATGTCATATGATCACGTGAGTCACGTGTAATTAGGACTGTTAGATCTTGATTAAATAAATTAATCTAAATTATGAAAAAAAATAGTAAAACATGACCAAATGTATAATTGTGACCAGTCATATTTATACATAACATGTTTGGGCGCGACATAACTCAAATAGCGTAGCTATTCGTGTGCTGTGATTATCTTTCAATATTTTGATTATGCCACAGCATAGTACGTGAAAAAATAATTCAATCACAATATGGGACAAAACTAAAATTATAGTATGTTACTCATGACATGGCACGGCACATTTTTTTTCACTCTAATTCTATGATCAACAGGCTCACACGTCATTAATTTTATATGGGGGATACAGTAAAAAAAGTTGGGTTTATTTAGGAGTATATAGGGCTTGTTCGGATGTCATAGGATTACACGGGATGAGATTTGACAGAAATAGAAACTCACTTTTGAAAAAGCGGGAACCCACAGGTACGAATACGCACAGAATTAATTATGAAAATGTGTTGAATTGAGTATTCGGTTGTATCGTGGGATTAGTTGTGAGAAATTCTATTTTTCTTTCTAAAATACTTAAAAGAGTGCATGAGATATATTATTATTTTTATGGGGGTGTTTATGACAATTTAAGAGGATATAATTACCTAATTATAATAGTAACTAACACCAATCACAATCAATTCAATAGACTAATCAAAGAGGAAAAATACATCAGCAAAGAGAAAAAAAAAATCTAAAATATATATAAACGTATGAAGAAAATCAACGTCAGCAAAGATCAAAAGCAAAAATATATAATCAAACTCAAATTTGTAATAATACAAAATTTCTACAAAGCAATCTAAATTTAAATTTAAATATATAATCAGAGAAAGATTGAAAGAGGTCAAACTGTTACGGTCAAATCTAAAATTAAACATTTGTAACCAACAGCACACGATTTGAGAACATTCAAATTTACTCGGACACGAATTTACACTGCATGGGGAAGAATATATGAAAAATGATGGGATTGAATTGGGAAAAACCATAACATCCGAACGGGTCCAAGAATTACAAATTGGGAAAAATTGAAAGGAAAATTAAAAGGATTCTGCATTTTACTTCAAATTAATAAGACGATTTAGATATAAACAACTTTTTATCAAATTGCTTCGAATTTTAATCAAACGATCTAAATATAAACATATATATTATGTTACCTCAGAAGATATGAACTCGAATTGAATTCCAATTCATATCACCTAAGATAACAAACATTTACATTTAGATCCGGACCGTCCAACCATAATTCAAACGAATACTAAAAAGGACCGAATTGGTTTGGATTCAGATCGGACCGTCCAGGCCTAAACAGATATATTCAGTTACCTCAGAGGTTTTGGACAGCTGAATTCATGGGTTCGGTGAATAAAGCTTTCAAAAAAGTTGGTAAGGGACCCCTTAAACTAATTTAAATTATTTAATGGCACGTTTATTCAATGCACATCGTTTTAGCACATTATTAAAAACACAATGCATCAAGCAAGCCTTCCTGTAGACTCGTTAGATAAGCTAGGGTTTTTTATTATATTTGATGTTACCCTTGACCAAGCTCAGAAAATATAAGATTTAAAAATAGAGGTCTACTAATAATTATTAAAAATATTTTGTTTTGGGACCGCTAGTTAGTAACGTGTCATGTTATGTTTTTCTCCGGTATCCATCTCTAATATTATTAATAATTGATTTATACTTTACCAGCCGCTGACAATAATGAGAACTAAATTTTAATTTAGTAGCAAAAAAATAGGAGTAAAGCTAGGGTGTGATGTGCTCACCAAAAGAGTTTGGTGAGCACAACTCCAAAAGTTCATCGGATCGACTTCAAATGTCGAATCCAAACCGTTGAAATTCATGTGCTTCATGAGTGATGCATGTGCATACAAAATTTTGAATGTTTCGAGTTCATTTGTTACACGGTCAAGCAGTCAAAAAAATGAACATTTTATTAAATTAATTTATAAGTTGTTTTATATAGTCAATTTTTATTATTTCTTTGACCGCTTGACCGTGTAGCACATAAACTCGAAACATTCAAAATTTTGTATGCACATGCATCACTCATGAAGCACATGAATTTCAACGGTTTGGATTCGGCATTTGAAGTTGATCCGATGAACTTTTGGAGTTGTGCTCACCAAACTCTCTCGGTGAGCACATCACACCCTAGCTTTACTCAAAAAATAGCATCCTCTATGTAAAATTATGTTGTTTTGAAATTCGGATGAGTGATACTTTATAATTATTAAAATTTGAAAGATTACATCTTTCTTTTAAAAAAAAATTACTGACAATACCAGCTATTTGTTATTTCATTTGTGTGTACATAGTGCACACTTTCAACAAAATACAATTCACACTTTATAAAATAACGAACCGATAAAAATGTTAGTGATTAATATTGGTTAACCCTTGCACGAAATTTCTTTCGTGATAAAATTTATTCCTCCTCAAAATAATAATAATGTTAGTCTTCATGAGTAGAATTTTCAAACCTATGACATTATGGACGTATTGGTATTATATGATACAAATTCTAAATTTTATTGGATAGATTTCAAATGACGAGTTCAACCCGTTCAAACCAATTTACTTTATGAATAATGTGTTTACATGTAAAATTTATATTTTTTCGAGTTATTTTAGAACCAAGTCAAGCGGTCAAAAAGTATTGAAAAATAAATACATTAAAATTAACTTAAAAACTTCCACATTTGTCCACTTTACTTGGTACTTAATAAATTCAAAAAATTATAATTTTTATGTGAACGCACAATTAATAAAATAGATCGGATTGAACGGTTTGGATCCGTCTTTTGAAACCGGTTTCATAAATTTTGGAATTGGTAATATATAGATTGAAATGACACTGATGTCATACTAATCAGACTCAACATTACACTAATTATTCTTAAGTACTACACTTTGGGCTTAATCGGAGCACAAATTAAAGCTTGAAATCAAAAGATTGTATTAAATTTTGTAAAATGACTCTTTCTGTTTGAAGAAAGTGTAATTGTTCCACATGGGATCAGCTTTTATTTTACATTTTTACGTCTTTTTAAAAAAGGCTTTATTATTTAAATTTCATGACTAGATCTAAAAAGAGAGAACTAATCCATACTATCAATATTTTCTATAGGATTTTTTAATTTGAGCCGTCCACACACACACACACACAAAACGATCTAAATCTGATAAATCATCAGATTCAAACCATACGGTGTTCATTGAAACAAGCCGGGGTTCAATTTCATTGTATCTGTAAATTGTGAAATTGTTTCCTTCTGCAAAGTAACTTTTCCAGAGCGAAAACATCAATTTTATGTATTTTTTAAGGAAAATCGAAAGAATAACTATAGAAAGTAACAAAATAGAATAATTATTTCTGTACCCGCGCTACAGTAACTGCATTTAGAGGAATAATGTATTATAGTCCCAACTAATTATATTGTGTCCACTAATTATTATTCTAAAAAGATATTATATAGTCTTAACTAATTATTATTCTAAAATTCCAGCAGCACCCTTTCAAAGCCTCGGCACTAATTCTGCGTCAACATTTCTCTAACAAAAATAGTTGACCTCATAAAAATAAATACTTCAGTGCATAGATATAAATACTTTCAATACTTAGATATTAATACTTTCAGTGTCATATGTAAAAAGATAAGGGATCCAATTACAACATTATGGCAGTTTAGGTCTCCACAAGCAGTTATGTAAAAATTACAACATTGTTTACTATATAGATATAAATACTTGTGTTATTTGAACTATATACTTCAAGATTTGACTATTAATATTAAAAAAAAGTTATGGATCTGGACGGTTGCGGTCCCCACAAGCAATTATGGTAGTTTAGATGCGGGTACGACATCAGAAATTTCAAAAAAAAGTGCGGGTACAATTATTTAAAAATAATTAATTTATCATTTACATTGTTTACTATATAGATATAAATACTTGTGTTCTTTGAACTATATACTTCAAGATTTGACTATTAATATTTTAAAATAAAGTTACAGATCTGGAACAGTTGCGGTCCTCACAAGCAATTATGGCAGCTTAGGTGAGGGTACGACATTAGAAATTTAAAAAAAAAGTGCTGGTACAATTATTTAAAAATAATTAATTTATCATTTACATTGTTTACTATATAGATATAAATACTTGTATTTTTTGGACTACATACTTCAAGATTTGACTATTAATATTAAAAAAAAAGTTACAGATCTTAAGTGCAGTTATAGCAGTTTGGTCCCCACAAACAGTTATGGCAGTTTAGGTGCGGGTACTGTAGTGCGGGTACTCATATCAGCTTCCGACAAAATAACCCTATACATTAATTGTTGAAATTTTGATGATGGCAGCAAATTAATCTCAGTGCATTTTTCTCAAATCAGACGGTTTGGATTTAAAAAAAAAAAAATCTATAATATGGTTTGGAAATAGGAGATGGGCTATGGTGCATTGCAATGCATAGGCCATGGTGTGCATTGGACCATAAATCACCGATTCAAAGTCCAAATGACCGATCCAAACCGTTCATCTTGTTCTCCATATTAATATGTGCTTGGAGACCAAATTTTATATTTTTTGAAATTTTTTTACTATTTATTAAGCCACTTTGAAAATCGCTGATCCAACGGTGACTGTTTGGAACAGTAAAATCAGAAGCCACCGTTGGATCAGCAATTTTCAAAGTGGCTTAATAAATAGTACAAAAATTCCAAAAAATATAAAATTTGGTCTCCAAGCACATATTAATATGGAGAACAAGATGAACGGTTTGGATCGGTCATTTGGACTTTGAATCGGTGATTTATGGTCCAATGCACACCATGGCTTATGCATTGCAATGCACCATAGCCCATCTCTTGGAAATAGAATAATTATAATTATCCCCCCATTTATATAATTATAAGGTAAAAGTAAACAAGCTTATAGAATTGCAATAAACTACTTACATAGCAGTCAAAAAAATAATTTTTTTTTTTTTTTACTTTTTGTAAATTTTTCATTGATTTTTGAACAAAATAATAAAAAAATGAGAAAAAAAAATAGAGATATAAGATGACTAAGATTAGAAAAATAATAGACTTTTTGCTCTCCAAATAATATCCCAATTTTTTTTCTTCAATTTTGTCATGTTTACTTCATATTCAATAATGGTCGGGTACTAATATTTAAAATAAATGAAACACATGACACGTCTACATAATGGCAAACAACGTGTCGTGTCTTTAGAAGTGTCGGACTCCCCATTTAGAAAATTAGCAGCCCTAAATTTGACACTTGGCAGGTCGCATGCCACCACTTGGAGTTTGAGAACACTATGTCATCCAAATTCCAATGCGTTGTTTCAAGTATGACGTGAGCACAACACGACAAATTTGTTAATCTGTACCTATCGTATGAGCAAATGAACTAATTTTTCTTGTGCCAATAAAGACATATCTCAAAGGAACCGAATCCTCTGCCACCACTAAATTTAGCCAATATGTACTTGACACGTGGCTGCCATCTTTCATTTCATTAATGAAAATTTAAAAAATAACTTTCCAAATTAATTAATTAATGAGAATCTTATCTCTTTCGTTTCTCTTTTCACCTTCTATTTCAAAACTAGTTAAAAAAATAATTTTATTGTTTATTCTTCTCCGTACCTCTCAACGGTGAGAAAAAAAATTACAATCTCTTTCCATGAAGATTTCTTCAGCAAAATATTTTATTTGTAAGTCATTTTGATATTATTTTTTTTATATTTTACTTATATTTTACTGTTGCATACAAGTCAAATTTCAAAGCCTTCTTTATCATTAAAAATTTCAAGCCCTCAATAGTATCGTACCAGTACTTGGGCGTTTTTGCCATGCATGAAATAAAATTAGATGGTACCGAACCGGTACTGGTAAAGGTCGATCGGGAGAAGATGGAGTGAAATCAGAAAGGGACCATATATAGTGACACAAGGAGACTGGTAACAAAAATGGAGGAAATGACACAAACGGATCTGTACTGGACTGGTACAGCAGACACTGGTACGAAGGAGAGGACTCACAGACTAAAAGGCAAAACGCCTCAAATTTTTAAATACATATTATCAGTATTAGTTTGCGTTGGTGTGTTGAGAGTATCATATTATTGACGATTCTCACAGAAAAAGTAATTACAAAGAGCAATTTCATGGTAAAGTAATTACAAAGAGTAACAGATATTGGTTTCCCTCCATGTAATTTTTTTTTTCTCACCGTTGAGAGGTACAGAGAAGAAAAAACAATCAAGTTGCTTTCTTAATTAGTTTTGAAATGGAAAGTGAAAAGACAAAGAAAGGAGAAAAGATTCTCATTAATTAATTAGTTTGAAAAGTTATTTTTTAAAGCCTCATTAACGAGATGAAAGATAGCAGCCATATATCAAGTACAAATTGGCTAAACTCAAGGCAGAGGATTTAGTTCCAAAATATGTTCAATAATTAGTTTCGAACTTGAGGTATCTTGAAATTTTTTTAATAGTAAAACAATTAACGACTATTACATATGTCGTTTTTTTTTTCTTACATAATAACAAAATAAAGTTAAGATACATAATATTTTATTCATTTTGAGAATGAGGTAAAAACTAAAACTATCAAATCACTCCTCAGTTGAATTTGTAGCCTCCTACATAAATTATTGTGAACCTCCTTTTCCAAGCCCTGAAAAATGTGAAAACTTGTATCATACGAAATGTCGCGTCAAAAAGTTAGAAGATTTTTAGCTCAATAATGACGTGACATAATTTTATGTAAACAAGCTAATGAAACTTACAATATTTAATTAGAGTAAAGCTAGGGTGTGATGTGCTCATCAAGAGAGTTTGGTGAGCACAACACCAAAGGTTCATCGGATCGACTTCAAACGTCAAATCTAAACCGTTAAAATCCATGTGTTTCATGAGTGATACATGTGCATGCAAAATTTTGAAAGTTTTTGAGTTCATTTGCTACACGGTCAAGCGGTCAAAGAAATGAACATTTTATTAATTTAATTTATAAGTTGTTTTATATAGTCAATTTTTATTATTTCTTTGACCGCTTGACCGTGTAGAAAATAAACTCAAAACTTTTAAAATTTTACATGCACATGCATCACTCATGAATCACATGGATTTCAATGGTTTGAATTTGGCATTTGAAGTCGATCCGATGAATTTTTAGAATTGTACTCACCAAACCCTCTTGATTAGCACATCACACCCTAGCTTTACTCATTTAATTAACATATTTGCAAGCCTTGATCGGTATATATTATGCTAAAAGGAAAGGACAATTTGAGTCCTTGTTTATGTTTCTATCTTGTTTCACTTTTTAAATAGTTATTAAAATAACAAAATAAGATCAATAATGAAATTTATATGAGTGAGTCTATGGTACTATGCATATCACGGGTTGTTACCGTGCTACGGCTCTATATTTGAGTTTTCAAATTCTAACTGTCGATCCGAACCGTTCATCTTGTTCTCCATATTAATATGTGTTTGGAGACCAAATTTTATATTTTTTTGAAATTTTTTTACTATTTTTTTAGATATTTAGAAAATCACTTGATCTGAAAATTCTGGACCATCCAAAAACAGTGATTTTCAATAAATCTAAAAACATATTAAAAAAATTTCAAAAAATGTAAAATTTGGTCTCCAAACACATATTAATATGGAGAACAAGATGAACGGTTCGGATCGACCGTTAGGATTTGAAAACTCAAATATAGAGCCGTAGCACAATGCCAAATCGTAATATGCATAGTACCATAGACTCACTCAATTTATATTACTCCCACCATATGTAATAATTACTTTATTTTCTAAAAATTTAAAACTTTAAAAATCAACATTTAAAATTGTCTACATCGTTATATTTTACAAATTTTTAGTATCAATAAAACAAGTGGAAATATAATAATTTTAATGTATGTATAAAAAGTAACAAAATGACACGTCTGATAATTTTTTATGTTTCACCTTTTTAAAAATGTTATTACTATTTTAAAACAGGTAATATTATGAAGACCTCAAAATAAAGATATTAATTTAAACTCTCTTGAAAAAAAAAATATTATTACTAAAGTTCAGGTATTTAAAATCTCTTAAAAAGAGTTATCACCAAACCCTTAGGAATTAACACATTAATTGCAACGGTCAACAGTTGCAAACTATACGCTACTTCCCGAATTTTTTATTAATATCCAAATTTAATTTTAAATTTCAAAAACTAACCGTATCAGCAGTAAATCTCGAAATATACCCTTTTCGTAAATTTTTTTTCCGGAAACAGGCCCCATTTCCGGAAAATTTTTTTACGGAAACCGCCTCTGTTTCCGGAAAAATTTTTTACGGAAACAAGCTATTTCCGGAAATTTTTTTTACGGAAACAGAGTTAACTACAAATGCCGCTGGCTCCCCCGTCCCCATCACACTCCATCACTTTCTCCCTTCCGATTTTCAAGGTAATTTTTTTTTATTTAATTTATTTAATTTATTTAATTTATTTAATTTATTTAATTTATTTAATTTATTTAATTTATTTAATTTATTTAATTTATTTAATTTATTTAATTTATTTAATTTATTTAATTTATTTAATTTATTTAATTTATTTAATTTATTTAATTTTAAATGGTTGAAAATAATGTCCAAATAATTTAGGAAATACCGAATGGTCTAGAATAATTTAGAAAATACCAAAATGGTTTAGAATAATTTAGAAAATACCGAAATAGTCTAGAATTGTTTAGAAATTACCGAAATGGTGTAGAATAATTTAAAAAATACCGAAATGGTATAGAATAATTTAGAAAAATACCGAAAAAATGTAGAATAATTTAGAAAAATACCCAAATAGTGTAGAATAATTTAGAAAATACCCAAATAGTGTAGAATAATTTAGAAAATACCGAAATAGTCTAGAATTATTTAGAAATTACCGAAATGGTGTAGAATAATTTAAAAAATACCAACATAGTCTAGAATAATTTAGAAAATACCAAATGGTGTAGAAAATTACCTTAGTAATATAGAAAATTGTTCGATTAATTTAAATTTTTTTTAGGAATCTCTTTTCCTTTCGGGTCCCGTTCGGAGCTCTGATTGTCTGATCGATCGGATCTGCGATTCAGGTTTTTACATTTGAATTTTTTTTATTTTAATTTAAAATGTAATTAATGAGTTCATTTTAATGGTTTAGAATATTGTCTGATTAATTTAGAAAATACCAAAATGATGTATAATAATTTAGAAAAATACCAAAATAGTGTAGAATAATTTAGAAAATTCCTCAATGGTGTAGAATAATTTAGAAAATACCAAATGGTGTAGAATAATTTAGCAAATACCGAAATAGTCTAGAATTGTTTAAAAATTACCGAAATGGTGTAGAATAATTTTAAAAATATCAAAATGTTGGGAGAAATTTTAAAAATACCAAATGGTGTAGAAAATTATCTTAGTAATGTAGAAAATTGTTTGATTAATTTAAATTTTTTTTAGGAATCTCTTTTCCTTTCGGGTCCCTTTCGGAGCTCTGATTGTCTGATCGATCGGATCTGCGATTCAGGTTTTTATATTTGTATTTTTTTTAATTTTAATTTAAAATATAATTAATTAGTTCATTTTAATGGTTAAGAATATTGTCTGATTAATTTAGAAAATGCCAAAATGATGTACAATAATTTAGAAAAATAACAAAATGATGTAGAATAATTTGAAAAAATTTAAGGTGATTTACAATATTGTTCGAATTTTGTAGTATGGCAGACCCAGTACTTAAGCATAGATTTAGTCCCCTGTTGTGGATAGTTCACGGTAATCACAGGATATCTGAGGCGTCTAAGGAGGTAAACATTTACTTATTTTTTTTTCATAACTCTGTAAGTAATCAAATAAATATTGTAATTAATTTTTTTCTTATTGTAGAGTACAGAAATTTTATCCGTGAGACATTATCGGCACAAATGCGAGTATAATGAGAGGTACGCACCGTTTTTAATTCGAATGGGCTTATATCAGCTCGCGACATTGCCCGATATCGCCCTCGATGCGGCCCTCATTCATGGACTTGTCGAGCGGTGGCGTCCGGAGACGCACACTTTTCATCTTCCATTCGGAGAGATGACAGGTATTAACTAATTTAAATAATTTTTTTTTTATTCGTTCCTGACAAGTCAAATATATTACAGTTTCTCTGGAGGATGTGAGTTGTCTCTGGGGTTTGCCTATTACGGGGGAGCCTATTACGGGGGAGCCGTTAACGGGATTTACAAACTCGGCGAGTTTTCAAGGCCGACTGTATGAGTTGCTGGGGGTGAAAGATGATGAAGTGAAGGGGTTCATGAAGATGAGGGGGAATGATACGTACGACATGCTTATCGCCAAAAAAGCTGTCCGTGAGCGCTTCAAAACATTACCAACAGATGCGAACGAAGAACAATTGAAATGGTTAGTATTTTTTTATTTACAATCTTATTCATATTTGATATTTTTTAATAATGTACTCACATTTTAAAATTGACGGTTAGGTATGTCCGTGGATTTCTCCTCGACATGCTAGGGAATACCATGTTTGCTGACAGTAGCGGGGACGGAATACCGTTGTGGTATCTCGGCATGATTGAAAACTTGGACGAGCCGAGAAAGTACAACTGGGGCGGAGCTGTTCTCGCTTATTTATATAGAAATCTATGCCTCGCATCCAGTCCGTCATGCAAAAGCATGCATGGTCCCACCATACTTCTGCAACACTGGTCGTGGACCCGATTTCAAATTCACCGGCCGTTACCGGGATCTCAACCGAATTGGGGCGCAGAAACAGAAGATACATGTCCATCATTTGCTGACATGTGGAAAGGCCCACACAATTGGGAAAACTCGTCCCATGGTGCAACCTCCGGTCCAGGTATCCCTCGCGACCAGATTCAGAAACTGACGGATAACATGGTCAATTGGCAGCCATATGCATCTGTTTACCACAACCTTTCGAGAACAACCCGGGCGGACCAGGTACATTGTAATAAAGTCATATTCTTTCTTTCATTTATGTCATCACATTTATAATTTGTACCTAACATTGCAACTCTAAATTTGTCAGCCGTTCTACTTGTACCGCGGTCCTCTTATTTTTTATTGGATTGTTGAGCATCACAATCCTGATCGCTGCATGCGACAGTTCGGAAGATGGCAACAGATAGAGCCACTGCTTCCCCAGGATCCAGTCGAGCACCAAGAGCTGCACAAGTAATATTCGCAAATCATATGTGGCTTACTTATTTTAAAGTACTTATTTACTTATTTACTTATTTATTCTACTAACCTTGTAAACAGGTTGAAATCGGGCTCAAAGAAAAATGCCAACTGGGCGCAAGTGCACCGTCGGCATGTAAACGATGCAACACATTATGCGCATCATGTGTACGAAGTAGGTCGTCCGTGGGATATAAATGACCTCCTAAGATATCGTAAATGGTACCAGGAGACCTGCATGGCATCCGTTTACCTGTTTGGCCAGCACGTGGTGGGGATGGATCGTAATGTTCCAGTTCCAAGAGACGAGCACTCCAAGTCTGGATACATTCCCAGCGGATCGACATTTGTTCGAAATGTAAACATTTCTAACTCTGAATTTTATGATTGGTTTATTATATATGATCTATTATACTCTGAATATACGTGCAGGCTTTGCGTGGGATAGGAGAGTTAGCACATGGCACACGGGCATTTTTCACGAAGGGTCTCCGTGCAATTGGCAAGGGCAAAATGAGACTAGGTTGGTGCCTCTGCAGAGATAATGGTTATGGAGACCGTGCTATTGCCATGCTGGAGGATGCGGGGGTTCCACGTAATTGGGAGGAAATTCCATCCGACGATTCTTATCCCTTGGGAACGGAGCCGATGCCACCAGGCCCTGTATTTGAAGGCCCAGATCCAGTGACGGGCTGGTTATATGATGGCTCACAATGGAGGGATTACATCCGTCCGGGAGAGTTCGCAGGGCATACTCTATCATCACGTGCCAATGCGCGCCAGGTATGAATTCAACTTACAAGCTGATTTCAAATTTAATTTGTAGCTAAGAAAAACTATGTATGAATTGCAGGAGCAGACTCATGAGCAGACTCAGGAGCAGACTCATGAGCAGGCGTATGAGCAGAGGCAGGACCAGGATATGAGTTATGCTCAATGGATGAATGTACTATTCGGCGATGAAGGCGGCCCGGTATGTAATACTTTAATTGAGGTAATTTTGTTTTTTAATTTACAATCAACAAGTAAATTAGTTACCCTGTCGGACCACACCTGACCGTGCTGACATGCCATTTGAGCTTTGTTACATCGTTCAAAAAACCATTTATTTAATTTATAGAACGTATCCTCCACGACCGCTGCAACCGGTAATCGCCGACTCATTTTGAACACGGCGTTCAGTGACTCTGACCCATTTGTTGTCATTATCCCCCATCGGTGGCCTCCGTCCAAAGCTTTATACAACTTCTCTGGACATGGAAGCTCGTCTTCATCGTTAGGGTTCCTCTTACCCACCTTGTTAAGGTAGTCGATAGCCTTCGGACAACCAATTTAAAAGTCTTGTAACATCTCCTGCAACCTCCTAGGTTTGCATTTGTTCACTCCTGCAACCAATTTCAACCTACTTGGGGGTTACCTTATCATATTTCATCATGACGATATCTCGAATATGATTTATAGAAGAGCACACGTCCCTTCTAATGGTCTTATCAATCGCAAGGGCAACCATCTCTGCTGTAAGCTGACAATGATCAGTACGTGTTGCCGATACTGTGCACGTATGGGGAAGTGCTTGTTTGGTAATAATCCAAGATTCTGAAAGACCGTTCTGCTTAGCGGACACCTTAAATTTACAAAAAGCATCTCTGCACCCCACCTCGTAACGTTTAGGTTCGCTCCTAATAACCCTGCACTCACAATTATTTTCAAGATGAAACTCATTGATTGCTATCTTTAGAGCCGTTTTCGACTCATAAAATACACCTTTAGCCAATGGATTATCTGTCATTTTTTTTGAGCTGCCGAAAAAATCGACATCCGCAGGCCGAAAACCGGATATGTCATTGAAACTGTCAACCGGATGTGTCATATTTTCTCGACCAGTAATTGGGTACTGTGATTGACGGGATTGTGGTTGTGACTGATTGGGCTGTCCGATATCATCATCGGAACCCGACGGCTCACCGGAGAGCATCTCATCTCCACTCGCCAAACTATCAGAATCAATTTCATCCACAGGTACGTGCGAATAATCGCGTACATGTCTGCGGACCGCACTGGAACTGGGTCGGGATCTCATTGGTATATCCACAGAGTGCCGACCGGTACTAGGTCGGGATCTAACTGGTATTGGGTCTTGATCCACATGATTCTGACTGCTACTGGGTCGGGATATAACTGGTTGATCCACAGAGTTGCTACCGGTACTGGGTCCGGGTCTCATTCTTACATCCACAGAGTACCGACCGGTGCTAGGTCGAGATCTAACTGGTATTGGGTCCGGTTCCACAGGATTCTGACTGGTACTGGGTCGGGATCGAGGTTCAGGAATCTGACTAGTACAGTTCGGTTCCAATTCTACATATAACTCCATAATCTTGAACCTTTGTGAAAAAGACGACACAATTCCTAAAATCATTTCGAATGATTGTTGGTCCATTACCGGTACTAATTGATAGTCACGTTGTCCATCGGTGGACATATTAAACCTGACTTGAATTTCCAGATTTGCTTGACTGGCATTGTACCCAACAAATTTATAAATCTCATTCTGAAGATAATCAAAATTGTGGTTCACGGTTAGCGGTAATGAGTATTTAGCTCGGGTACTGTAATAGACCCCGTCATCATTATATTGGATTTCCCCTCCAGTATAAATTTTCGCACAAATAGTTGTCATTTTTAATTTCGATTGGTCTGACAATTTCAAAAATAACAACATATAATTAATTAAAAATTGTGTTGCCATTGGTAAAAATATTCTAGACAATTTTCAATAATTATTCTACACTATTTTGGAATTTCATAAATTAATATGGCAACATTCTAAACTATATTGGAATTTTTTAAATTATTATAAACCATTTTGGAAGGTTGTAAACAATTCTAAATTTTCTGGACAATATTATGAAAAATAAAAAAAAATTTGGAATGAAGTAATTAATTATAAATTAAATTAAAAATAACATAAAGAAAATAAAATTACCTCAATCGAAAACCGGTCGATCTGACTGTCAGAGCTCCGTAAGGAATCCGAAAAGCAAAAAGTTCCTAAAACAATTCTAAATCATTTTAGAATTAATCAAAATTATTTCAGAATTAATAAAATTATTTTAGAATTACAAAAACTTTTAAATTTATTCTGCACCATTTTTTATTTTTTTCAATTAATATGACAATATTCAGAATTTAAATAATTTCAAATTAAATAGTTACATATTTAAATAATTACAAATTAAATACTTCTAAATTAAATTTAAATTATAAATAAATGAAATTAAAATTATAAATTAATGAAATTAAAATTATAAATTACTTAAATTTAATATAAATAAATTAAATTAAAAATAATAAATTAATTAAATTTAAATTATAAATAATAAATAATAAATTAATTAAATTAAAACTTACTGTGAGAGAGAGAGCGGATGATATGAAAGCGAACCGTAAATACTCTGCGAATTTATAACGAAATTTAATGCATTTCCGGAAAAAAAAATTCCGAAAATTTCGCCTGGTTCCGTAAAAAAAATTTCCGGATTCCCATTTCCGGAAAAAAATTTTCCGGAAACAGAGATCCTTTCCGAAGGAATGTTTTCCGGAATTTATCTGTTTCCGGAAAAAATTTTCCGGAAATGGGGCCTGTTTCCGGAAAAAAAATTTACGGAAAGGGTAAAATTCGAATTGCACTAGTCAAGCGGTTAGTTTTTGAAATTTAATATTAAATTTGGATATTAATAAAAAATTCGGCGCTACTTCTGTGATGGGAGGCTTTTGAGGAAATGTGATGCCTAATTAATTATCAATATTTGCTTGCGTGGCTTTCAGACAAGACTATTAAATATTGGGTTAATTTCTTGTTTACTCTTTAACTCTTTCTTATTTATCAACTTCAATATATTATATTTACCTCTCAACTCTTCTCATTCTTTCTTATTTACCCTTTACATTTAGTCAACATACTTTAATTTTAATATTTCCGCCATTTATTTCATCTCCTTTAATTAAAGCAAATAAAAGGTATGTAAGGGAGGCAACGGTGAGGCGAAGGATGAGGAGAAGAGGTCATTTTTTAGCTTCTCCTTCACTTCTCTAGTGGAGTTTTTTTATTCGCAACAATTCGAATCGGAGTGCGAGTTGTAGTGCCGGTTTGGGTCTCTCGGTTACTTTTTGCACTTGGTCGGGAAAGCGTTAGGCAAGTAGAGACCTTGAAGAGCAAAGAAGAGAAGAAATGTAAAGCGAGCATTGTCAAAAAGAATGTGCTTCGGTAACCAGTTAACCCGATCATGAGTTTAGTTCTACACTCCTACTGAATTTGGAGTGGGGTGCTAAAATGCACTAACCACCGTTGTCTCTCTTCTATCTCCCATGCCTTCATTTGTTTTAATTGAAAGAGATGAAATAAAGGAGGGATGTAATGAAAAATATTAAAATTTAAATGTGTGAACTAATTGTAAGGGGTAGGGATGCACAAAAAATTTGTAGTTTGTGATTCGATTCGAGTTTGATTCGAAAAAGTTCGTAAAAAATTTGATTTGAAATAGTTCGAAATTAATTCAAACCAAATTCAAACTGGACCTGGTTCATTCGAAATAGGTTCGCGAACTATTCTAGTTCAAATCTCAAAGTAATGTGAACCGTTGATTTCCGCTGATGACTTATGTTCGCTGATAACTTAAAAGTTAAATCATAAGGCCGTCCAGCCATAAGTCATAACTCGTAAGTCGTAACCCTCGCTTTCAGTTCTAAAACCCTAAATGACTTTCACCTCTCACTTTCGGTGACTATGATCACTCTTCCTTGTCGTAAAAATATTCGTAAAATATTCGAAATTAAATCAAACCAAACTTAATTCAAAATTAATTCAAATTAAATTTAAACTAGAGTAAGTTCGATTCGATTCGTTTGCAGCCCTAGTAAGGGAGAAATAAAAAATAATGAGAAGAGTTAAGAAGTAAATATGATATGTTAAAGTCTTGAAAGGTAAATAAGAAAATAAGTAAGAGTTGAAGATTTTATGGTTCCAAGTTCCAACATTTGCTTGTTTGCTACGATTTCAAATGTAATTTGGCACCATTTTAATGATGACTACTAAATATGGCATCGTGCTTCCCAGTTCACCCCGTAATTGTGGCTGATGATAAGCAATTAGTTAAAGATGAATTGTATATTATTATCGTTTATAATTCTCGCCCTTACACAAAATGAAAATAATTGTATGAATGGGGGATTTCACCTATTCTCCCCTCTGAAATTTATAATATCATATTTACCAATTGTTAAAAACTCACAAATTTACTTATTTATTGTATTTTCTATTAAAATATATTTTAAATTTATAAAATAGCAACTTTATCATTTATTTATAAAAAATATAAAATATGTAACATGTCAGTATTCTAAGTTGGTTTTCGAGAACAAATAAGTTATTTTTCAGAAATACTTACATCTATCCTCAAAATCAATCAATTAAAAAACTAATATTTTTTTATACATGTCAGTATTATAATTGACTATGAGTGAGTCTATGGTACTGTGCATATTACGATTTGATATGTGTTTGGAGAGCAAATTTTACATTTTTTGAAATTTTTTTACTATTTTTTTAGATTTATTGAAAATCATTGTTTTTGGATGGTCCAGAATTTTCAGATCAAGTGATTTTCTAAAATATCTAAAAAAATAGTAAAAAAATTTCAAAAAATGTAAAATTTGGTCTCCAAACACATATTAATATGGAGAACAAAATGAACGGTTCGGATCGACCATTAGGATTTGAAAACTCAAATATAGAGCCGTAGCATGGTAACAACCCGTGATATACATAGTATCATAGACTCACTCATTGACTATACATGAAATTCTCCCTTGTATGAAATGTTAGTGTCTTATTTGAGGCCTGTTCTCAAAGTCTTCCACAGAGAATTATTTGGATTCCACAACAAAGCATTTTAGGGTAGAATTCGCTACTTTTATAAAAGAAACAAAGCATACTTTAAAAATTCACACCTTGATTTGCAATATTGGTATTTTAGAGGAAAAAGGTGAAAGAGAAATCTTATCCATTCCATCCAATCAAAATTAGGTTTTGTGGGTTGCTCTGCCTCTGATCGCTATGTTAATTTTAACATCAATTTCATTTGTACATGTTTGTTTTTTCCCCTTGTCTTTTATATAATTTATAAGTTACGAATCTCCCAAAGCCTAACTACTCCTTATCATGAATAACGAATTAAACAAGTTGTATGAATTTCCTGATTTCTCTTTTTTTTCCCCTTTTTTTTTTTCCTTTTTTAAGTAATGCTATCTTCTACAATTAAGATTTACTGGACGAAATTTCCTTTTCCTACTGTTAACACGCAGTTTTCCTTATGGACAGCTCCTCTTAGAACTTATTTCAAGCAGCGACTTTATATGGTTCATACCAAATATGCATTATTACAAGATAATATAATTTTGTCAAAAAAAAGTGTTGGTTAGATATTTAATATTTTCTGTTAGATAGAACTGAATAGTTAAATAGCTTCTCATACCTGTACAACTTTCCAACTATTCATAAACAAAAATTGTAGCTTCTCATTATAGACTGCCTTTAATATCTGTAATCTGTTATCTAATGAAAAGAGGAGAAGAAATAGAGAGAGAGAGAGAGAGAGAGAGCACGGCCATTTTTTTTAATACCCCAAAAAAAAAAAAAAAATATAAAAATAACCTCTGTTTTGGGTTTTTTTCATATATGCCCTGACCGCTTGGAAACGGGGTGGGCCAAAACTTTAGCAAACCGCCCATGCATTGGGCGCTTCATGCCATTACCAAACCGCCCACATACTGGGCGGTCCACTTTTTCTTTTTCTTTTTTCTTTTTTTTTTAAGTTTTGTTTTTTTTTAAACATAAATTTTTTTATTTTTTGTATTGAAATATTAGAAATATTGAATATATTTCTTTAAAAATAGATGGAATACAATATAATTTGATTTATTAGAAAGACTACAACAAATAACCCGGATCAATATTTTTCAGGCCGGATTTTTCGCGGCTGTAAGAAAAATTAATATATTTCTTTATGTGTTATTGGATAAAAATAAAAATGCTTAGATTCCGAGTTATTGATCCCGGTTCAAAAGTCACTTCTATGTAATCTAAAAAATATTATAATCCTTCTAGGACATTTAATTTATAAAAAGTTGTATCTATTTTGAGAATTCTTTTTGAATAACAATTATTAAATAACTTAAAGTTTTTATTTTTTTTCAAAAATAGATACAACTTTTTATAAATTAAATGTCCTAGAAGGATCATAATATTTTCTAGATTACATAGAAGTGACTTTTGAACCGGGATCAATAACTCGGAATCTAAGCATTTTTATTTTTGTCCAATAACACATAAAGAAATATATTAATTTTTCTTACAGCCGCGAAAAATCCGGCCTGAAAAATATTGATCCGGGTTATTTGTTGTAGTCTTTATAATAAATCAAATTATATTGTATTCCATCTATTTTTAAAGAAATATATTCAACATTTCTAATATTTCAATACAAAAAATAAAATAAAAATAATAAATTTCTTTTTAAAAAAAAATAAACTTTCAAAAAAAAAAATAATAAAAAATGAAGCGCCCCTGGCTTGGGCTGTTTGGGGTTCCATTTTTTTTTTTTTTTTTTTTAAGTTTTGTTTTTTTTTAAATAGAATTTTTTTTTTTTTGTATTGAAATATTAGAAATGTTGAATATATTTCTTTAAAAATAGATGGAATACAATATAATTTGATTTATTAGAAAGACTACAACAAATAACCCGGATCAATATTTTTCAGGCTGGATTTTTCGCGACTGTAAGAAAAATTAATATATTTCTTTATGTGTTATTGGACAAAAATAAAAATGCTTAGATTCCGAGTTATTGATCCCGGTTCAAAAGTCACTTCTATGTAATCTAGAAAATATTATGATCCTTCTAGGACATTTAATTTATAAAAAGTTGTATCTATTTTTGAAAAAAAAAAACTTTAAGTTATTTAATAAATGTTATTCAAAAAGAATTCTCAAAATAGATACAACTTTTTATAAATTAAATGTCCTAGAAGGATTATAATATTTTCTAGATTACATAAAAGTGACTTTTGAACCGGGATCAATAACTCAGAATCTAAGCATTTTTATTTTTATCCAATAACACATAAAGAAATATATTAATTTTTCTTACAGCCGCGAAAAATCCGGCCTGAAAAATATTGATCCGGGTTATTTGTTGTAGTCTTTCTAATAAATCAAATTATATTGTATTCCATCTATTTTTAAAGAAATATATTCAATATTTCTAATATTTCAATAAAAAAAATAAAAAAAATTCTGTTTAAAAAAAACAAAACTTAAAAAAAAAAAAGAAAAAAAAAAAAAGTGGACCGCCCAGTATATGGGCGGTTTGGTAATGGCATGAAGCGCCCATTGCATGGGCGGTTTGCTAAAGTTTTGGCCCGCCCCGTTTCCAAGCGGTCAGGGCATATATGAAAAAAATCCAAAACAGAGGTTATTTTTATATTTTTTTTTTTTTTTGGGTATTAAAAAAAATGGCCGGAGAGAGCAAGAAGAAGAGGATTTTTTATTTAAAGAAATTATTATTATTAAATAATAAATAAATACAGAAAGAGTGCATTCATTTTATTATGCCATATGTGGATTTGAAAAAAAAAACTTCGGACCAATTTTTTTTCGGATTCAAATTGTTTTTATTTTAGAAGTGTGGCTGGATTTTTCTGAAACAAAAAGTATGCTAGATTTTTGAAATAGTGGCAGAGGTTTTTAAAACAGAAAGAATAGTTAGAATTTTTTCTGAAACACAATAATATTATATATTCGAAAAAAAAATTAGGTTCAAAGTTTTAATTCGAATATTTTTTGTGATCTATCTATGACATCAAAAACTTTATGTTCCTTTTATTATTAAATAATGAGGAGGGTTCAAATGCACCCAAATGCACCCTATCATTTTTCTTCGTTTTCAAAGTCCGAATAGTCAATCCGAACCGTTAGATGCGATATATATATTAAGATGTGCTTGGAGACCAAATTTTATATTTTTTGAAATTTTTTTACTATTTATTAAGCCACTTTGAAAAATCGCTGATCCAATGATCCAGAAAATGAAAAATCAGCGATTTTCAAAGTGGCTTAATAAATAGTAAAAAAATTTCAAAAAATATAAAATTTGGTCTCCAAGCACATCCTAATATATAGATTGCATCTAACTGTTCGGATTGACTATTCGAACTTTAAAAACAGAGAAAAATGATTTAAAAGATAGAGAACCCTCCTCATACGCTAATTGCTAATGTTTCAAAATAAAAAGAGAGGAGAAGGGACGAAACTAACAAAAGAAAAGGGAACATATATAATTAAGCACCGCTTTAAATATTCCCTTGCAGTTTCAGCTTTTGGGGAAACAAAGTGCTGAGCAAATCACATGGCTTGTAGCAATCAATTGTAGCATTAAACGAGCAACATTGACATAAGCATCTACCTACCACGGTACTTAGTTTATAACTATTCCGTAACGATATCAGAAAATCTTTAGGTACCACATGACGTGGCGTTGGAGAGGATCCCAATATCTAATGGGATCAGTATCACAATGAATTGTAACTGTCCAAGTTCCCTAACAGTTCTCTCTTCTTCTTTTTTTTCTTTTTTTTTTTTTAGAATTGCTCTTAAGTTCTACCCACACTATTTTTTGCCTTTGACGGAAATCGAACCTACTTCTTTCTTGAAAAGAGTGAGGTGTCTTCGGTGACTTTCTCTCTTTCTTTGACCTGGCCAGTTCTTCTCAAATATCTTATATTGTGTCTTGAGTCTTGGCCCCATCATCGTGGCGTGGCATGAGAAATAAAGGGAAAATTAGATTTAAAAATCTCATAACTAATGAAATCGTTTCAAGTAGTGAATATTATTTTTGTGATCCTCCCGTTGAGTTAGAGATAGACAAAGCAAACTTTATCCTCTAAGGTATCTAGCCATGTAGAATATACATAATTAGATCAAAATTAATTCAGTGCTTATTGAGATACTAGTTAAGTGTCCGTGCGTTGCAACGGATATTATAATATTATTTTGATCACTTTCTTTATATGTAATTAATTTTTATTTAATTTTTTCATCATATATTAGTCAATAATAAGAGCAAATAATAACTATAGAACTTGATAGTATATTATTTGTCTTCACTTAGTAATTCATATTAGTGGAGATAATTAATTGTAAATAATTCCGAAATAAAGTTGTCTTGAAAACATTCAGAAAATGAGAATAGTGAAAATCAATGGACAGCCATGTTATTATTATAATCAAATTAAATATGAACATAGCTAGATTTTATACTACTTACTGTTTATGATTGAATTTCAGATAAGTAATATCTAGGCTTAGTAAAAAATAAACAAACATTTTAACAAATCTATCCCCTTTTCTGTAGACAGATGGCATTCCGTCGCTTTCTGAATCTACCTCAGGTTGGGCTCAAAATATGTTGAGATGAGAGATGCATTTTGGCAATAAAGGATAGTGGCACGCCAAGTAAGTTGTCCAATTTGACCCCAAACCAACTGTCTTTGTTGCTCTTCTAATTTCTTGGAAAACAAAGAACCAGCTGACGTGCTTGATAAAATGAGAAAGAGTAGTTGAAACAACGAAAGAGGAGACAATTTTTAAATTTTACAAGTCCGATCTGATAAACATAGGTAATGCAGTCAAAATAGCAAAAAGGAGCCGGTCAAATTGAACTTGGATCGAGATTACCTGTGGATTTCGAATCCATGATGGAAGGGATATCAAAGGAGTCGCGCGGAAAGGAGAGAGAGGTCGGAACTGTGGATTTCGGTATTTTGAAAGGAGAGGAGCCGCGTCGGAACTGTGGATTTCAGTATTTTGAAAGGAAAAAGGGTTGAATCCTTCGCTAGGTCGGTGTCCTTCGGGAAGGAGAGAGAAAAAAGGAGAGGAGACTAACGCGTCTGCATCGGGAAGAGAAGAAGGAAAGCGCGTTCCGCGCACAGCAACCGAGAAAAAAAAATGAAAAGTATGTGGCGAGTATAATGACTCAGATTATGTGTTGTGTTGAAACGGGTATGTTTTTAGTTAAATTTAGATTTTTACACTTTTGATACTATAAAAAAGATACATAAAATCGAGATTAGTAATTAAAGGCTGAGATTGATATTTGTTTTGATGAGTGGCTGAGATCTCTTGAATGAACGGCTTAGATCTTGTTTGGACAAATAGAGGGTTGGATCCCAAAAAATTCAACATGCTATTAGTAGGGAGGATATACAAGAACAGAGTCACATCTTCAAGTTATGAGTGTCAAATATGAATGATAATCAATTATATAAAATTTCATGTTGTACATGGATCGATTTTACAATACTTTGTAACATTAATTTTATTCTAAACTATTCAGAAAAACCATTCATAAGTACATAAATTTTGAAAATAAATAAAAATCAACTGATCCTATTTATTATACATGAGTCCGCCTCTGAATATAGAGACCAGCTTTAAGTTTGTGTCAGACTAAAAAAGACGACTCAGATCTCATTCTACACGGTCAGGTATTGCGCTGGATCTGAATTTCAAAGTATGTTTCACAAGATATATGAATAGTTTATGCTTTTTTAACACGTTATCAAAATATAATGCTTTGGATATAGCGGCCAAACCATTTGGTGAATTTTGAAAGCTGACATTAATTATGTGATTATTGTAATATACTTCGTGTTGGCTATATTTTTTTTTATGTGATTGATTCTGACAATTAAATTTATCATTAGGATAAATTATTTGAAATCTAGACTATTCGTAGTTTCTTTGAATAACCCAAGTCTAGCTTTGTCATTTCAAATTTCTTGTTTCAAAAATTTGATTTTAAAAATGTGACTAAATATTTTTTGCCAATCAATTCAGAAATGTTTGGATTTGTATTAAATAAATTTTGTTCCAACAAAAAAGATGGGCTCAAAGAATTATGGATTATTTAAAATGAGATAAAATATTGCTGCATTATTTAGATCATATTCAATTTCTTGATTTTGTTTGTTGAATGGTCAATTTGTCAAACTATTAATTATATATAAATCAATTTCATGCAAGGCATGGATTTTTTTTTTCCTTTAATTAATCAACAGCATGGACTTTGGATGTCCTCGGTGTTTTGCTTAACTATGATTAACTCTATTATCTTAAACCAATTGCATGTGCCAATCAAATCAAGTAATGAATATAACTTGCAACATTAATTGGGATTAACTAATTGCACGCTGGATGTGTCCAGTTCCTGGATTGGACTCGAGACATCAAATGTACATAACTAGCAGAGGAAGTGGAAGAGAAGCAGTTAGGCAATACTAGGGGTGATTAATGAGCGAGCATGAGCGAGTTAGGGTATGCTCATGCTCGCTCATTAAGTAAATGAGCGAGTTGTTAATGAGCGAGTTTAAATGAGCGGATAAATGAGCGAGTTGTAAATGAGCAAGCTTTTAATGAGCGAGTTATGAGCGGCTCACGAGTTATGACTTATGACTCAAAACAAAATTATATAGTGTGCCCACGCATAACAAAATTTGTTAAAAGTCAACATAACAAAATCCCCAACAAATTGTCATAATTCATTTAAATGAGTTGTTATGACTATTACTTGTTTTGGGCTTTAGGCGGAGGTTTTGGTTCTGCCGATTTACAAAAAAAAATGAATATGAAACTATGAATATTAGTATATTACACAGGATTAAATGTTATATTGTGCTCACTATATTACACAGGATTAAATATGAAACTATGTTCACTATCTATCAATCTTAATGAGGCAAGGTTGATGTTACACATAATTACATAGGATTAAATGTGGCAGGGATTAGATGTGGCAAATTCTTAATGAGCGAGTTATGAGCGAGTTGGGTCATGCTCATGCTCGCTCATTAAGTAAATGAGCGAGTTGTTAATGAGCGAGTTTAAATGAGCGGATAAATGAGCGAGTTTAGACGAGCTTTTAATGAGCGAGTTATGAGCGATTTACTCACCCCTAGGCAATACGCAATCAGTTATATATAAGCTACATTTTATTTTATTATTTCAATTTATAAGCTACATTACAAGTCGTATGGAAGTAGCCTAGATAAGGACATTGTGCCAACCTCAACAGTTCTGGGCCCCACGTGCAATTTATTATTTTTGATGTTATGTTTCCATCAGTTGTCACCTTGCTGTAGCAATATTCTAACACTTCTTTTTCCCATGAATATGACAACATGGTCTCTTCCTGAAAGATATATATATATATATTTTTTTTTTCTAATTAAAGAACCCAAGTAGGACCGGCAAAAGAATTCGTAGGTCGTGATTCGATTCGGATTTGATTCGAGTTTAATTCGATTCGAAATAGGTTCGAATTGAAACGAATCAAATTAGGTTCGGTTCAAAATTAATTCAAACCAAACTCAAACCTAGCCTAGTTCGATCGAAATGCGTTCGTGAACTTTTATGGTTCGAATCTCATAATAATATCGACCGTTCATTTACCTGATGAAATTAAAATCAAAGATAGAGAGTCATAACTTAGCCGATGCTCCCTCATTCTCAAATCCCAATAATCTAGTTCTCTCTCCGCCTCTCCCTAACTCACTCTCCCTCTCGCTCTAAAACCTAGCCGACGCTCTCAGCGACTGGTTGTCTCTCCAGTCGTCACTCCTCTCTCCGGCCTAGACGGCTGTCTCTCCTCTCTCTTCGGCTGTCTCTCCTCCCTACCTTTTGGGATTCTCACTTCATTAAATGGTCCGATCGAGGGTTTGATCGAGTGAGCACTCGAGATACGATTACTTGTTTTACTGCATATTTCAATTCTTGTACTTAATTCTCTTTTTACGATTATTTGTTGTGATGTATTTTTTCATGCACAAATTTTCAACTTAAAAACACTCATTTTATACCGGTAAAAGGAAGTCATGTGAATTTTGTCCTGCAAGAAAAAATTAATGTATAAACTACCGGCATAACTAGGGCTGCTAAAAAATAATTTAGTTCGTGATTCGATTCGGATTTGATTCGAAAAATGTGTAGTTCGCAATTAATTCGATTCAAAATGAATTCAGTTAGAAACGAATCAAACCAGGTTCGATTCGAATCTTATTCAAACCAAACTCAAACCTAAGGTAAGTTCGATTCGTTGCCACCCCTAAACCCAAAGATGTTTTTTTTTCCAAACAAAATTGGAGCATGTAAAATAGAAGACGAGCAAGAATGAAACAAGTGTTTCCTTACATGCTCTCAAGTCTCAAGGTTAAGTTTTTTTTTTTTTATAATTAGTTCGTTCAAGATAATTAAAATAAAGAAAATAAGAAAATAACCTTTATCCGGCTCTCACTTGAAATAAATATTATTTTTGTATTTTATTTTCTGTTTCTACCAAACACTTCCAAAATATTATCCGGCTGCTTAGGTTAATTATGTACTTATGCCCCAATAAAAAAGCTGGTAGTTCACTAGCTCTTGTGCCCCAGGAATGCATTACAATTATTGGTGGTCTATGAACAGCAATGGCTGAAATTTAAAGGTTAAAACCAAAACCCAAAGGCTTTGAAGTTTCACGCACGCAATAGCCGAAAACATAAAAAGAACTTGCTATTACAAGAAAAAAGCAGCAGCCAGCAGGTCCAGAAATAAACGACAAAACTTTCCCCTCCCCTAGCCACGGTGAGGGGTCCAGCTAATATTATTAGTAAGTTGATCTATCTCCCTCCTTTTGAAATTCATATTAGCTACAGGTAACATAATATTTATGTTCAGATCATGACTGTTCGGCGTTCGCACATGAATATTAAAGGAGCCCATTCATTTTAGTATACCAATGACCGAATTGACTTGAATTTTAATTGGACGGTCCGGATATAAAGAGAAATATTATGGTACTTATAGATCAGATTCATAGCATATGAAGTCCTTTTTGAATGTGTATCTATTACCAGATACAGGTGGTCTCTTCTTAATTATAAGCGTTCTTTTTCTTTATCAGACATCGCAATTGGACCCAACAGGCTCCTGGGCTCCAATAGATTTTTACAAGTGTGGGCTTATTGTTAGGCAGAAAGATTTCTTAGGCTTCCGGCCCAATTAGTCATCCAACGGCCCAACTTTTTTCCGATGTAAAATTGAGGGTAATTTCCGGGAATGCAAATTTAGACAAAATAATTTCGTTTTTCGGTTAATTGGTTCATAATTAATAACGAAAACGGAGAAACCTCAATCCGATTGCCAGTAATGGACGGTCAGGATTTTCATCTCCTTCCGAATCTTCCCTAAAACCCTTTCCTCTCCGTCGCTCATCCAAACACCCCCCAAAATCCTTAGTTCAGCCAGACCCACTCCATACTCTCTTCCTCTGGAGTCTACGGTACAGCACGCGAAACAATGAAGGTGTTCCAAGTGGCAGGAGACAGTACTTTGTCAGTAGCCCTCTACGCCGATGTCACCAATAGCAAGTACTTCCCTCCTTTTTTCTTTTATTCTTTTGGGAACAATTACAAGGGTACCTAATGTGATTTCGCTCACGGAAAGCAACTAAAGAACACAAATTAAGGCGGAGGTGTTCTGATTGGGTCATGTGTGTTTGATATGTTAGTGAAAAGGCTATACCCTCAATCAAATGGTCATTTGGGAATCATAGAGAAAGCATTATTTCTAATGTCCATCCTACCCAACTAAGATTGACAATATGACAGTGATGATCCACAATTGGACCTGACTGATTTCTACTCAATAATAAATGCGACAAATTTACATGAATCAGTGGATTCTGCCCCTACGGCCTACGTTAAGATTGTTAACTTGTTTAATTTGTTACACTAGGTGCAAAGGATAACATGTCACAACCAGATTGTAACTAAGTCTTTCTAGTAACGCAAGTTGTAATATTAGTAAGCCATTGATGTTGTGTAATTCTTATCTGAACTGGTAACTTATGTGCCGAGTAGTCTGTGTTGAGTTTCACAGTTGACTAATGATTGTTTATCTATATTGTTAGGGAACTTGTTGAATTAATGCAATCTGGTAAAATGGAACCTGAAGTAGCTCTTCTCAATGCATCACTGGTACAAAATTTGTATCTATACATAACACAGTATAATCTTACTTTTAATAGATTATCAGGGTCACTATGGTAATCTGGATTATCATACGTACTATATGCAACTGATGCATTAACACAAGTCACATAACAATTAAGTACAACATGGAAACCTAGTTTTTAACATGTCCCTGTATATGGTACTAGCCACGCATGCTGTAAGGATGATTGATATACTGTTGAAACAAGTGACATCTAGAATCTTGTGTCTATATTTTTTATAACCACAGGTAATTTGGGTTCTAACTTTGGAATACAGGTATTAGATATCTTCCCTGTTTTGGCGGCTGCTCACAAGGCACTGGTATCCAAATCAAGGGAGTCTCTCACTACCCGAACTCTCCATTCCGAGCTTGTTTATAACTATGCGGCATCTAAGCATGTAATGAGATCCCTCAGTTAAGAATTTATTATTGGAAAAAATTTCCACCTAAGCCTGTAAAACCTGAAAATATCTTGTATGACACTACAAACTACAGGAATTACTTCTTGTTTTGTCTCCAGTAATTGTACCTACCTATATTTTATAATATTTCAAAATCACCCTCTTTATCACTGGTTCCTGAGGAAAAAAAGCAAGGGATGAGGGTTATTATTTATATTTCAGAAAGCGTGGTGGTCCCTATCAAAACGTTCCTTATAGTTAGCGAAGTCATAAAACCTCAAATATATTCTTACTTGGGGAAACTCATGGCAACTTGTGTCAGATCCTCATAATTGCCATTTTTTCTGAAAATGAAACTGGTTTTCTTCACTCTTGAAAACAGAAGTTAGGAGGATAATCGGGGTCTGTGCACAAACTTCTATCTTCTATATATGTGAATTGAGAAATGTTTTACATTTCTTACAATGGCATGTACAATATATCCATGCTCTGTAATGACGGATAGAATATTGTTGCTATGAATTTAGTTTAATAGAAATTGTTTAATCTTTAGATAAGGGAGTCATTGAAGAGGTGTGGCATTTCTGACCAGACGAGCTACATCCTTGCTGCACGTTTCAATGCCACTGATGATGAGGTTCACTTTTGAACCTCTTTTTTAGGTTGCACATAGTATCCTGTTTTCACTAAATCTACATATTAAAAAAGTCTTAAATACAGATGTAACATTTGCTGTGTTAATATGGATCAGCTTATAGATGTTTCAACTGAGTATTAAGATACTTACGGAGGGTGCTTATAATGCCTCCTTTTAGGTCTTCTTTCATCAAACTTGATTACAAAGGCTCAAGCACCCCTTTACTCGGTTACAGATCTAAAAAAAACAATAATGCTGAATTTCATTAGACTGTTGTGTGCTTATTTCTACATTTATTTTTTGTGGTAGATGGCATTGGTAGCAAATCTTATTAATGGTAAGGAAATTGATCTGGAAGAACTTGAACCAAGATCAAACCGAGACCAAATACTGAAGGTTCATTCTTTTACTTACCTCATTTGATTGGAATGTTTTATGAATATCCTTTCAAAACCTCAAAATAACTTGTATTCCCCCTGAATATATCTTGCACTTTTATCCTGTACATACATCTCCATAATATCCAAACTACCCTCTCTTGCTCATCAACCAGACAATGCAGCAATTTGAACATATCTTTAAGACAATTGGTTATGGATCAAGGAATGGCATATAAGATATTCTCATGTAATTGCCAATATGATGTATTTCTCATTTTTCTCGTGCATCATACATTATTTATCTTTCTTGTACTTTGGTTCTTTTCCAGCACTATAAAGTACCTCCACAGGAGTTGGCCATCTCTTCAATATCTGATGCAATCACTTGTCGCATAGCGGCCATAGATGCTCTTTGACTAGTATAATATGGCGTCATCTTTAGTTATCTTTTTGTAGTATTGCCTGGTATTTCCTATTGTTACTTACATTGTTTGTGTTTCAAAATTTGAGGCACTATCTTGGGATATATTAGTTTGTTTCTGTCATGTTATTCTACCCTGTTTTGGTCCTTAATTTCATTAGATGCACTTGGGAAACAAGTGTTGAACTCTTGAACTGATTCATTTCTATCTGAGAAGAGAAAAGAAAAAAGAAAAGTTCCATGTGCTGGTAATGAGATCCTTTTGATCTGTCAAGTATTAGAGGCTCCGTTCCTCGTCTCCGAAGTGCTCTATTTTTTTACGTTGTAATAATGGAGCATTCTAGTAAATGTTTGGAGCCTCCACAATTGGTGTTGGTGCCTTTTAAAAGCATTGTGATTGCTTTTCTGAGCATTGTGGAAATGCTTGGAGGCTTCATAGTATACCTGTTACCTTATTGAGTTGAGTTAGCCATGATAACCATAAAGTATTATTTTCTTATTGATGAAAGCTGCAATCCAGTAGTAACTGAAGTACTGTTTTCACTCTCTCTCTCTCTCTTTTGTGAGAACATAATTTTAGCCAAGTTCTTTTTTGTGACAATAATTAGCTCGCAAATTGGTATATTTTCATATAACAAACTATGGTCTGTTACAATTGATCTTTTTCTTTCAATACTGATGCGAAAACAAGATAATTATTCATAGAAATGTCATGGCTTTTTATAGCTTGTTATCAGCCAAGTGCCCATCCAGTTTAGTCCATGATTACAAGTTAAAAATTTCAAGAGAGTATATGTAAGAATTTGCAGTAGGACAAAAACAGTAAACAAGAGTTAATAAGGTTAGTAATTATCAAGTACTTAATTGCTCCACTAATATGTTTTAAAATTTCCAGTAATTAACAGAGGCTACATCCTTATGCTGAACAAAAACAGTTGTAAATAAGGCTATTAATTAATGGAGCTACTTATCTCTAAACCTACAGAGGCAAAATATTACATGCTCGCTACACTAGTCATATAAGATTGCTAAATTTGCAAAATAATAATAATAATAAAAACCAAAACCAAAAACAAGCATTGTGACTACAAAGTACAAACAGTTATCGGAAGCAACTCATAATTCATTGGCAAAGCACTCTCTTGTCTTGAATTGCACATCTCTATTTTCACCTCATCCAAGCACATATTTTAGAATATTCAATTCAACTTGAGCAGCAGGCAATATTTCAATATTCAAGCATATAGGACTAGGATATATCTATAAAGAATATCTTGTATATAAATACAGCTGTTTATTTTGTGTTGACTTTGTCTCAATCATTTTACTTTGTCAAACAGAGTGGGTTGAGTGTTGACTTTGTTTCAATCATTTTATTTGTCAATCATAGTTGTTTGTTAGTGTCGATTTGTCTCAATCATTTTATCTGTCTATTTTTGTCTCAAACATTTTACTTTGTGAGGTGACTAGCTTGTCTCAATAAAAACAGATTAAGACTCATCAAATCTCTCTCATGCTAAAGTCCGCCATGCAGAATATAAATGAGCATATGTATGCATCTTTTGAAGATGATAAAACTAGCTAGTTCTATATATGAGCATATTTTTTTTCTGGAATTTTTTTTAGAATCAATTCTCTCATCAGTTGTTGAGATTTGAGATTATAAATTTAAAATATTGTCCGTGTACTCCCTAAATCAATCCGCCATATTGATTAACCTGCAACATGAACCTTCACTCTTATTTATATTAAAAGAAAACATTTTTATGTCTTAATCAACCCCTCAAAGTTTTTTTTTTTTTTGTTCAATCTTTATCCTGGGTTGATAGTGTGAATCAAAATAAAGAAAGTCTACTATACTGAAAGATTCAAGGAACTAAGAAGATTGAACAGTACATCAACTGAGATTAAAAGATGAAATAGTGTATATAGAATTCTGCAAAAGAAATTGCAGGATAACATTACCTGCAGGTTGTAAGCCAATACCCCTTGGACAGATCAATAAAAGCATGCATAACAGAAAAAAAAAAAAAAAAAAATAGCGATATCCTTCCCTCTCTCTCTTCTCTATCTCCTCAAGCGGAGAAGAGAATGAGGGAGAGGGGAGGGGAGGGAGCTAAGTCAAGCGGAATCGATCGGAGTCGAGAGTGCGGTATCGTCGGAGCTTGAAGTGTAGAGTTTTTACTTCCATCTTGATCAGAGCGCGGCAAATTCGGCCATCGAAGTACGGCAGCTGTCGGACGAAAGCGAATCCGGTCATAAATAGATATGGTGAAAGATATAATAGGGTATTTTTTAGAATAGATAAATATGATTAGTTGATTAGAGTAGTTTACGTGATTTCATAATAATAAATGAGTTTAGATCTAAGAAGAAGGGCTATTTGACCCATTGTAAGTCTTTTTTTTATGAATGAAATTGTTAGTGTGCATGCATTTAATGCCACTAATCTTAAAAAAAATAATTAGTAAGTAGGACACAATATAGTCTGTCTACCATGCGTTCTTCAAAAAGAAAAAAAAAACAAAGAAAGAAAGAAAGAAAGAAAGAAAGAAAAGCCAAGCAAGATATGAAAGAGACCGGTGACGTGGACAGATCAATAAATTAAAACAATCTTATTTAAAAGACACCGGTGGCATAGAAATATTAATAAGAAATTAGTATTAACTATGCAAAGTATGAAAGAGAGCCAGCGAGAGAGAAGGATTTAAGGTGATGACAGAAGCATAGAGAGCGCGAAGGAATGCGATGCGTACCCTTGTGAGCATCTCATCCTCTGTGCTCTCTATCTTCTGTCAACAGCATCATGCACCACATCCTATCATCCCTGCCTTCTCATACCATATATGTGCATAAACAACTAATAAGGCATATATACATCTCTCCGTGAGAAATTATGGAGAGAGAGAAAGTGAGAACTCTACATGAATCTCTCTGTTTATGTCTCTGGAGAAGTGTAGGGGTTGATGGTGTATAGAGAGGAACAGAGAAAGATGTATAGATATACTGAGAGAGAGGTTTTTAATGAGACAAAGGACTTCTGTACTGAGACTTATTTATAGAAGGATGCCAAGAAGGGAAAATAATATCTTCTTACCTTGTAGAGCTTCCCGACACTAAGCCACTAACTATTATTCTTGAATCCACAAAGAACGGTTTCCCAATATGGAATAAACCACAACCTATAATGTGGCATTTTAATTTTTAAGGCAAACTTTGATGTGTCCCCAATAACCCCAATTTGAATGATTTACCATAAATAAAGGAATATTATTAGTTGGTATTCTCCCCATGAATGTATCTAAATTTTCATTATTTGGAAGCGTCTAATTATCCACAGATTTTTGTTTATCATTTGTCCACAGCTTTGACTTGCACGAATACTGTAAACCTACTTCTACATGCTGTATAATTATACAATATATCACATAAAATATATCAGTTAATCACAAAGCATCAAACAACTATTTGAAGTGGTCCCATGATAGTTAAAAACATATTGCAATTTGCACAACATGACAAAAAAATTGTACTTTCAAACTGTACTTTCAGAAATTGCAGTTATAGGATGTTATTGGCAGTTAATGTTAGTTATTAACAGTTATTTTGACAAAAAATGTGATAAAAAGGCAAAATTAATTTTTCTCGATTTAATGAACACAAAAATAAATCATCAAAATATTGAATATTGTAAAATTGACCACTTTACCTATAAAAATAAAATGTACAAACTATAAAATTACAGACATGCAAAATTCACAAATGAAAACGATAAAATATAATGTTAAAAAAAAAATTTCAATACTGTAAAATTATCAAATTAAACTGTGAAATCACAAGGTGAAAACTATAAAATTACAAAATTGTAAATTAGCATATCAAATAAAATTTTAAAATTGTCAATTTTTAATACTGTAAAATTGTAAAAATAAAAAGTAAAAACTATAATGTAAAATTAGCAGATAAAAACGATTAAAATACAATTTAAAAAAATATAAATTTTCAATACTGTAAAATTGTTAATTTAAACTGTGAAAACAAAACGTAAAAACTATAAATTTTCAATAATGTAAAATAAGCATATGAAAAGAATAAAATAAAATATAAAAAATACAAAATTTCAAAACACAAAACATATAACCTATAAACAATCAATACTGTAAAATTTCTAAATGTAAACTATAAATTAATTCCATGTATACTGTAAAATTTATGAATCTAAACATACATACATCATCTCTTCAACAAAACAATAATATTCACCACACACAACATCTGTTCAATACAAACCACAATATTCACCACAAAACAACAAACCTAATTATATCATTTAACATCCAGAATATCATAAAAAAAAATTATGGAAAGATAAAACTTCTACATTAAAAATCTCCTCTATTCATTGTTGGGATGAGTAAGAAGCATCATCACAAGAACCACACGTTCTTTCGAGATATCATCCTGCATACAAATAAAATAAACAATGTAACAAATTGGATTTATTACATATAGGTACTGTAAAACTGTGAATTATATTCTATAAAACACTCTATGTATCATGTAAAACAGTGAACTATATCATGTAAAATTGTGAACTATATACTGTAAACCTATAAATACCAATAATAATAGATACTATAAAATAGTGCATATATCATGTAAAAATGTGAACTATATCCTGTAAAAATACTCTACATATTTCACCAGATCTAAAGTGGTATATGTTAATTGACTACTTTAGAGACGACAAAATCCCGTCATGTTCTTCTTTCGAAGGTGAAATCGAATACTGTAAAACAAAATATAGAATCATGTAATTTCGTACATCAAACAATTCAAAACAACGACATAAAGAAAACGAATTATGCATTTCAAATCAGACCATCAGATAATGCGAGATTTGTTATTGAACAGTAAATGATACAATTAAAATTCAAATCAATGTTCATATAATGCATACACGCCTGAGACTACATCAATTCAAATGAAACTTCAATAGAAGCAAGGAAATCATGATTATCAATTCAAATCAATAGAAGGAATATGCTCCAGACCGTTCTTCTCTGAGCAAGTTAATGTCTCTCTTCCTCTTGCTCCATTGTCAACCGAGTTAGCATCGATTCTTCATTAATTCTTCATATTCGATATTGCAATGGTGTTTTAGAGGCAGAAGTAAAGGTCGATGTGATGATTTGATAATCGGAAGAGAGATTTCGGAAAGAGCAGAAAGTATGTTTCGGTCGAGATCAGATCTTGATGCAAAAGAAACGGGCAAAAGCTAGTGTGTAAACGGGGCGAGATCATATCTGAATCCATAAGAATGGTGAGAAAAGAGAACGGGGAGAGAGATTAGAAGAGAAAAGAGTCAGCGGAGAGATCGAAAATTTGTAAAAAGGAATTGCTGGTGAGGAAGGAAGGTTTATTTAAGGAAATCGTGTTGGTGGGGACGGGCAACCGTGAAAACTCGTTAGAAAATGGATCAGGTCATTGGAGTTTGACAGTTAAAACGCGTTAGAAAGTAGTCTGTGGACAAAACAGGATGGGCAAGAACATTTTCTCTTCTAAAAATATATTGTAAATTGAATGAAGATTGTGGAGGATTTTCTTCTCATTTATACTGAATCTTTCTTCTCAAAATTGTACTTCTGATCAAGCAATATCATTTTAAAACTATCTATTTAATTCTTATTCTGTTCAAATAATAAATCTCTTTAACCATTATTTCCGATTAGACCCTTAATATTAGTGACTAAAAAGTGTGTAGTGGTTAAAAGTACACTTACCTAATTCAAATAATTCACTATTTCTTGGCATAATGATCATATCAAATAATACGTAAGAAAATGATTTGATAACTTAAAAAATATAAGAAAATTATTCAATAATGCATTTATTAAAAGTTGAAATTGGGTTGCCATTATATTTCGTTTTCTTATCCCTGCAAAAGCAAGCAAAAGACTAAGTGCTTAGAAATTAGAATTTGCGGCGGCTTCCGCACCATCCATTATTTCCATTTTTTTGTCGTGATCATCTCTTCTGAATCTCACTTTTTGACAATCACAACAAAAAACACCGCACTGAATTTCAACCTATAGCTACTAGCTAATGATGTGCAAGTGGTCGCTTCGACATATCAGTGTCAACCCAGATGCCAGATGGATTGCATTTTTACAGCAATTTTACAGAGTCATCCAAAACAATTACCAAACTTTAACTAGTGATCCCTGAATTAGATACTGTAGCAAATTGCTCTACAAAGCATCTATCCTTTCAAAAGGGAAAGGGGAATGTAATATGTGTAGTTTCCAGTTTTGCAACCTGATTAGTTAATAAGAGCCATAGTTACAAGATTCTCAAATTATTCGTGAATAATTTGTTTTTTTTTTTCTCTGATGGTGAACTGAACGACGAATTATTCAGTTGACTGAACTTTGACCGAATTATTCGCAAATATTACGATTTTTTTCTGATTTTTTTTTTGCTTCCCTATGAGACTGAGATTTCAAATCCAGATAATTCTGAATCATTCTCGAATTATTTCTGAATCACAAATTTTTTATCCCGCCGAACTAAACTCAAATAATTCATTTGTCACTATGGTAGGAGGTGTTATATCTGGCAAGATTTGCAAAGATTTAATATTTAAACTAATGCAGATAATACAATACATTGATATTTCATTGTAGTGAAGTAAATTGATAAAGTAGCATTTTGTAGAAACTGTTGACGAGCATGTACTACGTGAAACAATAAATTTAAAAAAAAATGTCAAATGCTAGAATTTATTGCTTCAATTTCAATGTACATATGGAGCTATTATAACTTCACTCTAAAGCCTATCAAAACACCTCTGTTTCATGCCATAATACATTTTAAAGCACTTAGACTATGAGTAGAACTAGGGTGCTCTTAAGCTTACCAAAGTTTTAGTGAGCTTAACTCTAAAACTCATCAAATTGATTTCAAATGACGAATCCGAACCGTTGAAACCCACCTATCTTACGTGTGATGCATCTACATGTAAAATTTTTAAACATTCGAATTAATTTAGTATAAAGTCAAGCGGTCAAAAATGTTCAAAAAATGAATGCACTAAAATTAATTTATTAACATGCTCGTCAACAGTTTCTTTTATTTAATTATACTAAATTAGTCAAATACACACAAATTATTAGTCAAATACACACAAATTATTATTTTTCCTCACTTTTCTTCTATTCCAATGGTTTGCCGAACGGGCCTCTATGTGGGAAATTGTGGGTTCAAAATTTGAATGAATGTTTATGGATAATTAAATAAAATTGGTAGGTTAGACCTCCACCTTTCGATTTCAAAAGGAAATACATAATATATGGCAGCTGTAGTTTGAATCAAAGTTAAATTTCACAACTACAATGTGAAATTCTAATCACTAAGTTACAAGTATACACATTTAATATTCTATGAAGAAAGTTAAATTATATAATTTTGAAAAAAAATCAATTAAATTTCAATATATGTGACTAAAGATTTAAAATTATGAAGTGTTATGGTTGTAGATCAACCCCTGAATTTGAATTTGAATTTTAAAGATGTATGACATGCACGGTATAATTTGAAAGCGTGAGATATAAAAAATTCATATTATAATTCGAAATTATATTTCAGAGAAAATAAACTGTTAATAAGTTTTAATGCATATATTATTGTTACAACAAAAAATTTAAACAAGAGATAACAAAAGGCTGGGAGTCAATTAATATGATTCCTTTATCTTTTTCTTGTGAACAACATATCACCATGGTAGGCCCTGCATGCATTTCGGCTTGAGCGTGAAATTAGGTAAATATTCCCTGACCGTCCGATTGGATTAGACCGTAGAAATTCGTTGCAATTATTCTTTGAATAGATGGACGGTTCCACTCCCATCTTTTCGAACTAGAAGCTCCGCACATTCACGATCAAAGGAGCCGTTTTGTCTTTATTCCCTGACAGATGCTGCCAGTGTTTTGCATTAGCCTTATAACGTCCATCTCTGTTACTAATGCTTTCAATGCACCATTTTACATCTTGTCTATGAACAAAGCATGACACACACCAACCTATCTATTTTGTCTAAAAGCATAGGCGGATAAAAATATTGACAGAGCTGATTGGACTTCGTCCAACACACTGATTATGCAGATTTTCATAAGCATGATATGTATTCGGTGCGTGCATGTCTTTACTTGTTTTCAAGTAGGAAATTCACTGGCTCATGTTAATTCAACAATAATAAATTCAAATTCAAATAGAATGAAAACATTATGCAACTTATCTATTTTGTCTAAGAGCGCGCATAGGTGGGTAAATGTTTTCCGAAGAATTAAATTTTTAATTTCGAGAAAAAAACATATATTCGGTGCATGTTTAGTTTGTTATCGAGTACAAAACTCACCAGCTCAAATTCAAATAGACTGAAAAACATTATGCAGCCTATCTGTTTTGTCTCAACTATTTTACATTATTACATGAATGAAAAAAGAAAACAGAAATGCTCGTAGTCCAAATATTTACCCCTCACCTAGCTACTATATATATAGAGAGAGAGAATGGCTAAGCTCAAATCGTTTGTTCCTAGACTCAGGAACAAACAACTCGGTTCTCTGATTTTCGAAGTTCAAATGGCCGATCCAAACCGTTAGATATTTAATATATATTAAAATGTACTTGGAGACAAAATTTTATATTTTTTAGAATTTTTTTTACTATTTATTAAGATGGTTTGAAGTCGCTTTTTTTTATGGTGCAGAATTTTAATAAAAACAGCGATTTTCAAACCATCTTAATAAATAGTAAAAAAATTCCAAAAAATATAAAATTTTGTCTCAAAACACATTTTAATATAGATTAAACATCTGACGGTTTGGATCGGCCGTTTGAACTTCGAAAATCAGAGAACCGAATCATTTGTTCATGAGTCCAGGAACAAATGATTTGAGCTTAGTCACTCTCTCTCTCTCTCTCTCTCTCTATATATATATATATATATATATTAGAGTGACTGATATCAAAACGTTTGCACCACGCCTCCCGTGCAACCAAGTCATTTTTCGATTTTTAAAGTTCAAATGATCGATCCAAACCGTTAGATGTGATCTCCGTATTAAAATGTGCTTGGAGATCAAATTTTATATTTTTTTTTGAATTTTTTTACTATTTATTAAGCCACTTTGAAAATCGCTAATCCAACGGTAGCTTTTGATTTTACTGTTTGGTTAATCCACTGTTGGATTAGCGATTTTCAAAGTGGCTTGATAAATAGTAAAAAAAATCCTAAAAATGTGAGATTTGGTCTCCAAGCACATTTTAATATGGAGATCACATCTAATGGTTTGGATCAATCATGTGGACTTTAAAAATCGGAAAACGACTTGGTTGCACAGGAGGCGTGGTGCAAACGTTTTGATATTAGCCCCCCCCCCCCCCCGCTCTCTCTCTCTCTCTCTCTCTATATATATATATATATAGTTAGGCTGGGGTGCTATGGATAGCATAGTGGCCTCTATGCTACGGCTCAATATTAGAGTTTTCAAAATCCAAACGGTCGATCCGAACCGTTCATCTTATTCTCCATATTAATATCTGCTTGGAGACCAAATTTTATAATTTTCTGAATTTTTTTACTATTTATTAAGCCACTTTGAAAATCGCTAATCCAACGGTTTTACTGTTTTGTGCAGCCACCGTTCGATCAACAATTTTGTAAAATACTTAATAAATAGTAAAAAAATTCAGAAAAATTCAGAAAAATGTAAAATTTGGTCTCCAAGCAGATATTAATATGGAGAATAAGATGAACGGTTCGGATCGACCGTTTGGATTTTGAAAACTCGAATATTGAGCCGTAGCACAGAGGCCACTATGCTATCCATAGCACCCCAGCCTAACTCTATATATGTATATATATATGTATGTATATATATATGTATATATATATAGAGATAGGCTAATGTGCTTCCATAAGCACTTGGCCCGAAGTGCTGCCACCCCATTTTCGATTTTTCAAAATCCAAACAGTCGATCCGAACCGTTCATCTTGTTCTCCATATTAATATCTGCTTGGAGACCAAATTTTACATTTTTTGGAATTTTTTTGCTATTTATTAAGCCACTTTGAAAATAGCTGATCCAACGGTGGCTTGCCAAACAGTAAAATCAGGGGTTCACCGTTGGATCAGCGATTTTCAAAGTGGCTTAATAAATAGCAAAAAAATTCCAAAAAATGTAAAATTTGGTCTCCAAGCAGATATTAATATAGAGAACAAGATGAACGGTTCATATCGACTGTTTGGATTTTGAAAAATCAAAAATGGAGTGGCAGCACTTCGGGCCAAGTGCTTATGGAAGCACATTAGCCTATCTCTATATATATATATGTATATATTGTTGCACTTAGGGGCACCTCTAATTGCTCAAAAACTGAAATTAAATTGCAATTGAAAGTAAATAGATGAGTTTAGAGAAATTTGACACGCGGGGTGATAACGGAGTTCGGCAAAACAAAGGCCTACGTCTCCGGGGCTTCGCAACCTTGTGAGGTGCGCCTTCCTATTACCCAATACGAAAGGATTACAACTTGTGAACCGTTGAGCCCTTACACACCAAGCGGGAAGTCAAACGGCCAACTCAAAGAGATGAGAACAAGGTCTCGATTGTCTAGGAACACAAGAGAAACACTCAAAAGATCACTCTAACCTAATCTATAACAAGATTAGTGAAGTAGGTTTGAGGTTGCTTGAGGGATTTTGAAGTTTTAAGCTCTCACAACAATGGAGTAGGCTAAGCTCTCAGAAAATCACTTTTGAATTAATTAGGGTCGGCTAGATTGAGTGAGAAGAAAACCTCACTCACCTATTTATAGTGGCAGCTCAAAAATGAGCTGTTTGACATAAAACGTTACCAACGTTTTATTAAACGTTACAACGTTTTATTAAACGTTACAACGTTTTATTAAACGTTACAACGTTTTATTAAACGTTACAACGTTTTATTAAACGTTACAACGTTTTATTCAAATACGATTTAGGGTTTTAATTCTCTGACAGCTTAGAAAAACGTTACATAACGTTTTATAACCGTTACAACGTTTCAAAACCGTTATAACGATTTATAAACGTTACAACGTTTATTGTTTGTATTGAACAGCTGCACTCCAGTTGTTCTGTAGCTTTTAAACGTTACAACGTTTATCAACCGTTATAACGTTTGTAAAACGTTACAACGGTTGTATAACGTTATAACATTATAACTTGATTCTTTTGAAGCTTCTGATTATTATAAAACGTTACCAACGTTTTAAAAACGTTCATAACGTTTTATCTCAATTTAATCAACCTCACACATACTTTACCAAGCATTTGATTTTACAATATGTATTCTTGATAAGGGTCTTCATGATTTCTTCAGTCCAAGCTTATTATTCAACAGTTCTTACTCTTCTTGGACCTACATATTCTCAAAATAGAAGAAATCATAAAATTCAATAATTGTATGTTTTTGCAAATTAGTCAAATAGACGTAAAAGATTATTGTACGAACAACATATATATATGTATATATATATGTATATATATATGTATATATATATATGTATGTATATATATATATGTATGTATATATATATGTATGTATATATGTATGTATGTATGTATATATGTATGTATATATATGTATATGTATATATATGTATATATATCTGTGGAGAGTGACTAATGTGCATTCGAATGTATATGGGCCGAAATACATACGGTCCTAATTCGACTTTTCAAATTCAAACGGTCGATCCGAACCGTTCATCTTGTTCTCCATATTAATATGTGCTTGGAGACCAAATTTTATATTTTTCTGAATTTTTTTACTATTTATTAAGTATTTTACAAAATTGTTGATCCAACGGTAGCTTAACAAAACAGTAAAATCAACAGCCACCGTTTGGATTTTGAAAAGTCAAATTTAAACTATATGTATTTTGGCCCATATACATTCGAATGCACACTAGTCACTATATATGTATATATATATATTTGGCAAAGTGGATCCTACCTACTATATCATTTAGTATGATCATTTTATCTCTTACCTAGTGTGAAATTCACAGGGTGATTTTAATGTACATTCAAATTTTATGGTAATTATGACATGGTATGTATTAAATGCCTAGACTATGGGACTTAATTATTACTTCAAAATTGGCACATATGTATGTACTATAGATTTATATTTTGATTTTAAAGTTCAAACAATTAATCCGAATTATTTAAAATGATCTTCACCCGAAAATGTACTTGGAGACCAAATTTCATATTTTTAGTATTGTTTTATTATTTTTTAGATAAGTGGACAATCACAAAATTTAAAGATTCTGGACATTAAAAAAAATAGGAAAAAAATTATAAAAAATATAAAATTTGATATGTAAGTACATTTTTGATGATCACATGATTAATACAATTGTTAAACCATATTGCGGGTTCGGGGGCAGGACGGTCCGGGTACGGGGGGCCGGGCGGTCCGGGTCCGGACCGGTTTTTTTTTTCTTTTTTCTTTTTTTCTGTTTCTGTTTTTCTGTTTCTGTTTTTTTCGCTGTTTTTTTTCTTTGAAAATCAATCAATTATAAATCCAAATTCATACCTATTAAAATTCATTTGACATAGTAATTATATTTGTTAAAGATAGGTTATAATCTATTTTTATAACCTATAAAAATTCTGATTTATTTGTTCACTCTCCATTTGAAATATAAATAATTATATTTGTTTTTGAACTCAATAATTTTTGTTATAATTAACACATTTTAATTGCTTATGTAATTATATCTTTCCTATAAAAATAAATAATACATATATACAAGACAAAATAAGAAAATCAAAAGATAAAAATTTCATTTGTTGTGAATTAAAGTCATAAATACTCAATTTTGAAAGTAAAAAATTAATTGAGATAAATGAAGGAAAAATAACATTGAAGTAAAGGAAATTACAACTAGCAACTGATAACTCGCGTTTGAAAATAAAAATAATACAACGTTGAGATAATCCTAATCGGAATCAGAGTTCCACTACTTCTTTCGTTTTCTCTTTTGCCTGCTTCGCTTAGACTTGTCTAAGGCGCATGGTGGGCATATAAAATGCTTGAACCTTATATCCTCCCTTGTGCGTGTCGGGTAGGCGCTAATGCAGGAAGGGTGGAAAGCTTGCAAACATTCCGCGCAACAGAACATCTCGCTCCTCTTCCCATATTGGTGACAGGGATTGCAAAAATCCACCGGTTCTTTGTTTGTACGTTGTTGGGACTTTTCATGAAGGTTCTCGGGGTTTTCTTCTTTCATAAGTTCCTCGAGATCTCTTGAGCGGAAGTAGGGGAGGGCTCGTGTATGAGATTCCGCTGAAGGCTCTGCAATCGGGCTGAGAGCTCGCGTATGAGATTCCGCTGTGTTGGCACTCATTCTTAATAGAATAAATCTAACATATTTAAAACAAATCAAATTACTTCACATATTCAAAAAAATAAATCTAACATCTTTTATTAACCTATTAAAAATAAATCCGAATTTCAAAAATAAAATCTAACCTATTGAAAACAAATCAAATTACTTCACATATTAAAAAAAAATCTAACATCTTTTATTGACCTATTAAAAATAAATCTAAATTTCAAAAATAAAATTTAACCTATTCAAAACAAATCAAATTACTTCACATATTCAAAAAAAAAAATCTAACATCTTTTATTAAACTATTAAAAATAAATCCGAATTTCAAAAATAAAATCTAACATATTCAAAACAAATCAAATTACTTCACATATTCAAAAAAATAAATCTAACATCTTTTATTAAACTATTAAAAATAAATCCGAATTTCAAAAATAAAATCTAACCTATTCAAAACAAATCAAATTGCTTCACATATTCAAAAAAATAAATCTAACATCTTTTATTAACCTATTAAAAATAAATCCGAATTTCAAAAATAAAATATAACCTATTCAAAACAAATCTAATTACTTCACATATTCAAAAAAATAAATCTAACATCTTTTATTAACCTATTAAAAATAAATCCGGATTTCAAAAATAAAATCTAACCTATTCAAAACAAATCTAATTATTACACATCTAACAAATCTAACATAAAATAAATCTTACAAATCTAATTACTTAACAAATTTAATAAATGTAACATTCAATAAATATAACAAATCTAATTACTTAACATTCAATAAATCTAACATAAACTAAATCTAACATTCAATTTAAATTCTAAATTTCTCTACAAAAATAAATCTAACATCAAATTTAATTTTTAAATTACTCTACAAAAATAAATCTAATATTCAATATTTCAATCTAACAAAATTTAATCTACCAAAATGTAATCTACCAAAAATTAATGTTACCTTTTTAATTTCGCGGGAAAATCTTCGAGAATACCTTCGTAATTCCGTTTCCGTTTGCGTGTTTGCGTTTGCGTATTTGTTAAATTAACAACTATATTTTTTTTAACAATAAAATTAAAATTGGAGAATAATAAAAATATTGAGATTGAGATTGAGAGAATGAGAGATGAAAATATTAAGAGAGATGTGAAAATTTGTAAGGAATGAGTGTATATTTATAGAATTTTGTTTGGAGGGATTAAAATTTGAATTTAAAAAAAAAAAAAAAAGGTAGGGGTCCGGATAGAAAATGGGGCTGTGGGGCATGGGGGAAATGGGGGGGGGGGGGGAATTTGAGTTTAAATTTTGAATTTTAGATCAAAAGTAAAAAAAAAAAAAAATTGTGCCACAGGCTCACTGGCAAGGGCACGGGCACAGGCGTCACGGGTACGAATTACAGGTACGAGGATCCGGATTATCAAGGGCATTTTTCCAAAAAACCGGGTCCGGCCCGTGTACCCGTGCATACCCGTGGCACGGGCACGGTCACGGACAGACCGGTCCGAGTTGGGCCCCCGGGGCATTTACCAAACATTACTATCTATCGACAAAAACATCCTTTCACACCAGATGTGCGAGTGCGACTTCATCCGCCAGCCTACAAATCTAAATCAAAGACTAGAGAGATAATATATTTTATTCATCATAACCCAGTCCACTGTGTGGTAAAAGAGATAAAAAAGTAATGACACGTCGATACCTCATTAACCGTGATCAAGAATGACAATGTTTATCTTTTGTGATGGGCCCACAATTGGAATTCGTATCCTCTGCGTTAACTCAAAAAGGAATCTTTTGAGTTAATACATATGGACCGTCCAATCAGCTTTAAGATTCGTGGAAATTAAATCTACACGAATATTGAAGACCCCTATGTTTTAGGTGGGATCCGGATGGGCTCCATTTACAATCGGACGGCCGATATCTATTAACTCAAAAGATGCTCTTTTCAGTTAATGCAGACGATGCGGACTCCCACAATTGAGGATCTTTTGTACTTATGATTTTTTTTTTTTTTTTTTACTTTCATTTTCAGCATGATTTTCTAATCCAAAACCTGTAAAACTTCATCATCATTCATCAATGAAATTCTCAGGGGCTAATTGAAAGCTGCAAAGCACCTTCTCATTTACCAGCAAAAAAAGGTCTTTATTCTTAATAAAAAAATAAGTCTCATTTTCATGATTAAATAGCCATCTTTTAATTTAGGAAGCGTCTAATTGTCCACAGCCTTTTGTCCACCATTTGTCCACAGCTTTGACTTGCGCGAATACTGTAAAATTACTTCTACATGCTGCATAATTATACAATATATCACATAAAATATATCAGTTAATTACAAAACATCCAGCAACTATTTGAAGTGCTCCCATAATAGTTAGAAAAAGATTGCAACTTGCACAACAGGACAACATAAATGTACTTTCAAACTGTACTTTCGGAAATTACAGTTATAGGAAGTTATTGGCAGTTAGAGTTAGTTATTAGCGGTTATTGACAGTTAGAGTTAATTATTAGCGTCCGCACTAGGTTGAATCTTGTATACTGTAAAATTGAATCTTGTGTACTGTAAAATTGAATCTTCTACACAGTAAAATTTACAATTGAATCTTGTATACTGTAAAATTGAATCAGTAGAACTGTAAAATTGAATCTTGTATACAGTAGAATTTTCAATTGAATCTTGTTCGGACAAAATAAATGTACTTTCAAACTGTACTTTCAGAAATTACAGTTATAGGAAGTTATTGGCAGTTAGAGTTATTCATTAGCGTCCGCACTGGGTTGAATCTTGTATACTGTAAAATTAAATCTTGTACACAGTAAAATTTTCAATTGAATCTTGTATACTGTAAAATTGAATCTTCTACACAGTAAAATTTACAATTGAATCTTGTATACTGTAAAATTGAATATGGTATACAGTAGAATTTTCAATTGAATCTTGTTCGGATGAGTCCAGATTGAAGAGATCTTCCACAACTGAGCATAAATAACTCATCCTTCATTCTTCGATATTCTCGGGGTTCATGTACAATCAACTCAGGAGATCATACGGTTAGGAAATCTTAGTACAGCACGCGCGTGCCCCTAAGCGGATAAGATGCAGGCAAACTTATTGGGGGATATTTTGTTCTTTTTTGACCGGACAGAAAAAACGGAGACGACAGAAAACACGGTGGGGGATATTTACGTTGAAAGACAATTAGACAGGAGTGGATAAGATTGTGGACAAATGGTGGACAAAATCCAGTGGACAAAAACATTTTCTCTTTAATTAATTTATTTTTAATTTTTGCATGCATTAACACCGAAAAATCTCTTTATTTTTAATAAAAAAAAAAAGTATGTCTCATTTTCAGGGTAAAACTATAAAATCCATCTTTTAAATTATTTTTATAATTTTTGCAAACATTAAGATAAGGAGAGATATCACAAAACGATTTAAACAGAAAATAAAAGTGGTAATATAAAAAAAAATTAAAAAATTATTTGTACTGTTTAATTTTATATGAAACTAGTCTGAATTTTGGTACTGTAGTACAATATATTGGTATCAAAGTTGATATCCTAGTAAAATATATATATGTATCAAGAGTTTCAGAATTATTTTTGCACTGAAGATATTGATCTATGGTTTATAACTAATAATATTTATTAACAAAATTTGGCATCGACAACTTGTATAGGATAGCCTCTCAAGCTTTTAAATTTTAAATAGCGGAGGGTTCAAATGCCTTCATTTTTTAAAACTTTAATAACATAAAATCTAAAACTTAAAAGTCAAAATAAAACTGTTAGATATGATCTATGTTATTTTCTCTATGTGTTCATAAAAAAATTATCACATTTTAATTTTATTTTTATGTGAATCAATAAGTTCAAAAACCAACGTCTATAAATCATCCACATCAGTGTATTTTTTACAAGCTCTTGATGACAATCAAAATAAAATCGAAATGTCGTAATTATTTACACATGCATAGATAAAATGATGTAGATCATATCCAACGGTTTTATTTTGACTTTTAAGTTTTAAATTTTGAATTATTAAAGTTTTTAAAAATGGAGACATGATGGAGGCACAAAAAATGAAGGCATTTGAAATTAACCCTCCTCTTTTAAATATACTCCCAATAAATTTTTTGAACAAATAAAGTCTTAATTAAAAAAATTATCTTAGTTACTAAATCAAATGTTGATTCCGTATTTTATTGACTCCTTGCTCAAATTAAATGGTATTACATTTTCAACCCCTCCGAGTTTCAATTTTCTGCCTCAGCCCTGCTCATTTCTTTTTCATATCATCAGTTTATTTAAAGAGCATCCAAATTAACATTAAATTAAAAAACGGAGACCATATCATTCAATAATAAAATCTCAACTTTATTAAAAAAAAAAAATGCATCCCTTTATATAGAGACATGGCCAAGAATCTATACCCAATCAATCACTCTGGAGCTCCATGCAAACTTTTATTCGGACAATTCCATCAAAAGAGTTCAACTATCGCGACGTGTCGCATCCAGACTCGTTGCATCTCTGGCTAGATATGTCAGCAGTGCACCAAATTGCGATCCTCTCCAGCACTACATGCATCATATCTCCCTTACCGTTAGATCCTGCTAAAAGATTTGCGCCATGATTGTGAAATTCGCAAGAGGGATGAGATGAAGAGTAAAGCCAAAGTGTGATGTGCTCACCAAGAGAGTTTGGTGAGCACAACTTCAAAAGTATATTGGATCAACTTCAAATGTTGAATCCAAACCGTTGAAATCCATGTACTTCATGAGTGATGCATAAAATTTTGAATATATAAAATAACTTATAAAATGTTTATTCCTTTGACCGCTTGACCTTGTAGCAAATAAACTCGAAATTTTCAAAATTTTGCGTGTACATGCATCACTCATGAAGTATATGAATTTCAACGGTTTGAATTTGATATTTAAAGTCGATCTGATATACTTATGGAGTTGTGCTCACCAAACCCTCTTGGTGAGCACATCACACCCTAGCTTTACTCTGAGATGAATTATGCTAGAGTGCATGCAGCACTTAAAAAAATAATATGAAGTTTAGATAATCTATAAAATGGTTACCATTATATTGCGAATCCGCTTCGCATTGATATTCCGAACGTAACGTTAATTCGATGCGAATTTTTTTTCGTTTAGAAACAAAAGAAAAATATGTTCGCGTATATTCTCTTTTTGTGTGCACTTCGGAAAGATAAATAAAAACAATCACACCAAATTTGGCATAAATTAATTTATATAATCTTCCGAAATTATTGTAGTTACCACCTCAAATTTTCATAATTCGCAATTTACCACAATTTAGATCAAAATTCAGAATTAGCTAGCACGTGCGCAGATTCATAGCACCGTTTTTGATGGGTGCGCAGGCTTGGTCTGAGTCAGCACACCATTTTTCTTTATGTTCTATTTCGATTAACAATTCAGCTCCAAAAAAAAAGAGATTTGGTGCGGACGTGCAGCATACTTGTATGTGGCAACTTCTGAATTTTGATCCAAACGATGATAAAAATGTGAATTATGAAATTTTGAGGTGGTGACTAAAAAAATTTTGGAGTAATTTCACCGGACAAGTCGAGAAAGATTGGTTAACTAAACTAATTAAGGACCAAATTTTTTTATTAAATGAACTAGAATAATATATATTATCAACACATGTTGAATTAAGTGAATTCCAGCGGTCATCTAACTATTTAAAAAATATCGATGATATTTTGTCAAGTCCATAAAAAGACATTTGAGAGTTTTGCAGGACACTGATTTTTTTTTTTTTTTTGTTTCTCTAACACCTTGTTTGGATGGAGAGTAGAGAAAGGAATAGGAGGTAAAGAATATAATGGAATAGAAATGAAGATTAACATATTTAATCTCTTCGTATTTGGATAATTAATGAGAGAAAATAAATTTAACTTTTCTTTCTGTCTAATTTCTTGTTTGGTTGATTAAAATTTAGGAGTTTAATAAGAAATTCGGTGATTGTTATAGGTTTGAGGAAAAAATCTTGTATGAGAAAGATATAGGGTTGAACATTTGTGTCATTTTTTCTAAAAATATTTGTAACAAAAAAATTTTCCATCCGTTACACTCCAATTTGGGAGGGAAACTGATTCTATTAATTATAATAATACAATGTTAAACCCTTCACCTCCGACATAATTTTATCAACCGAACACGATTCAACGGAAAATTTTTGTTATTTTCTATTCCCTCCCTTCCTCTACTCTCCATCCAAACAAGGTGTAAGGAGCTGTACCTGTGATTTTGATATTTTGAAGGTTGCACATGCAAATTTTCCTTCATGGTGTTTCAGCAGGGAATGTAGTTGATGTGGACTGTAGACCTGTAGCAGAACTGCAGAAGCACGTTACATACATGGTCAATTCTGACATTTTTTAATCTATGGACGAAATTTTATTTTCGACTTTTTCACGGGGTCAACATTTGGAAATTATTCTGCAAAGTTGAGCACTAATAAAGTTCGTAAAAGATGTTCGGAAAAAGAAAAAAGATAAACGTGTTGATGTCAGAATTATCATTGACGCAACATTTCTGAAGTTTCATTTTTCTCCAGCGGTGTTTTCGAGTTCTTCTCTTATTTTTTTTAAGAGAAATTCTTAACAAAAGCTCCTTGTGTTTTTTTGGTGAGAATTCATTAATAACGGATTAACTTGATTTCTTAACGATACAAAATAATTTATAATTTTCAAATCCAACAGTTATGAATATATATATTTTTTATATACATCAACCCTTGTAAGATAATAATATTTCGGCAAAAGGGGAAAATAACTTATAATTTAAATCTGATAGTTGAAACGAAAGTTATGTTTGATGTACACATAGACATAAAAATATAAATTATGATGAAAGTTTATCACTCACTAATTGACTTCATATAGACAATTGTTCATATTTAATGATATTTGATGGAATATCAAATTACATTTTAATTATATGAAAATTAATACACAACTAATCAATAAGACAAGTAACAATTGCAATGAACCAATGAGAGCTGGATATACCAGTAACACCAACCTAAACTCTCCTTTATTTTCTTCCATTAGCCCCTGAAAAGTTACATATTTCTTCACTGGATTTTAAAAATAAATTATAACCAAATTCTACTGAATACGAAGGCCATAGGGGTATAGTTTTCATTTGTAAACTTATTTTTTGTCTATTTTAGTTAATTTGGAATGATAATGATAATAAAATCATTCTATTTTTCATTTTTTTTCTCAAGCAACGAAGTGAAAAATAAAATGGCCTTTTCCTTTCTAAATAATATCATAAATTTACTTTTGCCTTTTCCTTTACAAAATTGATTTCAAATGGAATTATTTTTTGCGGAGGCATTGTTTCCAAATGAATATATCCTTAACGATGAATTTATTTTGATGATATTTTCCGAATTAATTCAAACATGATTGAAAATCAAAATATATATTAAGTGATTGTTGGTTCAACGATTTGAATCTGTCATTTGAAATTAATTTGATGTATTTAGAAGTTATACTCACGTACTAAAAATCTTGATAAACTTAAGCACTACTCTTAAAATGATATATTTATTTGTTATTTATTAGTCAGGTTTTTTTTTTCCTATCACCGACTCTGATAAATCAAAGTTAATTTTCAATGGATATAAATGGAAAAAAAATCTTAATCTATTGTATACATACCATATACACTAGCTCTAGCTAGTGTATTGAATATGGGCGGACCGGGCGGGTACGGGGGTAGCACGGGAACGGGTAGGTCGGGTAGGCGGGTTAAACAGGTAGGGTATCACGGGTAGGTTTTCTAAAACCCCTACCCGATCCGTTTTAACCTCCGGGTAGCACGGGTCTGGGTCCACGGGTTGGTTCGGGCGGATACGGGTCTAGACCGGTTTTTTTTGTTTTTTTTTTCATGCTTACGCCTTTTATGTTTGTTGGTTGCGGGTGGGGACCCCACATTGTTGGTTTGTAATAATCTAGAAGTCAATAATACGATAATTTATCATATATATTTTGTTCATGAATTGGATAATTAATCATTTTGTTGCCTTGAGTATTATTGCATTTATGAATCATTTCGAGTTCATGGCTGGAATTGTGAAACTTCATAATATATATGATATATACTCTTAAAAGTCACTGATCGAGGTAATTAGCAGGAACACTAATTGACCGCTATAAAGTTAGTATGTGTATTAAAAGATGGTCAAGTTTTACAGACCATAGACAAGAGTGTCATTTTAATCACATAGATACTTATTTCAGGAACAAGGTATTTGACAGACCCCGAATGAAATATTAAATAAAATTGTGTTCGTGTCATTGATGTTTTCATTTAGTGTTAAGTTATACAGTATGAGATATTCATTGTTCCTACTAAGATATGTGTATGTGTGATTGTTACCTAACGCTATCCGTAAAAAGTAGCTATAACGGTAGCTCTTCAGTATACATAGCTTATGCTGAGGAAGTGATGGTCTACCAAAAGTACTATTGTCCCTCATATTTATTATATGAGTTATAGTATCACTGGGCCCCTTGATAGAGTGAGAATTATCTGCTAGCGGTATGATTACAAGAGCAATCATATTTAATAATCTGCTCAAGATCAAGAAAAGATTAAGTTTGCAAGGATGACACACACCTATCTTGAAACTAATCTGATAGCTATGAGACAAAAGAATTAACACGAGTAAAATAGTTTACTGGGTCGTGATATTGAACAGTACAGCATCATCTGTGTAATTGGATGGTCATGATGTTACTGTAATAATCTAAAAGTCAATAATACGATAATTGATTATATATAAAACTTTGTTCATGAATTGGATGATTAATATCATTTTGTTGCCTTGAGTATTATTGCATTTATGGATCATTTCGAGTTCATGACTGAAATTGTGAAACTCCATATATATATGATATATACTCTTAAAAGGTCACTGACCAAGGTAATTAGCAGGAACACTAATTACCGCTGTAAGGTTAGTATGTGGATTAAATGATAGTCAAGTTTTACAGACCATAGACAAGGAGTTGTCATTTTAATCACATAGATATATGTTCCAGGAACATGATATCTGGCAGACCCCGAATGAAACATTATACGGAATTGTGTTCGTGTCATTAATGCTTTCATTCAGTGTTAAGTTCTAAAGTATGAGGTATTCATCTTTCCTACTAAGAAATGTATATGTGTGACTGTTATCAAACGCTGTCGGTAAAATACAGTTATAACGGTAGCTCTTCGGTATACATGGCTTAGCTGAGGTAGTGATGGTTTACCAAAAGTACTATTGTCCCTCGTATCTCTATACGAGCTATAGCATCACTGGGCCCCTTGATAGAATAAGATTATCAGCGCGCGGTATGATTACAAGAGTAATCATATTTGATAATCTGCTCAAGATCAAGAAAAGATTAAGTTTACAAGGATGACACACACCTACCTTGAAACTAATCTGATAGCTATGAGACAGAAGAACAAACACAAGTAAATTGTTTACTGGATCGTGATATTGTACTTTACAGCATCATCTGTGTAATTGGATGGTCATGATGTGTTGCCAGATGCCGCTCATGATTATAGAAGTTAAAACAGTTTTAACTCTATTTACCAACATAACACAGATCCTATTGGGTCACACCATATAGGAGTTAATCGGAGAATCTCATTGTGATTGATTATAAATTGGTTATGATCAATAGTAAGATGGTTATAATTAATTATACGTGTTATAATTAAATTATAAATATTATGTAAAAATAACAAGCAAAAACATTGGTTAATTTATAAACGTGTGTGTATAAAAGTTAACCGGTTAATTTATAAATGTGCAGGACACGTTGTATAAATTACCGAAACAACAACCGCAAGAAAAATATATATAATTGTTTAGAATAATTATACGAATATTATTTGTATTCGGGCCGAGGGCATTCGGGTCTTTTCAGATTCGTCATTATCCGCATGACATGTCATCGATCCTATCCAGATGACACGTCATCGATCTTATCCACATGACATGTCATCCTTATTCATTCAATGGCATATCTTGTAAATAGGCATATGTTGAGGGGTATTTCGGTCTTTTGCGAACTTCCTCAAAAGCCTATAAATATAGGGGTGCATGTAGAGAGAAAAACCACCAATTCACACGTATCGTTTCGTGCAGAATTGAATCGGTATTTTCTCTCTTTCTCGGTTTCTCTCCCAAATAGTGTTTCGGTTGAGAAAAGAAAGTTATACGTAGTTGACGTATAATCTTGCGGGTTGTTGTGAAGTATATTTACGGGATTGGTGAATAGTGTTTTCCCGAATTTTGCCGTATGTCAGTTTTGCTTATTTGTGAAACTGAGTAACCGAAAATTTGTGTTTACAGGTTTTCGTCTTTTTCTCTGTGAATAGTGTTTTTGCAGAATTCTGCAGTTTACGGTATTTCTGGCAAAAGAAATAAACCGCTCTCTGGTTAGTCCTGGTGGATAACCTATAGAGGCACCATACGTTTGGTGCTCCGAGGAGAATCATTCCCGTGATGAAGCTCTACTCGCTCGGTCTGCATTCCAACTGTGATTTGGAAACAAGGTATAAATATGTTATATTAATCTATTTAATTGGTAAGTAGATTAAAGTTTTAGAAATCAATCATGGAGTAGATCTGTAAAAGGATTAAATTGGGTTTTGATGCCAAAGGAATACTGAAGGTGGACCGCCTTGGAAAGTTTCCTGACATGCCCTGTTTAATCCTTGGCTTAAGTTAGAAGTAAAAAATTTTGTTTTACGTTCTTTCCGCAGCTTAAGCCTAAACGGGTTTTGGTTACCTCGAAACCCAACACATGATGCGTTCTGCCAGATGCCTCTCATGATTATAGAAGTTAAAACAATTTTAATTCTATTTACCAACATAACACAGATCCTATCGGGTCACACCATATAGGGGCTACTCAGAGAATCTTATTGATTAATTATAAATTGATTATAATTAATAATAAGATGGTTATAATTAATTATATGTGATATAATTAAATTATAAATGTCATGTAAAAATGACAAGCAAAAACAAAAGTTAATTTATAAGCGTACACGGTACGTTGTATAAAAGTTACCGAAGCAACAACCGCAAGAAATATAATTGTTCAGAATAATTATATGGATGTTAATTGAATTTGGGCCAAGGGCATTTTGATCTTTTCACATGTCATCCTTATTCGCATGACATATCATCCTTATCCACCGAGGGCATTTTGGTCTTTTCACGTTGGAACCTCCTTACTATTCATGAGGGTATTTTGGTAATTTGACAACTGCCACAAATGCCTATAAATAAGGGTGGAGGGGTAGAGAGAGAAACCACTAATTCACTCGTATCGTTTCGTGTCGAATCAAATCGGTATTTTCTCTCTTTCTCGGTTTCTCTCCCAAATAGTGTTTTAGGTTAGAAAATGATATTATACGTAATCCACGTATAATCTTGAGGGTTGTTGAGAAGTATATTTGTGGGATTGGTGAATAGTGTTTTCCCGAATTTCGCAGTATTTCAGTTTTGCTTATTAGTGAATCTGAATAACTGCAAATTTGTGTTTACGTATTTTCGTCTTTTCTAGGTGAATAGTATTTTTGCAGAATCTCACAATTTACGATATTTCTGGCAAAAGAAATAAACCGCTCTCCGGTTAGTCCTGGTGGATAACTGATAGAGGCATCATATGTCTGGTGCTTCGAGATGAGTCATTCCCTGAATCGCTCTTCTCGCTCGATCTGCATTCCAATATGAATTTGGAAATGAGGTATAAATGTTATATTAATTTATTTAATTGATAAGTAGATTAAAGTTTTAGAAATCAATCATGGAGTAGATCTGTAAAAAGATTAAATTGGGTTTTGATGCCAAAGAAATACTGAAGGTGGACCATCTTGGAAAGTTTTCTGACATACCCCGTTTAATCCTTGGCTTGAGTTAGAAGTAAAATTTTTGTTTTACGGTCTTTTCGCAGCTTAAGCCTAAACCGGTTTTGGTTACCCCGAAACCCAACACACATATCTTAATTATTTTTAACTTGATTATCTCGCGCCAACTCTTCTATAAATTGTTCCTTTCATCCCGCGCTGCAAGCCTTCTCAGCTTCGTCCATCTCCTTCTTCCCATCTCTCCGCCAGTAAGCCTCCTCAGCCTCGTCCTCGCCTCCCGCTCCCCAAGGGAGAGCGGGAGATCCGCACTGACAACCCTCTCATCTTCCTCCTCTTCTTCTCTGCGTTCTCCATTACCTCCTCCGCTCTCTTCCACTCTCATCCACCCCGCTTTCTCTTAAAAAAATCCTAGCCGCCAACAAGCGCTACCCGTTCCTGTCCCTTACCCTAGCACCTATCCGTCGGGAGAAGAGAAAGTTGACGATAATAGCCCTAGTCGTCATCTCTCCTGTCTATCGGCACCTTCTTTTCCTTCACTATTGTTGGGAGAACTAAGGACAGTTGGCGGCAATAGCCCTAGTCGTCAGCTATTCTCTCTCTTTGCACGTACTCCCACCACCGCGGCACCCTGCCTTCTCGGCTCGCAACCCAAATAGAAGAAAAAAAAAGATGTCTCATTTCCTTTGGTCACTAGCCAACTAATACTAAAGGTTATCGGTGTCTACCACTAAAGGATATGTTTGTTTCTTTTGTTGTTTTAGTTATTTATGTTGTTCGATGTTGATGTTTAGATGTGGATGTTTTTCAGATGTTGATGTAGTTTGAATGATGTTTTGAATGTAGAATAATGGATGTATTTTATGTTTTAATTAATAAAAATTATAATTGACAGCCACTGTCAAGGTTTCAAAAAAAAAAAACTCTCCTATCAATTATTCTTAAGCATAACCATTTGTTACAAGATTGTGAAATAATCGGTTAGGTAAATTCAATTTTTTTTTAATTATAATTGAGTCAATCGAATTAAATTTGTCAACCAAATAATAACTGAACTTAAAAAATTATAATAAATTTTAGTTTATCTGATTAAACCGATATAAAAAATATTAAATTTTAAAAGGTTAAAACTTAATGGATACACAAATATAGTTAATACATACACAACATATTTTTCATATGAATCGGTTAAAATGACAAAATGAGTCAATTATTTTGGACCCACAAACTTTACCGTAGATAAAAAAAAACATATACACCAGTAGTAAATGAAAAAAATCGGGAGATGAAGGGATATTTGATCCTTAAAATACATTATTGATTTTGTGTTTCAATTATAAATTATATTTTTGAAATTTAAACAGTTGATATCAACTACTCAACATAATTTTTATATTAAAATGTGTTTAGAGATCAATTTTTTTTAGGGCTGAAAACGGAGGCGGATTATCCGTTCCATATCCAACCCAGATCCGAATACGGATAAACGGATTCGGATATTTATCTGTTATAGAATATTGATTCGGATTCGGATACAAATACGGTTATTATTTCATAAACGGAACGGATATCCGGGATAACCACGAAACCCATTAAGCCATGCTCCATTCGCTGAATCCACGTGACTTTCCTAAAAGCTACTTTTTGCCTCTTCACTTTTCCCAAAGGGAAAGATAGATGCACGTTGGTTTTGAACCACTGTGACAAGACTCAAGAGCCTGTATTATATATATAAAGTTATTATTATTTTTTTAAAACTTGATAGTAGTTATTAAGGTTCGTGAGGGAGAATCAAACTCTCGATCTCTGAGTATAACAACTCTAGGATATTTTTTTAGCCAATTATGCTACCTCTCATTTTCTATAAAGTTATTACTTAATAGTAAAAGTTGTGGCACTATTGAAATAATTTGAAAACCGGATCAGAGCTTGCTTTTCTTGACAAGTAGTCAAAGATAATCTGAGCCTATTTATTGGTCCATTATATTCTCTCTAATTTGAAAACATGTCCTGTCAGTTTTTATAAACTATATCTCTCTCATTTTTGTATTTATTTATTAATTAATTAATATTATTATTTTAAAGTTTATATAACTCAATATCCGATAATTATCCGTTTCGTATTCGTATTCGTATTCGAATCCGTATCCGTAGATTATCCGCTCCGTATTCATATCCGTTTAAAGCGGATATGGTTTTGAATTTTGATATCCGTTTACTATCCGTATCCGTATTCATATCCGCTCATTATCCGACTGATGCGGATATGGTATCAGCATTATTCTCGTTTTCACCCCTAATTTTTTATTATATTTTAGATAGGTACAAAATCACTGCTTATCTTGATCATCCAAAAACAATAATTTTGTATCTATCTAAAAAAAATATTTTCAAAAAAATATAAAATTTGATCTCTAAGTATATTTTAATATGGATATCATGTTGAACGGTTCGAATGGACAATTTGAACTTTGAATACAGAGATAGAGATGTGAGGTATAATTGGAGCATTACACCACTGGTGCATTTTAACCCCACTCTTAAATCGTATAGTTCAATTGTTTCAATCTAGTCGGTTTTGAAAAAAAAATCTAAATCAATCTAAATAAAACAAACCGAGGTAATTAAAAAATTCAACCAAACTGGTCCATTTAAATCAAAATACCAAACTACTTAATCCAAAATTTGTTGATTCAGTTGAAAATCAAATAAATTAGATCCAATAAACACCCCTACAAGTATTTTTTTTCCCCTAGTATATCAATTTGTTGAATGTACATGTACTTTTAGATTTTCCAAGGAATATTTCCACGAATAGATAATTAGGAACTATAATTTCATGCATTTAGAATCCAGTTGATTAATTTGACATAGAAATTTAGACCGTCTGATGTGTTTTAAGATTTCTGAATTTATATGTCAAATTCACTTACCGTCTGATCAGAACCAATTCGTTTTGAATGAAACGAGAAAGAAAATTCTTCTTTTCTCAAATTTCATGATCGGAAGAGATGATAATAGGGAGCGGACTTCAATTGACGTGATTTAAAATGAGAAAAAGTGGCCATTTGAAATCATGGCAAAAAGGGTCGGATTTGGCGAGAATAGAATCTGCTGAGGTTAAAAGACAAAAATGTCCCCTCTCATCTTCTTCCTCTGATAATTGTTTTAGAGGATTGAATTGAAGAATTTAATTTTATTACTACATAAAGTACACGAAATATTAGAAAAAATCTAAGATATTCCAGAGGGCTAACAAGAAGACAAAAACAATCTCACATGACTTTACTGTTTTTATTTCTCCTACTAACATGGTCTGAACAAATAAAGCATGGACATTCTATAGTTTCAGTGGCAAATACAGTAAATAAGTGATAAATAAAGTTTTTTCTTGATGTATGCCGGAATGAATTCTTCTTTAAAAATTAATCGTTTTGATCACCAAAATTCAATTAAAAATTATTTCTTTTCGTCTCTATTCTAGTGAAACGAATTGAACTCTTATCCCACTTCCATTCCGATCATAGTGTTAGACAGTTTAGATTCACGGGACAATTTTAACACTGATTGAATAGTTTAGATCTGATTTTAAATAAGTAGTTTGACATAGCGTGGTACCTTTTTTAATATTTTTAATCAGGACTTGTTTTATGTTAATAATGTTATTGTTAGGAAGAGTTTTTTTTATTGTAATTTTCAATTATAACTTATATTTTTTTTTTAGTAATTTATACTATTATTTTCAATGAAACAAAAAATATTATTGCCCGAACAAAATCGGCTCGGATGGTTTTCATCTTATAATTAATTAGTCGTGAATTTGAAATATGATAAGCTGAATATACTAAATTAAATTAAGGACCTAGATAAAATTCAAATAACTAACTAGTAAAAGCTGAATACAAATAATTGTCTGCCAAACTCACCATCAATGAGATTGAGCTTTTAACCGCTCGCCAATGAAAGAATGACAGATCAGTACAGTAAGATTATTTGGCCATTTCATATATAGTTCATAACTCATATTGATTATGATCGGAGGAACAAAATAATTTATTATTTAACAATAAGTACTCAATCGTTAATATGCAGAACCAAGATAATATCTCTCCATAATTCCATAGTGATTTAATATGTAAATTCGAATAAATAAATAAATAAAATATTTTTGTAAAAATTAAGAGGACCCACATTTCATTGCTCTCAATTTTGTCTAGTTTTTATAATATTATCAATGAACAAAATCTAAAATAATTATATAAAAATTATAATCACAGTTGTTATCCGCTAACTTAATTAGATTTTAATGCCTAACATATATGTGCCACAATGAGGTACGAGAACAAATTATGGTGCATGAAATAGTGGGAAGGATAATTCTTATATAAAATAAAAAGAAAATTATATTTTATACAATACATCTATATTTGTTTCAAAATCATCTATATAAAAATTTATTGTTTTCTATAGAATACATAATATTCCAACAATAACGTCGGTCATGTTCAAATCTATACTATGATAATATTAATTATGTATCGATTCAAAATTATACACGATTTATACTTACAAAAAGATACATGGTTCGCTTTTAATTATTTTATTAAGTGTGAATTAAATATAAATTTGAGTTTAGATAGAATTTTGTATATTTGTACATCAAACACTATTAAAACACCAATGAGAATCATTAATATTTTGAACAAAAAAACACAGAATAGATTGAAAGGAGGTTTGTTGAATTCACATGCTCTCCAATACCTGATAAGGGAATCTTTTACAATTATTAGATCTGAACCGTTCCTTTTAACTTAGCACAAATCTCAAAGCCCAAAAATACTACCCCCTATTACAACCCGAATCTCAAACCGTAAAGTGAGAGTGATTCTCTGCAATACCGGAGAGGATACAGATTCAGGTTTGTTTGGGGTGAAATAGATTTGAATTTTAAAAATAAAAACGTTTTTTTTTAAAAAAAAAAAATTGAATTTCCAAGTACAAGTAGGTGGGTATGGGTAGACGGGTACAAGTAGAATGGCAGGAATGGGTTTGGGGGGAAATAAATTTGAATTTAAAAAAAAAATGCTTTTTTGAAAAAAATTTGAATTTTCAGGTACGGGTAAGGCGGGTAGGCGGGTGCGGGCGGTTCGGGTACGCGGGTAAGGGTACGCGGGTAGGGGGGCACGGTCCGAGCGAGTTCGGGCAGGGGATTCGGCGGGTAGACGATCTGATCCGGGCAAGTACGGATTCACCACGATCCAAGTAATCACAAGTTAACTTCCAAAAAACCGATCCCAGCCCATTTTAACCTGTACCCGGGTTACTCGTGTACCTGTGCCAAATCTGAACATGATCCGATCTGATCGAGTATGGGCCACGGGCGAACCGGACCGGGTTTGACGCCCGGGAATAATTTAAATGGATCCAAATCTGCTGTTATTCTAAGAAGTCTCCATTTATGTGTCTATCTCTCCCTTGTAAATAAGAGGAGAGAGAAATAAAAGAGAGAGAAAAGAGCGGATAGCAGAGATTTTGAATAGCTCTCATTCCAATTTAAATACACCAGCTCTACTGCTCTAGCCATCAGATTAATAATAAAAGATTTTTCTCCTGTACTAAAAAAGGATTCCCTCTCCCTGACTTCATTTTCCCGCCAATTCCCCTCCTTGAAGCCTTCAGTATCCGCTGTTACTCATGCACGCCCCTTTTTACATATTCTGTCCGCCTGATCTAAAACACACGGTGAAAATAGGTTCGGAATCTCCGACACTGAAAACTTTATCCGAAGTTTATCTAGATCTGCTCCATCCATCTAAATCGAACGGTGATAACATGAAAGAAGAAGGTGCTTTTCAAGACGTGCATAACAGCGCAAAATGAACCGCCTCTCAAGCGCATTTAAATCATTATTTTAGTTTCATATTTATTTTCCTTTTGCGGAACGCTCCAAAACAACGCCAAAAAAGGCGCGATGCCTCTTTTGATGTACCAGTGCGACGCAGTGTAGTGTGATGAAGGGGAAAACTCCCAAATCCAAAGCAAGAGGGAGGGGGAGAGGAAGAGGAAGAACAACTGGAGCAGCCGATCCCTCTTCTTCATCGCATCCAGTTGCGATGGGAACTAGCGATCTGACCGCACTGCTCAAGGGCGTCACTCTTCTCCGTCCTTCCACCCGGTTCCAGAAGCTTCTAGAATCTTCTTGCTTGCCAGAGCCCGAAGAGCAGCAGCAGTCGCAGGAGAGAGATTTCATCCTTAGTCAGGATTTCTTCTGGTAATTCGAAACTCAGATCTGCAATCGTTCATCCTGTAATATTTTTTCCTGATATATATTTGGGGGTAAACTGTTGGTGTTAGTAATCTGAGCAAATGGATGCCGCATACCGAAATCAGCAAATATCTTTTGAAATTAATGCTCGACCCGGGACAATTTCATTACTTGTTCTTTCTCTCCTCTTAATTAAAATTTGAATTCTTGCCTGTGTTTCTTTTGATTCGCAGTACACCAGACTACATTACGCCAGATGCACCACAAATTACGAGCTGCCTTGAGTTTGACAAGGTGGGAAGGTTCAGTTTGAAGCTGAATCCTTTTTTTTGTTTTATTTTTTCTATTAGTTTTAGTGAAAGTCCATTTTGTAAAAAATAAATTCCATATTTTATCCAGGAGAATGTTTGCCCGAAGTCACCGGAGAAGTCTACAGTAGCACGAAGCAAAAGATACAAGAGAGGTATGCTGAGTTATATACTTAATTTTTGGAAAGTATACTTCTTATCTACCAAACAATGTCAACTTATATCAGGATGACTTTTTAATGGTTATGAGTTTAAGCCACTACGGGCTAAGTTTGAGGGATTCTGAGTTCTGAGCCTTTCCCATCTGATTAGTGAAACGTTCTTTTAAAATAAATCATCTTCTAAACAGCTTTCCTGGGGGAAATTCCAATTCTAGCAGTATAGTGTTCATTTTTACAGCTTGGCTTCTGCAAATAGTATTTAACCTGAAATAGTCTTTTATGGCCTGTTGTTTTCAGCAACTCTTAAGCATGTCAAGCTTGCATATAACCATTAGAATTAAATTCAATATTTGATAAAGTTTCTGTCTACTAATAATTGATTTAAATAATTATTAATTGGTTATGCTATTATCTTAGACCTGTCACCAAGTGCTCCACAATCCACCAACTTGGCATCACAATATGAGCCCATGGAAATCACACAGGAGGCCTCCAGCAAGGATGGGCTAGATAATACCAGAAGTCCAATGGATGATTCACAAAAGAAGAAACACAGCTATGTTTCCCAGACTGCAGTTGCACTGAGATGCCGGGTTATGCCACCTCCCTGCATTAAAAATCCATATCTCAACGTGGCCTCATCACATGTTGATGCATTCTGTGATAGGAGGTCAAAATTGTCAGGTTGCTTTTATTTTTATCATGGAGATTCCATGTAAATCTCCTGAAAAAATCTAATACGTTGTGCATACCTCATTTGACAACCCTATCAAAATGCATTCCACTATAGGTGTTGATCTGTTTTTTAGGAGGCCAAAGTTTTGCCAGGTTCTTCTATTATTTGTTACAAAAATGCCATGGATGCAAAAGCTAAATAAGGGACATACTTTGCCCTAATAAATACTAACAATGTCATTAATGCTTCCTCAATAATGTCCAAAGTAGGGTACCTTCTTATTTACATTGTATAGGGAAGCTACAAAGGGCAGTCAGGGCATATTTTGGAGAAAAAAACATATAAAGAAGGGTATGGGTGGTACTTTGGTGTTTCTGTAGGGGTAGTGCATATGATATTTTCTGTTATCCATTAGGTATTGTGATGCTTTTTCTCAGTTTGTAGTAGTTATGTTTTTATGGTTTGTTGGGGATATGAAATTTGTTCTTTTGTTGAAGTATATCTATATCCAGTTAAAAATGTAGCTTCCTGCAGGATTTTCTCCCTCAGTTGGTGGAGATGGGCTTTCACGGTACCGTACCGATTTCCATGAACTCGAGGTAGCTTGATTCACTATTTCTTTTTTCTTTCTTTCATTTTTGAAGTAAAGCTTTAGTGACTTGCCACTTCCTGTTATTTCAGCAAATTGGATATGGTAATTTCAGCCGGGTATTTAAAGTTCTCAAGAGGATAGATGGCTGCCTATATGCTGTCAAACAAAGCATTAAGCAGTTGCATAGTGAAACAGAAAGGTAGCTTTTATATTTCTATTGTTATCTTTCTTTTTGGTAATTTTAATTTCCTTTCAAACTAAAACACAAATGGGTTATAAGAGAATTAATGCGAAATATGTTCCTTTATTACTAACACCCTGAGTGTGGCTTTTCCATGGGGAGCTACTTTTAATCAGTTTTGTTTTCAATAACAAAACTGACCTGTTATCTTACACTTTTTAGGAAAAGAGCATTGATGGAAGTTCAAGCTTTGGCTGCACTAGGTACTTTAATCTTTTGATATTTTGCAGTGACTAGTGAACCTTTAAGTTCACTTGATTCCCAATTTTGTCCCTGAAATTGTAAGGTCGGTTTTTTAATTAACTATCTGTCTTCTTTTGTTCTTCTGTTAAATTCTAGATTAGCATACTGTGGCCAACTTCAGGGACCAATTTAATGTATTTAAACTTTATGAACCATAACTTATGTTAATAAAATATATTTTTGAAATAATATAAATTTGTTGCACCATCCAGGGTCTCATGAGAACATAGTTGCATATTACACCTCCTGGTTTGAGAACGAGCAACTATTCATTCAGATGGAACTTTGCGATCACAGCTTGACAATAACTAAAAATCAGGCTCCAAAATGCAGTGAAGTCCTTGAGATGCTCTATCAGGTCCAAATCATCTCTTTTTTTGTTATGTTTCTGTAAATTGTGCAACTAGTTAATAACAAGTGCTATTTGAGTGACTGCAACTTTGATTGTTTTTCAAACATTGCATGATTCATGGTGAATTGCATATAGATTGGGTTTCATTTTAATATAGTTGCATTATTATTGGTGCTTGAGGGCATTTGATAGAGACTTGATTGATTGTAAATAGGGAACATTGGTTTTATATGGTTCTGCTACTTGCATTGACCAGGGTTTTTTTGGTATGAGTCATTGTCAACAATTAAAAATTGGTATGATACATTCCATAAAAACGCTGAATGTGCCTGTTTTGTATATTTGTGCCGTTGATAATATACCTGTATTTATGTAATACACCTCTCTCTGACTCTGGTATATCATTTAATTTGTTATATACTGTGCTTTCTTAGAGTGTTCCTCTAAAATAGGGTTTTGCTGATTGTCACTAATGCTTTGTTTTGGTGAACAAACCATAGCTCATTAAAAAATTCCATACATGTTTCAGATAGCCAAGGCACTGAATTTCATGCATGAACGAGGCATAGCTCATCTGGATATTAAACCTGAAAACATATATGCCAAAAGCGGTACCTACAAACTTGGTGATTTTGGCTGTGCAACTTTGATGGATCATAGTCTTGGCATAGAGGAAGGGGATGCGAGGTACATGCCAAATGAGATGTTAAAGGATCAGTGCGAGTATTTGGATAAGGTGGATATATTTTCTCTTGGTGCGGCCATTTATGAGATCTTGAAAGGGACACCGCTGCCTGATTCAGGACCAAAATTTTATAGTCTGAGAGAAGGAAAAATTTCGCTGCTTCCTGGGTATCCTGTGCAATTCCAGAACTTGCTCAAGGTATTTTATTTTGCTTTCTCACGACGATTTCAATACTTGGCATCTGACATTCCACTACAGCCTCCTTTAAGTCAGAAAAATAAAAAAGTAATTCTGTTTTAAAAAAAATGGCAAAGCAGCCATTGTTTGTGTTGGATCTCGTGGGTCATCCTATGTTCAGGTCAATTGAGTCTGTGTTGGATCTGGTTCTTCGAGTATTTTATGTTAGGCTGTTCAACTGGGTGCCGGGGGGGTATTAAAAATAAGTCCTATGTACCTGCATTTTTGTGTAGTTGGAAACATCATATTTTATGTACTTTTACTAAAGGAAACTTCTGTTTTTTGCAACCCACCCATACAATAGCTCTAGAAAAGCTACCCTTGGTCCGAAATGAGTTTGTAGTCTGATTAGATTGCCTACGGGCTTTTCCTCAAAAAAAAAAAGTCTGATTAGATTCAAAAGTGCCCTGATTGAATAACACAATTGTTTGTCTTTTCTATTTCTTACCAGGCTATGATGGATCCAGATCCTGTAAAGCGGCCTTCAGCAAGAGAAATCCTAGAGAACCCAATCTTTGATAAGTTATGTCCCGTCTCTAAATCACAATCCAAATCCAAGCAGTGAAAGAACCTGAAAATGGCGCTTGTCTTTTTGTTGTTAGCATTTCCTGGCCTGTTAAGGGTACCTTTTTGGGACTATACTAGGTTACATATCGTACCCACTTTTTGTAAAGTTTTAGCTATATAGCCAGGAATTACTTTTGTCAAACGAACACTTCCACTCTCCATGGGAGGCTTATAAAATATCATTTATTATTGTCCATGATTTTTCGTACGTTCTCACACAGCATAATTATTATTAATGCTAATTACGAGTTTATTTAATCAGGAGCGATTGCTGATTAAATCTGCTATGCATATAATGCAGGGTGCCTTATTTCTCTTTATTTTTCCGATCTTCTCTTGAAATTTCCAGCTTTTAGGATGTTCTGTGAATAAGTTTTTATGACCCAATATGTAAGATACAGTCCTAGCGAAGCAATTCAGATTCTGAGAGTCGTCGTTGAAGAAACATGTGGTGCCGAGAGATTCTACAAGAAAAAAATTGTGTTGTTTTTAATGTTTTTGTCATTCAAAGTACATTTGAGTTCTATGAGTATTGAAGCCGTCTGATGTGCTTTAAAATTCGCGTTTCCAAATCTTTAAGTGGAGCGTGCACGAATCTTAAAGCGTACCAGTTACTCATCAGAATCCAAATTTACTGGCCATCGCAACTTGCGGAGACTGGAGAGGCATAGTAGGGGGGTGAATTTTTGTGTGGGGCCCACGCGAAAGGGATCACACATTTGTTCGGTCCGTCAGAAAATCGATTTGACAGGCCGGATCGATATACCAAACCCACCTTAAATCCGCCGCTCCACAACAATTTCCATTTCTAGTCGGCAGTCGCTATTTTCAGACACCTATGAAATCCCTGACGTGTCTTGCTTTCCCCGCTTTCTCTTCCGCCTTGAAAGCGACTGGAGGCGACCATTAATCCTGTTTTCATGGAGTCATGGTAGAAGAACTCATTGACGGAACTGGGCCGATAAAGATAGAGGAAGAATGAAAATTGAACTGCCGATCGTAGAAGGTGGAGAAGAGATGCCGCCGTCAGATGTCAGGAACACGAATCTCGAGAGCACACCGCTGTTCCCTACGAACGGAGGCATCCGGCGGCGAACGGCGAGCGAGTCGTCGTTCTCTGGTCGCATCATGCCGCGGCGTCGCTCGTTCGGGCGCGAGGTTCAGCGCGCCGCCGAGGAGACCTTCCTATTGACCCGCTTAACCTTAATTCTCCTCCGCTATCTCGGGTAGAATTTTGTATTCTCTGACTGTTGAGTCCCATAAGACCCTGATTGAAGTCCGTGAGGCCAGTCTTTCAGTGACAATGGGACATGAACACTCATCAAAAGTTGCAATCTGCATGATCACTGAAGATAGCTCAGAAGGCTTTACTATATTCTGGAAAAGATGATCATTTTTAGATAATGCAACTACATGTTCATCTGTTAACTGTTGGCATAAGTAAAATGGTTGGGTGGAGTGTGAGATGCACAAATCTTAAATTTTGTTGGGCCATTTTTTTTTTTGGGTTATGTAATATCTATTCGAACACCAAATCAAGTGACAAATAAATATTCAGGTACCTTTACCACTTGACATGTATAGCAAAAAATCTGGGTTTTTCATTTTTTATTTACAAGTTACACACAACATTTTGCTGCATTATATTGGAATTGTGGCATGGTAGGATCGTATGTCATAGTTATCCAAAATTTGTACTATAAAGGACCAATAAAGTAATTTTCAAACAATAGTAGTCTTTCTTTACCTTCTTTAATCCTGTTTGTGGTGTGGTACTGTAATAACAAAATATTTTTATCCAGAATAGGATATAGATGGATAATGAAGTATCTTGCTCTTTGTTTATATGCTTTCTTACTCATGCCTGGATTCATTCAAGGTTAGTACGAGTTCTTTTTATAGTTAGATAATACTGGTCTGCTACTATATACTAGTCTGTGTGGTCCACATTTTATTACAATAAAAGTTTGCACCAAGGAATATTATCTTGTTATCTTTTTCCAAAATTTTTTTTCATGTTTAAGCATATTAATCTGTCCTACATACTTTCAATCTTATGAGCCATTCATAAACAGTTGTCGCATGATCTGTGTACTCAGCAAAACAGGTCATGTACCTAAAAGCATTATTATTCCTAATATTTTTATTATTTTTGTTTCTAATAGTTGGATATTATTATTTCTTCTCGAGTCAAGTCTATAGAAGCGTTGTTTATGGCGAAAAGCCAAGAAACAGGTAAGAACGAATTTGTTGTCATTCTTTTTGTGAATTTTATTTCTTTTAAATGCAATGGTTTTGTTTTACTCTGCATTTAGTAGGTTAGATTTGTATTTACCTGCAAATGCAAAAGATAGTACGCCAGTGGTTGCTTTTATAACAGGAGGTGCTTGGATTATTGGGTAAGTAGGTTTAATATTTCTCTTACTTTGATTTTTCAATCATTTATATACAGTAATACTGCTTTGTGATTTTATATTAGAATTTATTTTCGGTGTATTTCTTGGTATTTGGGTTTGGTTAAAGGGTGGAATGAAGTCCTAAAGGTTTTGGTTGAATTCTACTATGTGACCCTGTTAGCGCTTCTACTAAACTAAATATAGTAAGGTCCAATGCTGTAATCCACTATTTTAGTGGTTAATTTCCTCTTTTTTCTGTAGTTACAAAGCATGGGGTGCACTTTTAGGAAGAAGATTAGCTGAAAGGGGGATTATTGTTGCGTGTATAGACTACAGGTAAGACTAATTTCTTTCTTTTTTATGGGTTTCTGGTGATTACCTTTGATTTAAAGCAAAAATATAATCATAGGGTTTCTTTCAACTGACAAGTTGAGGTAGATCCCTCACAATGACATTTCCCAAAATTGTTTTCAACCTCATATCAGCAGTACTTAAACCAGACTGAACTCTCTCTCTCTCTCTCTCCCTGTACCAAATATATGATGTATTCTAGGGAACTGCTGTGATTCCATATATAAATGTTGTGAACATCTAATTATTTAAATTCAAAATTTTATAAAATCTGTCTGCTCGAAAAACTAAAATTAGTGATGTACTGCCGTTTTATGTTGAATGGTGCTCAACAGTTTGCAGAATGGTTAAAAAAATGTAAACAACCTGTAGTTGACATTGTTTCATCTTTTTATTATATTTTCAGGAATTTTCCTCAAGGTACAATTAGTGACATGGTTGAAGATGCCTCTGAAGGAATTTCATTTGTTTGCAATCAAATTGCTAGCTTTGGGGGTGATCCTAGCAGGTCATTTTCTTTTTCCAAAAAATTGGAAATTATATTTTCCATGTACCCTTTCAAATTGATAATATCTCATTTGACCTACCTATTTTTGACACAAGTTGTGAACAGCCAAATTTTTCTAACTGATACACAAGGAGTGGGAATGGCTGGAGTATCTTTTTATAGTTTCCTAGAGCACACAGGTAGTGTTAGGTTGAGTTTTTACTCTTCTGACTGTTGTCCAACATTAATTGAACTTTCTCCTATGCCTAGTATATTCTTGATTTAGTAGTTTGCTACTATTTGATCACCATTAAGGGGTGAACTCTTTTGTTCTATCTATATGTGATATTAACCTAAATCCAAAACAGGATATATCTCATTGGGCAATCTGCCGGTGCGCATATTGCATCATGTGCTCTCTTAAATCAAGCTATTAAAGAATGTGGTGAGGGAGGTACCTCTTGGAGTGTTTCTCAGATAAAAGCCTATTTTGGTATCTCAGGCGGGTAAAACATTCTATTTAAATTTCAGTACATTTTTTGAAGAACCTCAATTTTGTCAGGCTTTAAAAATTAAGGACCCAAATATAAAAATAAAAGGTGCCCCATTAGTAACAATTTGGTGGTGATTGATGTTGATTGTAGTTGTTTCAAATTCGATCACAATATTGTCAATTGGGTGACTGGTCTCCAACAGCGAAGGCATATTTTATCTTATTGTTTATGCTTTTCTTCTAAAACAGGTACAACATTGTTAATTTGGTTGATCATTTCCATAACCGTGGTCTGTACCGCTCAATTTTCTTAAGGTAACTGACGAATTGATCAGGATGGACATAATTTAGCATTTTTCATTTTATGTTTCATTCTTTCTGAATAATCTTATAATATTTAGTGTAATGGAAGGTGAAGAATCACTCCCTGCATTTTCACCTGAATTACTTGTTCGTAAACCAAGTAACAGGCATGCAGTTTCTCTGTTGCCTCGAATTGTCCTATTTCATGGAACCAGCGATTGTTCTATTCCATCTACTGCCAGGTCAGTTATATAGAAAATGACCCTTTAGTGTTTGCTTTTAAATGTATAGTCAATGCTTATGATACATGCAAATGAAACTTTACTTGGGAGAGATGTGCTCGGGTGTTTCATTGAATGTGCAACCTTTTTGCCTCTGCTTTTAGCTAGCCATTCTTTTGCCTTATTCTAAACGTTAAAACTAAAGTCAAATCATGCGGGTTTTTTGCGATCTAATTATGCGGCAATTTGATAGTTGTATATGTTGTGGGGCAATTTAGTTTTTGTGTTAAGTTTACCCTGATTTAGTAGTTGGGTCATGTTTTGCTGTTAGCCACAGATATGAGAAAATTGTTTGTTGTATTGCAATACACTGAGATATCCATTCTATTTGCAGAAATAATCTTGTATTTCTATTTTAGTTTGACACGAGAAACTTCCTGAAATAATATTATACAGTAAAGCCCAGACATGTTTTTGCAGCTTTTATCTCATTTTGCCTCTCCTTTTTCTGACTTTGACATTTGTGTTCAGCAAAGATCTTGCTGATGCTCTTACAGCTAATGGAGTGTTGGTTGATTTGATCCTATATGAAGGCAAGACTCACACTGATCTGTTTCTCCAGGTAAATGCAACAAAATACTTCTTAATTTAGTAGGTTATAGCACAGCTTCCTCCCATAGAAATTGTATATTATTTCTTTCTCAAAATGTGTCCCTAGGAAAGCAAGATTCAGCTTGCATGGCGCTTCAATAGAAAATTATTAGAATAGATGTCATAGTGATATGCTGAAATAACAAGCCATTTGAAATAAAATTTATTAGACAAGGGCTTCATTTTTTTCGCTCAATAAATCTGGGCCTTTTGTAAAATTAGAGGGGACTATTGGACCTTCTTAACAGGCGGGAGCTTGCTTGCAAATTGCCTAAGCTGATTTTATCCATTCGCATTTTTGTGAATTAGGATCCATTAAGAGGCGGAAGTGATCCATTGCTTGAGACTGTAGTTGCGATAATTGATGAAGATGAAGATGATGCAAGTGCAGTTGCAAAGGATGTGGAAGCACCTATAGCACGCCGCCTTGTGCCTGAATGGATGTTAATACTCGCTAGTAGAGTTAGCCCTTTTTAAGCAATTATCAACTTTTTTACAACTTTTTTTTGTTATTCCACAGCTTAGTTCGTCTTTGGTGCTGTAGATTAATTCTGGTATCCGTTATTGTAGATTTGTAGTTATTTTCATATTGAGAAGTTCTGCTGGTGTTGTTTATTGTTCCTTGGCCCTTTTCTTGTATAAAATAGAGTTGAAATCGGACATTTTCTTTAATAAATTGTGGCCGTGCCCTTTATTCAGCACTTATGTTGGATGCTTCTTAGCAATTGTAGATCTTTGTTAATAATAATGTTTATTTACCCCTTTTTAATATAAATGGAGTTAAGAGTAACTGCGGTGCACACTACCAAGCTTTTAAAAAAAACATAGTAATGCACTGTTAAATAGCTTGGCTTTGGGACTTGGTTGGATTCTATTTCTAACCTATCTCAACTTTGGACTAAATATTTGGTTGATGTTGTTAACTGCGCTGTCAAATAATTAAAAAAAGAATCTTTTTATTTCAATTTCTCGAAATTCCTAGACAGTGCCAGCTAATCATCTTGTGTTTGCCTAATCAGGTAGCGAGAACGTCATATTAACCAAGGAACTGGGTTGTCCTAACAAGTACATTGCTATTTTATTGATGGATCAAATTAACCAAGGATTTATTTATTTATATAGAGAGAGAGAGAGATAGGCTATCATGCTTTGCAAATTAAAGTGAGAAGTTTGGATTGACTATTTGAATTTTAAAATTAGAGATATGAGTGCAAATTAAAACTCCCATTTTAATTTGCAAAGCACATGGAATAATAGCATCCAATGCATTATGGAGAGAATGCAATTGCATGTAGGGCTGCAGTTAAACAATATAATTAATTTGCATCGAACCCTGTATGGTTTTTGCGGTTTTTCCCTTGCTAGATTTATCAATGTTATCAGAATCGGACCGGACATCGACCCGGTAAAGCTTCGGGTCAACGGTTCACTGGTCGGATCGGTGGATCAATCGGTTCAACCGCTGGTTTCTTAAAACATATATAACTTATTATTCAAAAACTAAAATAGCTATTCACTTTTACGTCTAAGTATATATCTGGTTGAATAAAACATATTATATACAACTCTAACAAAGAATAACATCTCTAAAACAATAGAAAAAATAAAAGAAAAAATTAGCATAATAGAAGTTTAATTTCTGATAACACTTGACTTGAACAGTTGACACATTCCATGTCACAAAGTAGCCTCACAGACACATTCTAAGTAATCTCATACAACAAAATAAATGCTTAATATTTTTAATAGCTAAAAAAACTAACTAGTAATAAAATTAATTGATAAAAAAGTAGAATTCTAAGGCTGGCTAGTTAAAATGCCACTTGGTAGCCAGCAACTAAGACTGACATCTGGAGATGAGCAATGACCTTCACATCTTTATTCTTCACAACAACAATGCGTTCAACGCAATGCCCTCAAGTTGGATCTGTGTTTCCTCTTGTGGTAGCTTTAGAAGAAGAAGGCGGTACAGATCAATTTCCCTGTAAAACAACAATAATTAGATTATTCGAAAATCAACTTGAAACAGAGGAGAATAAAAAAATATCTAAAGGAGAGCACTAGCCTCAACTATAAAAAGAAATTCATAATTAATTCTTCTGTTGATGAGCAAAAGGAATTCACAATTCATTCTTACATAACCGTGTACTAGTGTATTTTAAGTTTCCTAAGCATAAAATGATACAAGGTGTAAAACAAAGTAGCTGTTACTAATCAATTTTAACCATATAGAATGAAATCGGGTTTTTCTTACTCATCATTCATTTTTAACCTTGTTGGTTTATTTAAAGTAATTACAAAAATCAATAATAAATGAAAACAATATTGCTAACTAAGAAAGTATTATCCATTTCCTACATTTTAGATCTATGACAGAATCATGTCGGAGTGTATGATTTTCCGAACAGGTACAATGCTTTAGCAAAGACAGTTGTCCAAGAAAGTAGTTGTGGATTATCAGGTACCAATTATATTCCTGTACCTCAATACACTGGTTGGTACTTGGTACAATGTCTGGCTGTATAGTTCTTGAAATCAGCTTGTACATCTATATGTATACTTAATTGGTCAGGGTTGAACTATGAGGGACCAATACCAGTATGAACCTGGTCGGTATGAAAATCCTTGTATATTCTTGAGAGTATTCTGTATTTTTGGAGTTATTTATTTATAAGAAGATATTTTTCATTTGACGGTACACTAGGGAAGCCAAATTTATATTTAAATTTGTCTAGCTATTCATCCGATGAATCGATGACCGATCACTACTCAATAGACCATCACATGACAGATTTTTTTTTCCATGAAGTACTTATTTTTTATTTCTCATCCAAATTTACCAAACCAACACCTTCATTGCCCTTATCTCTATCCAATCTGCTATCAAGTTCTCAAATCAGTTTGGTACTTATTTTAGAACTTATATAACTTCAAAAACAGTTGAGTTTCTGGTTTTCTTTACCAGCAAGTTTTGGTAGGGAACTAGACCAAAATGCTCTTTGGTTTGAGCATTTCATCAAACACCTTATATGCATGGATCTATTCAATAAAATTAACTCAAAAATTTCATAAAAATTTCATAAAGTTACTTACATTTGTTGATCCTAGTAGCTTCTTTTGTAATTTGGATTCAAAAGAGGTCTAGAAAAACGAGATTGAGCTACAACTGGTACCGTTTCAAGGAGGCACTGTACCAAACGTTGTGGTACCCATCATCACTTGTAGAAGGAGATTTCATAAAAGACAGCTTTTCATCTTTGCCACCGTAGAATAGGGAAGAAATTGCAATCGCAGGAGAAGAGATTTGAGAAAGGAGAAAATAGACAAACGACATCGGAGTAGAAGGAGATTTACAAGAATCTGTTTTGAACCGGGTTTTACGCCGGTTAAATCAGTGATTTTTTACGAAAAATCGAGCGGTTTAACCATTTACAAGCGGTTCATTCCCTGAAGCGATCCAACTAAAGAACCGAACCGGATAGGTAACCGAGTCCGGTTTATTCTGGTTGAACCACCCGGTCCGGTCCGGTTCTGATAACACTGAGATTTATTCTATGTAATCCTTGAAAAGGAACAATTGGTAGCAGCTTGTACTTTTGCTATCTTCCTTGTTTTACCTCACAATGGAAAACTAAATCGCAAAGATTGGTCATAAAAAACCAAATGAAAGATTCTTATTAAGGAATGGCAAACGCACAGGGGAGCTAGGATTGCTCCAATCAGGAAAAGGATGAATGCAGTGAATCAAATCATAAAATAAATGAACAAATGACCTAGAGATGGTCCACGTTGCTCTACATACAGATACTAACAAGGATGTACCAAGGGATACTATTTATGATGGGAACAAGGCATAAAAACAGGACTGTCAACTAATAGTCTAATACTACAATACAAGGAGTGTAACATCTGAAATACATATCAACTTATAAGGAAGTCCCAGATCTTCTTGCTTATAGATTTGTTAGCTTTGTCTTCTTCTTCATCTTGTTCACTCTCCTCCCCACTTAAAGTTGGATCAGCAAATTCACTTCCTTCAACTGTAGCTTCAGCAACTCCATCTAGGACCATCTTTTCTTCCACCGCAACAATCTCTTCCTCCATTTGCTCAGGTATCGCCTCTACAGGAACTTGGGTTGTACCTTCAACATCAGGCTGTAGAGTGAACAAAAAAGATCATTCCAATCAGAGGGCGGTATAACTGTAAGAACATAAATAATAGAGTCTGGCTAGTATAACATCAGTGTCATTTTAGTTTATATAACACCAACTCCAAAACCTATCGAATCAACTTCAAACGGTGAATCCAAACCGTTCAAACCAATCTTGTTCATTAGTTGTGTTTACATGTATAATTTATAACTTTTTGAGTTTATTTGGTATCAAATCATGCGGTCAAATGTGTGAGTTTTTAAATTAATTTTAATGCATTCATTTTTCAATTTTTCTACCACTTGATTTGATACTAAAATAACTCGAAAATATAAAAAATTTACATTTAAACACATCACTCATAAAGTAAATTAGTTTGAATGGTTTGGATTAGTCGTTTGAAGTCTATTCAATAAATTTTGAAATTAGTGTCATGTGACACCAATGTCGTACTAGGCGGACTCTAAATAATAAATGAAAAAAACATCACAGAACTACTTCCATGTGCCACAATGATGGTGCATGCTACAAATGTAATACAAGAGGAATTCACTATTCTGAACCTGCTTACACAGTTTTAAGACACCCTATGAGGCCAAGAAAAAAGAGAAGTTTTTTTTAAGAAATTAAAGTTTGCTCTAAAAGATCCATCCAGAACAAGTGCCACACTAAGCAGGAATAGAGTAATTAGAAGTAAAGAAACTATCATCAAAAGGCCAAATTTCATATGTACTCCAGTAAAATATCATGAAATTACCCTACAACACTACTAAGCTATAACAAATGTCACTGTAAAGCTAGTAAAATATCATCAATGTTCGTCCCTTCCGCAAAACTCCAAACCATATCACCAAAGTAAATTATAAAGTTCTTTTTTACCTTCACAAATAATTTTCACATACTGATCGAAAGTGCTAATGGGGCCATCTCAGATATATATAGTACAAATTTAACTCATTCCTAATTTCAAATCCAAATCCCTGCTACAACCAACTACTGACAAGTAAAAGGCAAAAAAAGAAAAAAAAATGTGAAAAAAAAAGAATGATTTGTAATAACTTAAATATATTGGACCTGTGTGACATTGTGGTGCACAGTCTGCTGAACTTCGCCCGCATTATCTGGCTTTGATATTTCATCTCCATCTCCTCCTGTGCTCCTCAACTCACTGTCAGCTGGTTTTGAATGCTCCAATCCTTTGCTCTCCTCTCTAGTAACTTGAGAGGCAACTCTGTCATGACATATTTAAACAAATTTTAAATGATAACATTTATGTTTAAAAGATAAAACAAACACAGATTAGGATCTCTTGAGCTGGCACTTTGCTCTACTAGTTTTGTATGAACATTTATGTTTCTATATTTTAGTTAGAAGCAGTTGTCTTTAGGCCCACTTTCATAAAAAAAAAAAGGGCAAGACAATGGTTAAAAAAATAGACAAGAACGGTACTGGTTTGTGACTTTCTGAGCCCAATCATATCCCTTGAAGAGAAAACTTTAGGGGCTGACCACCTCAGTTTGATAATAGTAGATATTTACTGGCATTGGAAAGGAAAGGAAAACAACAGGTACATTAAGTGTGACCAGTAAATTCAAAATCATATTCCAGTCCTTGCCTAAAAGAAAAAAAAGGTGAAAATACTGCTTGGCACTGTTATATGTCAGCACGTACCTGTATCTGACCCAACTAATCAAAAACATCCTAGTACAGATGCTAATAAGGCCTTTAAAATCTTCTCTTTCTTTTAACTGGAACTTGTATGTAATCCCTAATCATGGCCCAAAGATCTTGATTGAATGCCAATAATAAAAAACATATCATAGAACTTACATGGTAGAGCGTCTGAAGTTGTATCGCTTCTCTCCTGGAGTCTGAACCATAGGGCCTGCGGTCTGCCGTCTCTTGCGCCTCCCACCACCTAGTGAAGCACTCTCAGAATAACCTTCACTTTCTTCAACTACAGGCTCCTTTAACATCCTCTTCCTCCCTTTACTCCCTTCAATATCCTCTCCAATTGCACCTTTTGATTCCTTCATCACATCCGTAACTGAGTGGGTTCTTTTAACTGATTTGCCCTTCCCTCGCCTCTTCTGCTGGCTTGTTTTCTCACTTTCCCCCTCCACATTTTCAGAAATGGCATTCCCTTCTGAGATCTTATTCTCTGCTTTATTGACACCTTTTGAGTCTGGGATTTCTTCAATTCTTTTGCCGGGAGAGAGATTGAACAAGTCTGAACACTTTTGAAGCAATGCCAAGTGGATCCCACTGGATCCGGCCTCTGGTGTTGTTGCTGATGCTTTTGGTGGCTCCAATCTAGGAGTCTGTAGTTCAGAATCATTAAATAGTTCAACCCCACAGCTTTTGCAAGATTTGTGTGCTTCAGCCAGAGAATAAAGACTGTCTCTTTCCCTGATCAATTGTTCTCTCTGACCTTTGATTTGTGCACTGAGTGCTCTGAGGTTGTCAATGTCTTTTGCTAGTTCTAAACGGTCAGATTCGAGTTGTTGTTTTTCATTCAGAATCAATTCCTTCTCACTCAAAATTGAGGCTCTCAGAGACTCAATTTGTCTCCCTTCAGATTCTTGTCGCTCTTGAATTGTTCTCTCCAACTCTTGCAATTCCTTCTCACGATTTGTTAAGAACTCTTCAAATTTGCTGCTCTCACCTTGAAATCTCATATTCAAATTCTCTTCCTTAGTTTTAAATTCCTTCTCAAGTCTCTCTCTCTCCTCATTCAATGCATTTCTCTTATCATCCAATAGCTCCCATTGCCTCTCAAAACTCTCTTTTTGCACTCTCAGTTCCTCCAATTCTTTTGAAAGGGAACAGTTGAGTGCTTTTTGTTTATCTCTCTCTTGTTCGAGTTGAGATGTTAGCACTAAATGCATTTCCTTCTCTTCATGTGTAACTCGAAGTCTCTCCTCATCTCTCGAGATCCGCAGTTTTTCTTGCTCTAGTGATTCTTTTAGAATTTCGAGTTCAGATCTTAAAGCACTAAATTCTTTTAGATCTTTATCTAGCTTTTGACGACCTACATTTATCTTTTTCTCATCTTCTTTGACAGATGCTTCCCAATTCTTCAGAACCCTAGATTTTGCATCGAGGTCTGCTTCCATTTCCTTCAGCTTGTGCATTTTTTTCTCCAATTCCTGATGAGATATGGCATAAAAAAACTCATTATAGAGGGATCATCTGTAGTAACATTTCACATTCCCACCTTCATATTACTAAGAACTAAATGCTAAATTCTATGAAGTCAAAAGACTAACCAATTCTCTGTAACTGATATTTTCTTCTCTTCTAACAAATGCTCTTTCTTTAACTTCTTGAGAAACAACCCTCGACTCCAGATCCTGAAAATAAGCAAAATAAATTATACAACTAAAGACATTAGACAAAAAAAAGAGAAGAAGAAAGCAAGGAAATCATTCTGAGATGCAACTTCATCCACCAATTGAACCCAAAACTAATACCAAGTCTAAATTTCCTGAGTTCTTTGGCTTATTTGCTTTTTGATAGTCGTAGCACTTAGGCAGGATCAGCATCTCTTCTAACCCATCTTATCATAAGGTTTCCATGCCTGCTTGCCCATAAACCAATCAACAGCCCAAAAGTTTTACTTACTAGTTGAATCAGTACTATAATTGTAAACCTTAAAATTAAAAAGATTAGAAAGAAATAAACCTTCTCTTTCTCAGATAAAGCTTGTAATCTGTTGTCAACATCCTCCTCCTTTGCCTTAACAGAGTTACTTGTAGCCTCAGTTTGTCTCCTTATCTCTTCTAGCTCTTCTTGTTTCTTGTTCCAAGCCCATTCCCTTTCATTTATTCTATCCTCTCTGTCATTGAGTGACTCTTGCCTATCAAAATTCCGCTTTTGTGTTTCTTCCAGTTTCCTCTCCCAAGCAAGAAGGTTTGCTTCTTTTTCACTAAGATTCTTTTCCGACAATTGTCGCCTAATAAGAGAAGAATACTATTTAAGTCCAATAGTAACATCCACACCAAATTAACATAAGCAGAAATGTACAATACCTGGTCTTTACAGTTTCAAGAGAAATAGTGATAGTATATTAAACCTTAACATAATTACAAAAGATCCTACAATTGTAAATCTACAAAAAAAAAGAAAAAGAAAGAAAAAAAGAAAAGAGAAGTCCAGCTAATACCATAATTATCCAAACAAGACTGATTTCAAGACAGTCTGCTAAGGTACCAGTATGGGCCTAACAGTATGGTAAGAATCAGGCGTGAATTTCTAATGCCTATCAACCGATTCAAACACTCCACAAAGACAACAAGCATAAAACGAGAAAATGTAGGAGCTTCAGAAAAAGAAACAACACAAGACAGATTTTCTAAAGATACCCCCAATTTCTTGATTTGCACAAAGAAGCTTTGTTTGGTCGATTAAGTATGATGCAAGTCCTTACCTTTTCTACAAGTTTTGAAAAGGAAGAGTAACTCAAATCAGATATTTCGGAGTTGATGATTAATAGCTTCATGATGGAAAAAGGAATAGAGGACCAGGAGACACACATATATAGAGAGAGAGGTTGCATTCAAAAGCTTTTTTAAAAATTCATTTTCGAACTCCAAAAAAAGGACTGTTATTGAATGCACATGAACCTAAACCCCAAATTCCTTGCTAACACTCACCAAAACACAACAAAACAATAATGAAATTTCTTAGAACACATGACTACCTTACTACCTTGCATGAAACAAAATTATTTTTCATTTCACTGAACCATGAAAGGTATGAATTCTAAGATTAAGACAAGACTGCTGGACCAGTAAGATGAACTGAAGTAACAGGCACAGCAACCTCTCTTGGAAAATGTTTTAAAAAAAAGAATGAAGTAACAAGAATCATACTCAGTTTCAAACAAGAGCTTTTCCTTGTGCAATTTCTTCTCCATTATTTCCGCATCCTCTAACCTCCGATCAGCTTGGGAACATTTGCGACTGGCTTCTGCCAGCTTGGCTTCTACTTGATGCATTTTTCTTTCGGTCTCCAATTTTTTGCTTTCTAAGCTTGCCTCTAAAGACCTCGCTTCTTCAAGCTTTTTGTCGGCATTTGATTTAACGCCATCGATCTCAAATTGTACTTCTCTAAAAGCATTCTCAAGCTATAAACAAAAGCAGCAAGAAATACCAAGGTTAACTTGTCCATGTATTGGGACTGAAATGGATATGCAATCTCGAGTAGTGGAGGTGCAGTAGGATTAGGGTCATCTTTTGTTTTCATAATTCTTGAACTTTGTGAGGCATCTAACTGCTTGCTTAAGGATAAACATGCAGGTTGAACCCTACGAAGCCACGTATTAGTATTGGAATTCACCTAATAATAAGAAATTTTGTAAACTTGGCCTAAGTATTGGGCAGGTATTTTAAAATTACATATTTACGTGCTCATTGACCATAAAAAAAAATAGTTAACAAAAAGAATAATCAAACATACATCAGCTACACACTGTTTTTCTAGAGCAAGTGCCTTCTTCAAACTGTCCTCGCGCCTCTCAAATTCTGACATGGCAATCAAACGAGCAGATTGTTCCCGTTTCAATATCTCCTCAGTCTCTTCTAACCCTTGTGTCAGCTCTTCAATTCTGGCTGAGCACTCATTTTTCTCGATCAATATAAGACCCATGTTGTGCTGATACTCACGAAGCTGAAATGGGTTCAACTATAATGGTTACAACCGTACTTGAAGGTACAAAATAATCTAAATATTAACTGTATAAGCGTGCACCTGACTAAAGCAATAGTCTTTCGTAAGAAAAACCAAAAAAAGCTTATTGAAAGCCAAAAAGGAATCTTGAGTGGAAAAATTGCTAAGGCAGTGCTACCATTGTATCACAAAGTACATACCATGGATGTACTACTACAACTGAGATTCGTGTTCAAATGAATAACAAGTTTGAATATCAAAATATACACATTATGATGTACACAATCAACTCAATTAAGGGCACATTCTAGAGTATGACCCGGTTTGACTTGTGTATGTGATCTTGAATTTGCAAGAAATCCTCTCATCAATGTAACAATAGCTACGTACTGAAATAATTTCAACTATGCAAAAGTTGATTGGTTCAATAATTTCAGCCATGTTTTGAACTTCATATTTTGTGGACATCTCCTTTCTGTTATCGTTTAGTGGTATATTTTGTTTAGAAGACAAAGGGGCGCTATTGGATCATATCTGATAAGCTGCCAAAATTGGGGTTTTTGTAATCTAAGTTTCTGCAATGAAACGGGCTTAACAGCCTTATTTCCAAAAAAGAAAAAGAAAAAAAAGATGATCGTGCACTATCAATAACCAGTCCCCCTCTCACTCGTTATATATAAAGTACGTAAATGAACATAAAGACCTCTCACTCGTTATATATAAAGTACGTAAATGAACATAAAGACCTGTGGAAAACAAAGATATGTAACAATAATATATAAGAATAAGAACTTCCAAGTTCAAATAGTACAAAGTCATCACAGCTGCTGCAACTGGTGGTACATACCAGAACAAAAATATTAGGAAACCACAACAGTAATCGCTTTTTTCATGACTGACCTCTTTCTCAAGCTCTGAAATCCTCAGTAAAAGACCCTCTCTATCCTTCCTATGCAATTCGGCCTCATCAAGCATCCCGGCCTCTCTAAACCTCCTCCACACCACCGCCTCGTCATCTCCCTCATCACCTTCCCCTTCCCCTGCCGCTAGCCAATCCTGCCGTGGCCACACATTTGACCGCACGGCTGTGTCCGCCACAGTATTCTTCCCCTTCCCACTTGCCGAGGCGCTCCACTGCTTCCTATGCTGTGGCGTAAACATTGTCGCCGCTCAGACAAAAATGTGTGACAGAGCCAACCCTACTAACCAAGTACGAAATTTGATTGACAAAAGAAGAGGGAAAACGAATAAACCCTAGAATTTTTAGGGAACGCAAGAAGAACGAAAAATCGGGTTGGAATTTTGGATCGAGGTGTAAGGGACCAAACGAAATTTGTATGATGGATCCGAAATGTTAGAATCCGGGCGACCAGTTGTATGAATTCAAGAAACAAGATCCAATTCGTCTTTCGCATATCGGATCAATCGGATACCGGATCGATGATCTCCGGGTACAACCCGTTTTCTTTTCCCCCATTGGCTGTTGCTTGTTTACGTGGGCCAGCCTCATGAGTCATGAAATGCAGCCTAAATATGTGATCGCTTGAATTGGTTCTTGGGCCAAGATTGAGAAGTCGGATTGTCCGTTGTCATTTCTGTAACTTGGACAGTTTGGATTCTTTGGAAAAGATCAATGTAAACCGCTCGTATGGACGGTCTGGGACTATCGATGGGATTTGCTGCCGGATTGGACCAGATTTTAAGACCGATAATTTTTTAAACAAGTTATAGATTCTGGAATTCTATCAAAGATATCATGAAATTTGCATTTACACTGTCTAAATATCAACAAGAAGTTTTTTTTACTCATTTTTAGTAGTGTATGTTGGACAATTTGAAAACATTGTAATGTTGTATGTTTTCAAAATACTAGCTCAAAAATAGAAAGGCAAATCATTCTTCTTACAATTTTCTTAATTAAATATTGAACAAGAAGTAAACACACCAAGCCAAAGACTAAAGAAGCTGCTCAGTGGATACCAACAACAGATCCCATTGTAGCCATACCACTGGGGATCTGGCGACCTGGTGATGATCAGATAGTGCAATTGCAAGACCCCTCCTCCCTCACTCGTCTAAGGGGCATCAACAAATGACGGTTAAGATAACAGTTTGGAGTTTATCTGAACTTTTTGATCAAATAAGTACTAGATACAGTGTTGTTATCTATAGTTTTGATTTGCACAATCTTGTGAACTTTTTGCGATGTGTTAGCGCTCGGCCTGTTTAGCTATTATGGGTTATCTCTCTTATAGAACCGATGATATTATCTTTTGGTCAGGGTGATGATTGGGAGAATATCTTGCATGATATATCTCTGGCAATCGCATCCTCTTTCGGCTTTGTAATTTAACTGTGTTTCGCAATGAAGCAGGGCTCCGGCCTTTTTACTCAAAATAAGGCTACGGTGCTATGGGTTGCATAAAGGGCTACGGTGGTACGGCTCAATACTCGAGTTTTCAAAATCCTAATGGTCAATTCGAACAAGATGAACGGTTCGGATCGACCATTAGGATTTTGAAAACTCGAATATTGAACCGTAGCACCGTAGCCCTCTATGCAACCATAACACCGTAGCCTTACCCCAAAAAAAATTATAAATTTTTTTATACATTTTAATAAAAAATAAAATTAATATTTTATATATGTAAAATGAGATTTACTATAAAATACAATAAAATGAATAAATTTTAAAGTTTTAAAAGTTTAGAGAAAAAAAGTATGTACTTTTAAAATTAAGAGAAAAATGTGCGTAATTTTAAAGTTTATAGGAGTATACGTGAAATTCCTCCTCATTAATTAATCCCGTTCTTTTTTTTCTTTCTTACCCGTCGTTCTTTGCTGGTTTCCAAACTTTCAATAATACTCTTGCTTCTAGGGTTCCGTTTGTGTGACTGTCACATACGCCTTTCAATATATCGCACCTTCGCTTCTTCTCCTCTCTTCTCTCTTCCCACCCCCACATTTCTCACCGCTCGAGCCCTATCTCTCTCTGCTACCCTTCCACCACAATGGGAAAGAGGTCTTCGCCTGACGGCGTGATGTCTCTTTTCACCGACGACAATCCCTTCCGCCGCAAACCATCGCCGGAACCTTCTCCCGCCGTCAAGGAAATAAGGACAGAGGAAGCGCCTCCCAAAAAATTAAAATCAGAAAAAGAATCAGAGAAACAAAACCGAAACCAGAGTTCCTCTCCCAAGGTAAGAAAGAGAAAGAGAGGAGGCGAGGTTGAAAATGAGAGCGATAAGATAAAACAGGCAGTATTAAAGGCGGTTTCTTTATCGATTGGGGGGAAGAGGAAGGCAGATGACCTTGAAGCTCAGGCGGCACCCTTCAAGGAGGAACCGGAGCCCTTTGACGATGAAAATAAGCTCTTGAGAACTGTTTTTGTGGGGAATTTGCCACTTAGAGTTAAAAAAAAGGAGATTTTGAAGGAGTTTCAGCAGTTTGGCGAGGTCGAATCTGTCAGGATCAGATCAGTTCCTCTTGCAGATGTGAGTTTTGTGTAACTTGGATAAATCCTGGTGCTTAAATATACAATGCAACTTTACATCTTTCATTCGCTCTATGCCTGGTAATCCACTCAAAACCATTTCAACTTTAAGGGGCAATTTGTCATTGCAAAGCAATTATTAGCATTGAACTTGACTTGTAGTTTAGCAAACCTGGCTGAAGGATGCTTTTGTACTATTATATCTGCAATAATCTTTTTTTTTTTGACAAAATGCATTGGCATTGATTTGCATATGAATTAAAGAGCTTATTTTAGTTTTAATCTTTTTTGACCCGAGTGCATTATTTGGTTTGACAGACCAAGGTTCCTAGGAAGGGAGCTATAATCCAGGGGAAAGTTAATGAAGCCGTTGATAGGTAAAATTTCTTTGCACCCTTTTGTCTATCTTTTATTTTGCAAAGTTCATTTCTTTTCATTTCTAGTATGTTTTTTTTTCCTGAAATTTGCAGTGTTCATGCTTATGTTGTTTTTAAAGAGGAACGATCCGCTAATACTTCTCTGGCTCATAATATGGCAATGGTAAGCTACCTAATATATTTTCCTTTTTTTTACTGGTTTGTACCAGTACTAACCATCACCAGCTTCTGAAACTCACTAGGGACTAATTTGTCCTTTTCGCGCAACTTGCAAAGTTAAAAGAAATGGGTTTGATACAAGGCATGTGGCGCTAATATTTTGGTGTTTGAGTGCAATGACTTGAGACAAATAATTGAATTTGAATTTTCATATTTAATAACTTTCTTCCTTATCCTTTATGAATCTTGTTATATTAAGTTTTATTATGTTTTGCTCTAATGCAGTTTGAAGGGAATCATATAAGAGTTGACATGGCATGCCCCCCCAGGAAAAAGCTAAAAGGAGAAGGGCCTTTGTATGATAGAAAAAGAACTATATTTGTTGGCAATCTTCCCTTTGATGTGAAGGTATGTTCTCACATTCTGCTATTTATTTTCTTCTATTACTTCATGGTCTATTCAGTTCGGCTAAACTGCAGGGTCTATTTATTCTTTCCTCTTTCAATGTGGCATGCACTTCATCTAACTTATAATTTATGAAGGTTATTGGAACGATGCCCTAGTTTTTCTCCCTCTTTTGTGTAAAAAAGAAAAATAGATCTCACAAGAACGATGCCCTAGTTAAAGGATCATTAATGCTTCTGAAAAAAGTGGGAAAGATGTATAGATGATATTATGTTCATCCATGTTTATTGATGATAGGGCTTTTTGTGTATATTTCACAAGAGATCTCATGTCCCTTTCAGTTTTTCTGGATTGAAATTAAAATGCCCTTGAGAAAAGTTAAATTAAATAAATTGTAGAGAACTAGATTTCTAGTACTATAATGTAACCCTCTTGCTTTTATTTACTGTCAATCCACTCTTTACTTTTAACATATATATTTCTTTTTTCATTTTATAACTTTTTTATCTTCTGTCTACTTAATAATTTGTTTATTTTTACAGGATGAAGAATTATATAGCTTATTTTGCGGTATTAGTAATTCTGTTGAAGCTATCAGAATTGTAAGAGATGCCGATACTAGCATGGGTAAAGGCATTGCATATGTTTTGTTCAAAACAAGGGTATGTTCATTTTATCTTCTCTTTTTTACATCTAAAATTGAATTTGCAATTGAATCTGAATTCCTCTTGTTTCTTGTTTAAACCAAATAAATATTAAAGAATCACAAATTCAATCACTCTAGAAAGATGAACAAGAAAAAATCCATGTGTGCCCTTTAACAAGCATGAATAATCACAAGTTTATACCCTTGTGAAATAACAAGTAGAATGTATACTTTTAACGGTAATACTACTGCCAATATCTTCTACTCTTGTTTATATAAAATTTTCAGTACTAGTTATTTCTCTGTAATTTAACTTGGGAGAAGCATGGTATGGAGGGGTAGTTTTGACATGTTTTAGCAAAATATGGAAGGGGAAATGCAGATGAAATCCATTTTATTTCATTTGATTTCTGAAGCAAGCATGAATTCCTCGTCTTGAAGGGGCCATATGTGTTATCTTGAGGTTCTCTAATGCAATGTCCATGAAATAGGCCCGGTAGAGAAGAGCATGAGAAAAATCATTGGTAATACACACTGAATACCAACAGATGATAATTTCTTGCTTTATTTTTAACTCATTTTTTTCCTCTTACCATAGGAAGACGCGAACACAATTGTCAGAAGGCGGGACCTGGAAATCAGAGACCGATCTCTAAGAGTTTCCCATGCAAAGTCAGCAGATGCAGTACCAAAAAAGAACCTGAATATGAATCGGAATCCAAAGGCAAACAAAACCTTCTCCAGAGATAAATTCAGATCACCTACCCCTACCACTATGAAGGGAGCTTCCAGTCTCTCCTACCAAGGCACTAGATCCAGCAAATCTGGCGGCCCACCAAAGAAGACCGCAATGCGAACCCCACCCAGCGGAACCCACAAGAGAAAAAGTGTAGCGTCCACATCAGATGAGGATGCAAAGAAGAAGAGGCCAGCTGTTGCGGCAAGGAAGGCTAAACAGCTCTTGAAGAAGCGAAAGTCGGAGGCTTCAACTCCTGAAAACACGCACAAGAATAAAAGGCCAAAGAAGCATTGAGCCTCATGAAATTTATTGGATCTAATGTCCTTTTTTTTGCGCTATTACTGTACCTGAGGCACATTTACCATGTACCAATAGATTATTATTTCTATATTTATTATTTTTTTATTTACTATATACCTTTTTTTTTAAAAACAAAATGCTAGATGGCTCAACTTCTTTGTTTTATCATTTGCTACTTATGTCGGGTCAGATTTGAATATTTGATCTGCCCATGATACCGGTACCATCCAGATCCAGTGGCACTTAAGATCTGCCATGCAAGAAGTACCCAAAAGCTCAAGATTAAAAATCAATTGACACCACAAAAGCAGCTCTGTACCTCTTTTGTTTTTCTCCCCTCCATTCCGATTATATCTCCGGTATCACAAGCTTGATTCGAGAAGCTGAAGAGAAATTCAACGGTTTGGTCTAAATTTGTGGCTTCAGGGCTTCAGGCACCACCGCATATGCACCCATATTATAGTTTTTTCTCAAGTTTTTTAGTGAAATTAAGAGTTTAAAGATTGTTTGTGTTTGATGCTAAATAGTTTAATAGTGTTTTCGCTAGGTTGCTCCTGAAGTACTTGCAGGCTGCGTGCTTGAGTTGTGTCATTATTCTTGCAATTTAATTTAGAATTTAGAATTTATTGTTTACTGCTTATGTTAGGAAACAACATTTAAGAATCTAAGTACATGTGACTCAGCTCCTCATCTGCACACAGTGATAGAAGTGGAAGAAGTATTGGAATTTTAACATCAAAGCAAATCCCATTTGTGATTACGCTATTGTTTTAGAGTATGCAAATCTGGTTGCGTAAATCTAGTTTCTGTTACAGCAATTGCACAACGTTTGTCAGTGATGGATCGTATGTGACAGTAATGAACAAAGCACGGGTTGTGCAAGGATACGGAGCAGAAAAAACACGCACGCGCAAGGCTAGAGTGAAGCCTCAAAGGCCAAGGCCAGAGTACCTGGACTCCATGGCTCCGCTTTCCAGGTCCCAAGCCGAAGTGGCGGTTATGGCTGCAGGAGTAGAGCTTACAGAAGAACTTCAAGCAAGAATTGAGGCCGTGCTAGACAATAGCAATGGCATGCGGGTCCTCAGGGACTCGGATCCTTAATGGGTCGGGTCTAGTCTTACTTAAGTAGTAATTTTAAGTCTTAATGATTAGTCGCTATATGCTTTTGGTTAGGTGCACGGGTCAATCCCGGCTTACATGTTCTCTTTTAGTTTTTCTGAAGTTAGGTAGAAGGAAGTTTCATGGTAGGATGAGAACTTGTAACAGAGGAGATGTATGGTTTTATACCAGTGTTGTACCATCTCTGAAATCCAAATATATATGTGTTGTCTCATATGTATCAAATGAATTATCAAGCAAAAATCAAATTCATTACGTGGAATGTACGTGGATTGAATGAAAGGCCAAAAAGACTAGCAGTGAGACAGACAATATTGATGGAGAAACCAAATGTAATTTGTTTACAAGAAACCAAGATGGCACATATGGATGACGCGTGTATTAGAGAAACCTGTGGAAACCGGTTAGATCAAATAAGAATTCTAAATGCACAAGGAACCAGAGGGGGTATAATTCTTGCATGGTCAGGTCATTTATTTGAAGAAATTCAACATGTCATTTGCACCTTTTCGGTGTCAGTTTTGCTCAAGAACAGGTCAGACAATCACAAATTCTGGATAACCGGTGTGTATGGTCCCTCTACTCCATACCCGAGGCAAGCATTTCTAGAGGAATTACAAAATTTGAAACCGACAGACCACACACCCTGGCTCTTGTGTGGTGATTTCAACATAACCATAAATCCAGAAGATAGAAATACAGCCCCAACGGATTGGAGAACACCATTGCAATTCTCGAGATTGATCTCATCTCTTGGATTATTAAACCTTACATTACATGGAAGGCATTTTACATGGTCAAACGAACGGGGCAACCCGACAATAGCAAGGTTGGATCGGTTTTTAATCTCTACGGAATGGAATCACAAGTATCCAAACTCTCTGCAGAAAGCTCTGCCGAACACGTCATCTGATCATTGCCCAATAATGCTCGTAGCCAAAGCCGGGTTTAGGAAAACAAAATTTTTTCGTTTTGAAAATTTATGGCTTAGGTTTCCAAGGTTAGAAGAAGTAGTAGTACAATCTTGGAGCTCCTAGGCAGTGGCTCAAATGCCAATTCAATTACATAGCAAGCTGCAAAAGCTACAAAAGGAGATAAAACAGTGGGCTGCACAAAAGGTGGGAGTAATAAAAAATCAAGTTGAGGCTTGCCGAGAATTTTTAGGGTGGATTGATAAGGTCAAAGAGCATAGACATGTGTCGGATCTTGAAAAACTCATAACTGCAATAATCAAAAGGAAGTATACCGAGTTGTCAGTTATTGAGGAGGATATGTGGAAACAAAGATCAAAATTAAATTGGGAGTTGCAAGGAGACAAAGGTACTAGGTTCTTTCATGCAAAGGCCTCAGGCAACAAAAATCACAATAGTATATCACAAATTGAATTCCAAGGTGTCATGCACTCGGATTAGAGAGCTAAAAATGAAGCATTTTTTCAACACTATTTAGCGTTGATGGGCACACAATCTAGGCAAATGCCTCAGATTTATTGGGAGAATCTATATGAACATAGATTGGATCTTGCTCATCTCGGAAGGCAAATTGAGATGGAGGAGATAAAAAATGTGATAAGTTGTTGGCCGAATAATAAAAGTCCCGGTCCAGACGGGTTTACCGGGGAATTCTTTAAGAAATTTTCACACATTCTCATGCCGGATATAAAGGCGGTGTTGGACACAGTAATGACACAGCGGGTATCACTGCACCCGTTAAACACCTCCTACACAGCTTTAATTCCCAAGAAAGAAAATGCGAATACCCCGGCTGATTACAGGCCGATTAGCTTGTTACATAGCATCCAAAAAATCTTTTCCAAGATTTTAGCGAATAGGGTTCAAACCAAGATTCCGGATTTAGTGGATTGTGCTCAAACTGGGTTCATCAAAAACAGGAACATCACTGAAGGTTTTATATATGCTCAGCAACTCTTGATGCATGGCACGGCACAGAAAATTCCAATGGCAATATTTAAAGCTGATATTCATAAGGCGTTCGATACACTTGGTTGGCAATTTCTTTTAAAAGTGTTAGAACAACTGGGGTTTCCGCTTAATTTCATTGCTTGGGTGCAGCACTCGGTGTTAACCGGATCGTCACAGGTCATTATAAATGGCTTGCTTGGAAGGAAAATAGAATTGAGACGCGGGGTACGTCAAGGAGACCCGTTGTCGCCGTTTTTGTTTATAATGGCAATGGACTTTCTAACAAGATGGTTCAACAAACTTGTATCATCAGGAGCAATCCGGCTTCCTTTCCCCAACATGAAACCAATTTTATTATATGCAGATGATGCATTATTCATAGTTAAGCCGGAAGAGCAACAATTCCAGATATTAAAGATCGGACTCATTGTCTTCGAGGCAATCTCGGGGTTAGCAGTTAACATGAATAAGTCGGAACTAATTTTGACACAAGAGGATGAGCACCTAGCAAATCAGCTGGCAGGCATCTTAGGGTGCAGATTAGGGACCTTCCCAATCACATATCTAGGGCTGCCGTTATCAAACAAACGGTTGAAGAAAGCAGCATACATCCCATTAATTCAAAAGTTTAATAAGAGATTAGCAGGTTGGGCCGCGAGGCACTTATCCATAGCAGGCAGGTTGGTATTAATGAATGCGGTGCTATCGGCTTTGCCCGTCTATTTCATGTCGTGTTTTTTATTGCCAAATTGGGTGATACATGAGATCGATAAAATACGAAGGAAGTTTTTATGGCATGGAGTGACGCAAGAAACAAGGAAAATGAATTTGGTAAATTGGCCATTGGTTTGCATTCCCAAAAAACTGGGGGGTCTGGGTGTACATGATTTGAGAATATTTAACAGGGCCTTACTAATGAAATTCTATTGGCAATGGACGGTTCCGCAAACTAACTTGTGGAAGCCGCTTTTGATACAAATGGGACTGACAGAAGATCTTGTGCCGGCCACAGATTTATTTTACAAATTGGAAAAAGAAGTGTTACCTTTTTGGATAATTTCGGTGATCAGGAAACCGGGCAATGGCACCACAATAAGTTTTTGGGGACATGATTGGGGATTAGGGGTGTTGAAATGGCGGTTTGAGACTTTATACACTTATGCAGAAAACAAGGCAGTCAACCTGTGTGATGCCATGCAGGACATGAGATTAAACAGGCTAGTGAGGCCCCAGTTATCGGAAACGGCAGAGGAACAACTACAGCTTTTGCTGGTGCAGTTGTATGAGGTGCATTTAGAAGCTAATGACCGAGATGGAGCCTGTTGGAAGTGGGGATCAACTGGAGTCTTCTCAGTTAAAACAGCCTATTTCGCCATGAAGAATGACCCTCGGATTGCAAACAGATACAACGGAATTTGGTCTATCAGAGCCCCGCCGAGATTCAAAGTCTTTGGATGGCTAGCAACACTCAACCGAATTTTGACATTAGATAATTTGGTTAAAAGAGGCTGGCAGTTGCCGAATAGATGTGTGCTTTGTCAAGTGAACTCCGAAACAGTGGAACATATATTCCATGATTGCTCATTCACTCGGGCATTGTATCAAGAGCTGAGACTCAGATTCCACATGAGACAGCCATCGCTTAGGGCCTTATTAAGCACCAAGTACTCGGGTGAGGAGAGATCCCTGTTTCTTATTACACAATTCATAATTTGGAGGGAACAGTGTGCAAGAATATTCAGAAATTCAGAAGCCACAATACAGGATCTAATGGAGCAAATAGCAGTGCAGTACCAGTATTCACAGATAAGAATAAATGCATAATATGGCAGCGCTGCAGGCAAAGGAATGCACACCACGATTATCTTTTAATTTTTCTTTATCTTTTCTTCTTTTGAAACTATTTGTTTTACTTTAATTACTGCACCTTTGTTTTGTTTTTTCTAAGCTCAACATCATGAGCTGCATTGTTTCTTTTCCTTTTTGCTGTTACACATCCATGTAACAACCTTATATCAATGAAATGGGAGCTTGACTCCTATTTTTTTCTCAAAAAAAAAAGACACTTTAACTTATTTTTAAAAGGCAGTTGGCACATAGTAACCATAGTAAGAGATTTGAACTTGTCCGTCCCAAGACACATTCTAACTAAACACAATCAAAGGATAACAAAACCAATATCTTGCAAAACACAATTTACACCATTTAAATAAGCCCAACGACCTACTTACCGAGCATCAATAAGTTCCACAACCAAACTTAGAATTATTATCTTTTTGATATTTAATTTAAAAAGACTAGTATTTTCTTTTCTTTAACAGTACAGAAGCCTCTACATTAAAATGTCCTCTGGTGATACAAAGGCTGAAACCTTAATAAATGGGACCGGCAGTGATAGCTTGCTGCCCCCCTCCAAATTACAGACGTTGCAACAACAGCATATCACATGAGATTTTTACTCGTATTACAACCCTGAACATTGTTCTTTATATAACTTAAGGTATGGTTTATCTTTACCGTCTAGTGTTACTTCACATTGCTACAATCTTCTGGGATAAGCCCTCCATTACCTCATCTGGTTGCTCCAAAATGGAATCCTCCTGCCATTTGAATTTTCAAAATATTAAAGGTTAATAATTCTTTAATTTTCTTATGCCTGCAAAATCTCAATAGATTGCTCAGCTTTGTTCCTTTATTCTAATTAAAAACTATCACATGTGAACTTTTTTCATCCACACCTTTATAAATTCTCATATATGTGCCACCCCCCCACATCCCAATCTCACATGAAATAAAGGAAATATAAAATGTTGACAATAACCCAAAGGGATAATGAACTTAGTCATCCGTCTATCTTTGCAGATGTAGACAACCCCATCACCTATGCATTGCTATATTTCTCAAAATACACAAATTTAGCACTCAACAAGAATATAACAATCTACGGGTTGTTGATTTCCTCGTAAGTACTTTGAAAGGAAACTCTGTCCTTCAGATTTTTTTTAAATGTAGACAGATGCTGGGGAAACTTCTTTTCAATATTATAGAAGCACATTAGACAATATTTCTAGTTGCAAGCAAAAAGGAAAGTAAGAATGTGCAAAAAGATAACGAACATGATTCAGTAAATTACCTCTGGATCATTCTTGCCATTGACCACAACACACTTAGAGGCACTGATGCTTGCACTCTTCAAATATCGTGGTGAGTTGGAGTTGGTAATACTTTGGGATGAAGAACTGACATTATCCCTCTCAATGTGTTGTGTCTTGGGGGGACTGATGGTAGTACGAGCCACAGAGTCTGCACTTCTCTTTTCTATCTCTTTGTTTTGGTCTGGGGCTTCATCCTTTGAAGCACAAACCCTTTCCCTGTCTCAAAAGAAAATAAAAAAGAATGAGAAGATATTGTTCACAAATCACAGTTGTCAGAAGGTGCACACCTCTGAGCAACGATAATAGTATCGGGCTCGTTTGGCAGCATGTGAAATAGTGAAAGAATTAGAGAAAAAGTGGAACTTGGAATATGCTTCTGTTTTTTGTTATTCCAGACGGGTTTTGTTGATGGTGGAAGAGTATAGGAAATGAGCCAATTCCATCTCTTGGAAAAGGTCAATTCCTCTATTCCATTATTCCCAGGGAACAGAGAATAGAGGAAGGACCTATCTGTAAAAAGTAGGGGTTTGAAATTCCACTTTTCCCATTTCCACTATTCCACTCAATTCTTTTCTTGTTAGGCTGGAATAGAGAATCTATTCCAATAAATTCCCCTATTCTTTCCCTACCGAACAGGACCATCAGGAAGGTTTAGCACCAAATTGATAATCCTTTGGACTCGATTAATTTAATTTTATTTCCCCCCTTTTCTCCTATGGTTTCTGAGCCAGAACACATAATGGAGAAGTATATATTATTATGCCGCTATATTGCTTCTTCTCTCTCACCTACAACCCTAATTCACAGAATCGAACTCACAAATGAAATTAGAGGCTTTCTTTCTAAAAGTTGTAGAAGGTTGTGCAGGGTAAAAAGGAAAAATCAAGAAATAAAATGGAGTTTATAATTTATGCAATTTGCAGTCTTGCCTTGGCAAAGATGCATGTTGTCTTTGGAGAGGAGAGCTTCTTTCTCCCTTGCCATAGTGCTCTTCAAGATGCGCAAATTGCCTCTTGAATCGATCAACACCACTAAGAAAAAGAAATTAGATGAAAAAACATTAAGAGCTAACACTATAATGAAGTTGTTTGACCTCTTTGTATATATGCATGGCTAATAATGAGAGGTATCAGCCCATTATTTATTGTATCAGGGTTTCAGGGTTTAGGATTATAATTTTTATGCCTTCAGTTACAAAGTTCCTCTCCAGTCAAGTCTGGTGCAGTAATCTCAAAGTATAGTACCTGGGATACATAAAGCTAGTCTGTTCTCCCCCTTGGAGATACTCCTGTAGCATCTGGGGATGGTACTCCAAAATCTGTTTGCTTTACATAAATACTCAATAAATTAACACGCTAAAAATGGAAGGGAAAATGCAGTTGAAATTGAGTAGAATTCAATTGTGGGGTCTTACCTCCCGGTAAATCAACTCTCTGACGTCATCTTTGGTCAGCTTCCTTCTCTCAAAATCAAATTCGAGTTTTGAGATAGGTGTTGTTGATGGTTCTCTCTCCAAATTGGATAGAGCTTTGAAGTATGGATCGGCCAGTGCCTGATTGAAGGAAGAAAATAAGAGAAAAGTTTGCAGAAGGGCAAATATAATAAAAAATAACCAAACCAAGAAGAAAGCAGACAAATGAAAACCAGTGATTCCGACTGGTTACCTCATGGTACCTTGCTGGTACTAACCTGACTACGACAATAATAACAAGAAAAAAACAAATGGAGTGTTATTTACTATAAGAAATTTGCAAAACAGCCCTGCCTTATCATGAAATATGAAATAGCAGCAAAACTCCTCATTTTTATCAATTCCAGAATAGTCCCTATTGTCAAAATACCAAATAAATCACACTCTTTACTGGTCTTTAATATTCAACAATTGTCATACAGTTGATCTTATCTAAAGTTAATGAAAAGATAAGATATTTTCAGTCAGAGTCTGATAATTTAGGAACTACTTTGCAAAGTATTCCTGATTTCAGAATGCGACTCTTCAGCAGTAAGCATTTTTTTATTTGATCTTCGGCATCATATTACTCCTAAAATAAAATAAAAGTAAAACTATTCTCAAATAAAGAAACAGGAGGGGCTTTGCATCAACTCTGTGATGATTATGCCCCCTGATTCTAGGATCTCCTGCTATTCATGACCACTTACTCACTGAATCAGATTTTGCAGAACTGAAATTAATTTATTGCCCTTAATGTTCATAGACATTTATTTAAGCAGGGAAACATTTTAACTAGTGACGAGAGAAGAGACGTTTATTTATTTCATTGTATTTAAGTGCTCATTCGCAAAACTAATCTTGCTTTTTCAGAAAGTACCTCTTCAGCAGAAGGCCGGTCTTTGGGATCAAAAGCTAGAAGGCGCTCAAGCAAGCGGAGAGCCATTGGATCGGCTTTCTTAAACTTCTCTAAGAATGACACCGGTGTTTTCTTCCTCATGTTGCTTAGATATCTTCTCGCCTTCTCATTTCGTATCTGCACATATTTAAGAAATATAGATACATACTACCATCAAAAGTTGGAACGGATATAGCTGTAGCTGTCATAACGGATGACCAGTGCTGACTGGCACCTTTTGCCAGTCTGCTAGTGCCTGAATAGTATTATTTCGCTAGAATAACAAACCACCAGTAATATAACATAAGAATTGGGTTATATTAATACTGGCTATCTCCTGTCAGTATTGCAAGGCACAATCCAGTATTGTGTTGGAATTGTTGGTTGGTGCCTTGTAATGCATTAGGTCCATTTGGAGGCCTGCCTAAAAACTAATCAAACAAAGGGAACTTTTCATTTCAGCCTATGCAGAACCTGAAAATATACATATTTTCCAGCAAACATAGGAACCATCACTGACACTTTCTCCAATTTCTTATAATAAAACCGGAGTACCCTAAGATCTTCTTTTACTTGTGCAGTGAAAAAGCAAAGAAGCAGCAGTCTTTAAATTCTTTTTAAGAAATAAGGAACCGAGGGTCATAGCAGATATCCTTTTGCTTTCTAAGGTTACATGTGATATTTCCAGTGTTCTAGTGATTTTGCACATTATATTTTCCATCTTTCTAGGGCTATGCACATAAATTATTGTTTTGTAACATCTTGCAATTGCAATTTTCCGGCAAATAATGAATCGACCCAACAAGAAAAAGAAAACAATACAACTCAAGTATCATGCAGTCAACACAAAAACAACAAAAAGTGAACAACAAACCCGTGCTAATGTTTCTTGTGAGGGAGTCCCGAGAAGATCGGTTATAATATCTAACTGATGAACCACATTTTTCCCAGGAAATAACGGCCGCCCAGTTAAAAGCTCTGCAAATATACATCCAATGCTCCACATATCAATTGCTGGTGTATACTGTAAAATTGAAGGAGCCAAATGCAAGCATTAATATGAGAATCTGCTTATATATCTGTCACGTGTCATATAAATCCTATGACTTTTATAAAATTCTTGCCTTGGAGAAGAATGAGCCACATAGTTCAGGTGCGCGGTACCACCTTGTTGCCACATAATCCTTTAGAGATGAAAACAGAGATACAACTTTTACAAAAAAAATTAAGCAAACAAAAATAAAGAAAATAATATGATTTGAAGGAAAGAAGTGCATACAGTCCAAAATATAGCAGATGGAGCATCATTGAAAGAGGCACGGGCAAGCCCAAAATCACAAATCTTCAGCTTGCAATCAGCATTGGCCAGTATATTTTTTGGCTTCAGATCTCGATGGAATACATTAGCTGAATACGAAGAAAAAAGGAACATTTAATTTATTTAACAAATAGGATCTATAAGTATCTTTGGCTGTTTTTAATTTGCATTAAAATTGATCTTTCAGTATCCGTGTCTTCTCTTAGAAACACCATTTTCACAAGTTTGTGGTGCTTCGTTGGGTGCTATTGCATCATTGGAAACTGAGGTAATTGATCCTCAATGAGTAATTCCCACTAGAAAAAAGGAAAAAAAGAATGCTACTTTCTTTCCTGGTGATTGTTTAGCAATAATATTTTCTTAATTATCCTTTCTTAACTTTTCTAATGAGGATATATAATTTTATTTATCCCTTCTTAGCTTCTCTAATGCTAACTGCACTAGTACGGGATAACCAATGCTTTACTGACTTCTTGAGCAATAATTTTCAAAAAAGAAAACATATAACCCTTTTTGCTGTGAAGGAATACATTTTCTGTTCCCTCCCTCCCTCCTTAATTTTGCTTGTCTAAAAGTATCATTTTCTTTTATAACTTTGGTCTTGTTGCCAACTGCAATACCAATGAAACTGGAGGCAAATGGATGACTATGTATAAGTATCATTTTCTTTTCTTCTTATTCAGCTAATGTAGAATGTACAACCCCAAAAACATGTAATCTCCAAATAACCCGAAAAATATGATCAAAATCCTATACCACCCCATTGCTCATTACTTCATAAAATGTCCAAAATATCTCAGTTTTGCTATTCCAGACTTGAATGAAAAGGAAAAGAGAGGCAATTTGAGCATTGTAAAAATCAAAAGAAGGGTATTTGTGACCTTTCCGTGTTTTAAGGAGCATATGACATGTTTCTCATGTTGCAGGGGTAAAATGGGCTTTAATATTTTCTAAGCACGTACAAGACAGTTCTGAACAATTAAATCCCAACCAAGAAAATGATCATAACCTGTATGGATACCGATAAGCACTGACCATTATATAGTGTTCAGTAAAACCAAAATTGAAAAGCTAACCTGTATGGATATATTTAAGGGCCCGTAGCAATTGATAGAGAAAAAACTGCAAATGCTGGGGAGTGAGATCGTCATTTGCCTTGATGACCTGGTGCAAATCTGACTCCATTAGCTCGAAAACAACAAAAATGTCCCTGAATTCTCTACGTGAGGGCGGAAGCATGATATGCTTAATCTCTACAATGTCAGGGTGGTGCAAAAGGCGCAGCAGCTTAATTTCACGAAGTATTCGAGTGGCATCAGAAACATGCTCAAAGACATCATTGATCTTCTTTATGGCTACTTGCTGTCCTGTGCGGGTGTCAATTGCGGCTGCAACAACTCCATAACTACCCTTTCCAATCACCTCCTGGATCTCATAACGGCTTGCTTCGCCGTATTCAGTGAAGAACCCCATGTCAAGAGTATTCTAGAAGCAATATGGAAAAGCTGTAAGACCAGTAAATACTGGAGGCAAATGGATGACTATGTATAAACACTAAAAGAATCTGTAAAGAATACCACTTCTGGAATGTTGCCAGTATTGTATTGTGTAGTCTGACCAAGTACATTACTATTTGTTGCAATTGGAAAAAAAAATGATGGAATCAGAAAATATATATATATATATTTGCTCTAACTGCTCGATGTGTTCTCTTAGGAGAATGAAGAAGATAATATATCATGTAGTATAACTAATAACATCTCCAGTATTACATTTTATGTAGCAATATTGAAATAAGGAGTGTGTCAGAAATCAGAATAGAAGCAGATACTAGATTTTAAAGTTAAAAAAGAAAACAATCATAAGTAAATTGAAAACACACTACAAAGAAAAAGAAGAGAATAATTAGCATTAACACGGTCGGCAGTACAACAAAGTGGTTCAACATTACTCTTTATGGTAAATTTGAACTATGAACTCAGATAGAAGACATATTCTAACGCAATAAACTAACAAAATGAACTTCACAGCCAGCAGAGAGATAAACCTAAAACACCTCAAACCCCCTGCTCTTCACAATCCCCCTCCCCCCTCGTGCATCTAAGGCAGGGCCGAAAAAAAAGCACCTGAGGTTCAGAATAGAAAAATTGACGAAAACCCCCTCTGGATTAATAGATAGACCAAAGATCAAGAACTTGACGAAAACCTCAAGTTTCAGAATAGTAAAAATTGAGATGCGAAATCACATGGAGAGCTTCAGAAAAGAGAAGCCAAAGTATGAAGTTGAGTAGAAAATCAAAATTTTGGATAAGGTACAATAGGGGCCTCACTTTCGTCCAATGGAAATTTGCAGCCCAAGTATCAGCAGAAGAAGAATAGGAGCATGATAGATGAAAAATGGAGAAATATAAGGAAAGCTTGAATTGGCTTCCATAACAGCTAAATAGGAGACTGCTAACACATGGATGTGACCAACTAACAAGACCAAAAGGAGTGTGGAAATATTGATATCTTTAAAAAAATGCACTGATAACTTAAAATATACAACAACCTAGTTCTTTAGAGCTAAAGATACAGAAAAATGGACAAAGTCAACATAGACCAGCTCAACATAAGAATCATTAGCTTGAACTAATCAACTAACATGTTCTGAACTTTGATTTGGTAAACTAAGATTCCTTACCTGGAATGACAAGCTGATACCAGAAATGCTCAAATTGCATTTCTCAAATTAACAATGACTTAAAAACCCAGGCAATTTACATTGCCTAAAAGGGCATTGGGGGATGTTCTCGTTCCTTGTATCATGACTTCTCTTTCTGTTTGAAAATAAGTATTATCTGAATACCAGCTTGGATTAATAAATAACATAACAAACATTACTCGTTTTAAGATGACTAGGTCAGCAAAGGGTCGATCAATCCTCAAATTTTTATTTTTCCAAATTTAGCTCCTAAATCTTAAATGAAGAAAACAGTAATCAACTGCTTCTAAAACAAGACACCTTTTTATGCGAATCTAATGGCGTCGTCTTTCTCTGAGGAACTCGAATTTTCTTCAGACAAGTAAGATCCAAGTCTTCGATCACTTCTAGCTCCGCCTCCTCCTGTTCAAATTCGTCGGTACCTGATGCAACAGAGGAGCTGATGTAAGACGAGTTGGAGCTCTGCGGATAGTTAGATCGCCACTTGAACCAGCGCCGCACCCCACCGACTAGGTTGTTGCTTCCCCCCATACACGGATTACGTAATGCTCAGAGCAGATTTATCTCGTCGCGATCAGTGCCGATCCCGATCGCAGCATTGGCAGCAGAGAATAGCTTCTTACTTCTTTGGAGTGTGTGAAGGATAGATGGATAATAACTGGATTAGTTGGAAAAATGGAAGGAGAGCTGTTTTGTTTGATAGTTTTATTTTTCTCTCCTCTCTTTTATTCACTCTCAATTTCTCGATTGATTGAATTTTCTTTTGGGGTGATTGATCAAAGGTTTTCTTTGTTTGCGTGTTAGTTATTATTATGGTTATACTAGACTATAGCGATCGGCGCCTTTTCTTATTCTTTATTTAGAGATGGATTTGACAAAGCATGGGCATTAGTATGAAGACTATGAGTGGATTTTGACACTAAAAAATGGAAAAGTATTAGAGGAGATCTTATGAAAGGGCTGTTAAATATCTCCAGTGTGTCTTTTCTACCAAAAACCTTGGCATATTGCAATTTGTAATATCCATCGTCCGTGATTTTTATTGATAGGAAGATAAATATTAAAAATATTAAAAATAAGAAAGGTTGACGGAAATTTTCAAAAACGGGAAGACAGTATATTGGCATGGCGTTCCTGTGAGACGCCATGCCAAACTTTGGTTCCACAGTAAAAAAAAACAAAAAACAAATTCCATAACTAGGACGCCCGAAATTTTTAAATATGCCATTATACAAAAATAAATAAACCAAAACGCCATTCGTGGCTGGAATTACTATAAATCGCATGGCCGCTCTGGTGGGAAGCGGGCAGCCTGAATTGGGCCGCTTTGGAGCGAAGCGGTTATTTTATTGGGCCGCTTTCGGGGGTAGCGGGCACCAGGCCTGCACGCGGGCCAGCGGCCATGAACGCCAGTTTATTTATAGATAGCAAAGAAGCAGAGAGTTGAGAGAAATTCATTTCACGGACACAAACCATTCTTTTCAGCTGTAAGTATTTTATTTTTTTTTCTTTTTAAAAAAAAATTTAGTATTTATAATTAATTTAATTAATTTTTAATTTTAGGTTTTCTTATACTCATACCAAATGGCTGTTATGGTATCTATTTACACTGGTGGTGAGATTTTAACAGGCCCTAATGGGGTTTATTACAGTATCGGGCCTGTTTCTGTGATACCTGTAATATCAGGTACTGATTTGTTGGTTCTGAAATCGATTATTTCTCAGAACCTCGGATTGAATCAGGATCGATATGACCTTGATATTCAGGCCAAAATTAGCATGCCCACTGGTTCAGGCCAAACTTGGTTCCAACTTTTTCCTGTTCAGAATGATGGAGTCTGGCAGGTACTGTACAACCAGACAATTAGTTTTTCTGGGGGTGGATACAAGATAATTGAACTCTTTGTGGAGATTAACCGATTCCAGCGTCCTAACCCCCTTGCAAGGTTAATCCGGGGTGCTATTCGGGCTAATGCCTCAACCTCCTCAAGTCCAGTGTCCCAACCCCCTTTCCAGATTGACATGCCTGAAAGTAGTAATGCCCCAGTTCAGGAGGGCCGACGGTCTACTAGTCGGCCCTCCCGTCGGTCCCGAATCCCTTTGCCGATTGACATGCCTGAGAGTAGTCAAGGCCCAGTTCAGAGGGACCGACCGTCTAATAGTCAGCACTCCCATCGATCCCGAGCCCAGCCTTGTGATCCGGAGGAAACTGAGGAGACGGTGGATCCGGAAATACAAGAGGCAGAGGAAAATTGGGGGGATGTTGATCCTGATTGCATGAGCGATCACAGTGACACAGCAGATACGAGGCCTGTGCTCGGGCAGACAAAAAAATTCAAGGTTGATAAAGGGTTTCGGATAATGGGTCGCGGGGTTGAGCACCCGATTGCAGCTTTCAATGACCTGTCAGGTTTTCAGGAAGCAAATGTGGGGTTATTTGGTAGACATGCAGAGTTTGAAAATGAATTGTCAGAGGGACAAACCTATGATTCAAAGGAGGAAATGAAAGCTGCAATTTACAAGTTTCACATTCTTTGTAATAAAGAGATTAAGAATACGCACAGTGACAAACAACGGATTAGGTTCAAGTGCAAGGACCCCAGATGTGGTTGGTACATTAATGCAAGGGTCACTGGTTTTGGTACACAATGGAAAGTATCCAAGTGCCCAACAAAACATGTTTGTCATGCGGATGCCACAAGAATAGATCATGCACAGTTGACCGCTGCTATGGTTGCCGATTGCATCTCGGCGCACATGAGAAATGACGTAGATTTAAGTATCACTTCTGTCATAATAGCTTGTGCACAAACGTACAACGGTCAGGTACCAGCGTACAATAAATTGTGGCGTGGAAGGGAGTTGGCAATTGCCCGCCAATTTGGTAGTTGGGAGGGGTCATATGCGCTTATAGTCCCCTTATTGGAGGCAATTAAGCGAAAAAATCCAGGTACATTGTTTGATATTACCTCATATCCAACTGGTGAGCCTGGACCTTACAGGTACTTTAATAGGGCGGCTTGGGCATTTGGACCATGCATAGAGGCTTTCCAACACCTGAGACCTGTCATCACTGTTGATGCCTGTTTCTTAGCAGGCCGGTACAAAGGTAAAATGTTGATTGCAACCGGGTACGATGCAGAAAATCAGCTCCTCCCGTTGGCTTTTTCATTGGTAGATACAGAGAATTTTGAAGATTGTGCATGGTTCATGCAATGGTTGAGGCGCAATGTAATTCGCTCCAGGTTTGTGTGTGTCATCACTGATAGGGGTAAGGGCATAAAAAAGGTGTTTCGACAGGATGATCTGGGATGGAATGAGGAAGATGAGGATGAGTGCGTTCACCGTCTTTGTGCTACTCACATAACAGAAAATATGAAAAAGAATCATTGCAATGAAGAAGCAATCAAGTACTTCAGGATATGTGTGGCGAAGAGAAAGATGAGGAGATATGAGCAAGGAATGCAAACAATGGGAGATGTATGTGATCGGGCTCTGAATTGGTTGGATGGTGTGGGTAAGTATCTAGATCAAGATGAGAACGAATGTCCTAAACCATGGAAGATATTCCAGGCGTTGGATGGGGGTTTCCGTTGGGGAATTATGACGACGAACGGGTTCGAGTCGCTCAATAATTTTTTTAGATCTTCTCGTAGGTTGCCGGTAGCAGCAATAATTGAGGACACGTTTTACAAATGTCAGCAATGGTTTGCTCAAAGGAGGGCAAAAGTGCAATTTGAAGCAAGCCAGGGTCAACAGTTCTCATGCCGTGTGCACGAGGTATGTTATTTTCATTAAATTATTTTATTTTTGTAATTTTTATTAATTTCAAGCAATGTATTTTTTGTAGTTGATTAACAAACGGTGCGGGAGGTCACAATCTATGACGACGCTCGGTGGATTTGGCAACTGGAACGAGTTTGAGATAACATCCACACAAGAGAAAGTTAATGCATACATGAAAGACGCTTCTGGCCGGTTTACCAAAGCGAATTATAAATACACGGTGGTAATCATGGATGAGAACACGGTTAGATGCACATGCCAGAAGCCGCAATTAAACAGAATACCGTGTTCTCATGTTCTGGCAGTGTGCCGTCTCCGAGGCATTGACCCTGAAAGGTTTGTACATTACTACTACCACATACAAACACTTATCAACACATGGCTGGGTGAATGGCATGTGTATGACAATCAGTCTGATTGGCCGGAAAATGAAGGCCCGATCCTTGTTCCAAATGACAAAAATATTACCTTGGGTCGAAGGAGAGTTAATAGGATTCCGATGTGGCTCGATTTACTTCATAATAGAAGGAGAGGACATCAGACTCGCCGAGATACACAAGAACAACAAAATAGAGCTGCTCGAGATGCACGAGGTAGTTAACTCATACATTTTTGTTATTCAATTTTCAAGTTGAGAAAGAGGAGTAACAATACATTTTTGTTATTAAATTTTCAGGTTGAGAAAGAGGCAAGCAATGTATTTTTATCCGACGGTCAAGTTTAGATTTGTATTAACATGCAGACACCTATTTAGGCAAGCATTACTCGTTTTTTGTATTAACATGCAGACACCTATTTAGGCGCACTATTATTGTTTGTTTTGATTTATTTGTGATTTATTTGTTATTTTATTGTTTGTTTTACAAATCGTTACGTTCGGATTTACTGTGACGAAAAATAATGAAAGATAAAAGCAAAATAGTACAATAAATAACAACATAAAAGAAAGATAAGCATCCTGATATAACAAATCATAGTATATGACAACGCTAGAGTAAAAAAAAAATACAAAAACAAACAACAACCTAAAAGTCAGAAGGAGTGAATGGGCGCCTCGCCTTCCTAGTCCTCAAACCCTTAATCCGCACTGCGAGTGGCGTGTGGTCGAGAGAATCATCTGACTCAACGGCCTCGACCTCCTCAATCTCAGCTGAGTGCTGGACTGCAGGACCAAATGCTACTGTGTGTCCAGACTCCTGAGTCGGAAACATACCGTAGGCAGCTCTCACGATAGGATCATCCATGGAGATGTCAGGAATGGGAGGATACTGTGTGGAGGTGCCAGCAAAGTCTGGAATGGGAGGATACTGCGTAGGCTGTGAGCTGCCAGGAAAGGGTGGAAAGGGGTGCGGCATAGTGAACCCTGGTAGATATGCAGGAGGAATCGACTGGGTCGGATCATAACCCGGAGAATACAAACCATCAGGGTTTGGGTCGATATTGAAGCCGAGTCCCTCCTCCTCCTACAAATTTACAAACAAGTTATGCATCATTTTTTTTAAAAAAATGCACAAGTTGTATATATTAAAAAAATAACTTACCTGCGTAGAGAAAAACTGAGTAGGGATCTGCTCCTGAGTAGGGATCTGCTCCTGAGCCTGCTCTGCAGCGCGTCTCCTAAGCGTCTCTTGCCCTCTGTCGAACGCCTGACCGACAGTCTGAGCGTCCTGGACTGAAGCCCACAATGCCTCGTCACCACCGTATCAGACGTATATATCAGGCTCATCCGATATGTCATCAATCTGATCACATCCAGGCAAACCTGCACATCGCAAGAGAGAGTCTAGGCGCGTCTTGTACCCACATTGGCAGACCGCAGGTACATTGTGCTTTAGAATGGCTTTTCCGAGTCTCTTCCAGCCTCGCACTGTGGCCATTGTCGCCGCTATGACACAGCTCTTCACAAGATATAAGGCCTGCAAAATTATAAGTACAATATATAAATGTTGTACAGATGTAAATCTTACAAGTTTTTAAAACTAAACATACCGTAGATGCAAACGGTGCGCCGGCTGGAATGATACCATGAACTCGTCCTCGCCGATCCCTCGGCCTCGGTGCACGCTCGTGAGGGTTGTCGGTGATACACCCCTCTAAGTACACTGTGTACGCGCCACACTCCTGATACCAATCTCTATAAGGCCTGTATTTTTTTGAAAAAAAGTCATCAACGCGACGTATCATCCATTAACCAGAGAGACTAAAAAAGAGAGATTCTTACACTGGCGGTACATCCATGTGACGGTGCTCATCAGCTATAGGTGGGTCGATAGCGGATGCCAGCTGGACGTATTCTCTGTACCAGTGCGCCCAGTCTCTGCCCGGAGAGATGTTTTTGGCCAAATGAAGCTGTCGCCAAACATCCTCACTGATCGGCTCTGGGGGAGGAGCTGTCTGCCTCAATCCAAACTGTCTCATGACCCGACCGGGGTAATGATGCTCGACAATCTGAATTTAGTAGGTTTTTTAATAAGTGTTGTCATAGATAAAATTTGTAAAATAAATTCAAATACGGTACCTGAAAACATATGAGGGGCACCTCTGCACGCCAGTAACGCTCCTGCTGCCGACATCTCTCGGGCAGTATCTCAAGATAGGTCTGATGTACCCCGTTTACCTCGAGCTGAATTCATAGATTTAACACTTACATCAATCAGATGTGTCAAGATTTACAAATTTATTTAGATCAAATTTTAAATAAATTAAGAACTTACATATTCTCTGTAGGGCTGCCATGTAACATACTCTGGATCATCCCTGAGATGCTCGATCTCCTGTCTCTAGTGATTGATGCCGAGAGTCCCGCCATGACCTGCCCCGATATAGGTCTTCGGATAGCTCCACATATGCGCATATGCAGGGCATGTGTCTGGCTCGGGTCTGCCCCAATCTGGCACATCTGTCTTGCAAGTGATTGTCGGACGGCCAACAATCAGATGCGCCCAAGACCAATGCTGCAACAACATGCATGGTCCAATAAATGTCTTGTTCTTCTTTAGACATGCTTGATTAAGACCCCTGTACAATGTTAGTGTTAACAACCGGTGTAGTGATGATATTTTTCATATTGAAATTTGTAAACAATAATTTCAAGTCACACACCTATACAAGCATGCGAGAGTCGCAGCCCCCCAATTGTACTTGCTCGCATTGGGCAAATCAGCCAGCAATGGGAGATAGCACAGCCGTACCTGATCTCCGTGTGAATCAGGGAACAATTTGACTGTGATCATCTCCAAAATGTATGCACGCAAGTGCTGATCAATGGTGGCCTGTTATTTATTTTAATTAAAATATTATTTAGAAGAAAACTGAAATTTTGTATAAGTAAATAATATAAAATTTACATACCTGAGGGGGACGACTACTAGCAGCTGGAAACTCCTTGAAGGCGGTTCTCAGCTTTGCCAAGCTGATGATACCTGGGGAGATCTGTGTCTTGGAGCCTCTCTTCTTCTCTTTCTGCAAAGCAGCGTGCGGTATCCCCAACAGGTCCTCGCACAAGGATCTGAAATCTCCATACTCGACGCCCGTCACAGGCTCCCCGACAATGGTCATACCCCATAGACAACTGACATCCTGTAGGGTGACTGTCATCTCAGCGTGGGGGAGATGAAATGAGTGGGTCTCGGGACGCCATCGCTCAATGAGCCCAGAGCACAATCCCGGATCGGCAATCTCCTCGGCCATCTGGGATAGCTGGTACAATCCCATGGCACGCAACGTCCCTGCATATGCCTTCTGGTACTTAAGCCACATTTTGTTGTGGCGTACTGTAACTGTATCTAGTCCCTAAATTAAAAAAAAATTATTAATAAAATTTGAAATAAAATTATAATTTTATTAATAGTATAAAACTTACTCCAGTGGCAGCCTCCAAGATACGGTGCTCCGCATTCGGGTACCAGAGAAAGTCTGATACCCGATCAGTGCGGTGCCGGATACCGGGGACCACAGATGTCAATGCCGCATCGACATACTGTGACATCTCATATGGAGTGGGTACTGGTGCACCTCTACTGGAAGAAGGTATATCCCTACTAGAAGACGGTCCAGATCCCATAGATGTCATGCTGTATTTATTTTGGTCTTATTAGGATTTCAAATTAAATTTCAAAAAATAATTATAGTTTGGGTATTAATTATTTTGGTCAATAACTAATTTTCATAATTTTGGTACAATACGATAATTATTTTGGTCAAATAATCAATTTTGGTACAATGCGATAATTATTTTGGTCAAATAATCAATTTTGGTACAATGCGATAATTATTTTGGTCAAATAATCAATTTTGGTACAATTTTACAATTATTTTGATCAATAATCAATTTACATACAATTTCATAATTATTTTGGTACAATTTCATAATTACCTGATCCTAAACCCTAAATATTTACCTTACTCCTATTCCTAATCCTACTCCTACTTTAAACTAAAATTTAAATTTAGAAAGGAGAAGAAAATTACCTGATTTGAAGGGATGGAATGAGAAATGAGGATTGATATCAAAAAAACGTAATTATGGGATTATATATGGTACCATGGCCGCTTGCCTGGGTTGAGGCGTGGCCGCTACGCCCCAAAGCGGCCAGCCCGCTGCCCTCCAATGCGGCCCAGCCCGCTGGGCTTTAATGCGGCCCAAAAAATGTACCGCTTTGCTCAGAAGCGGCCCAGCTCCAGGTGCCCGCTGCCCTCAGAAGCGGCCATGCGAAATTTATAATTTCCAACCGAAAATGGCGTTTTGGTTTATTTATTTTTGTATAATGGCATTTTTAAAAATTTCGGCTAGGACGCCATTGGAATGTTTGGTGCGGTGAAAAAAAAAACAATTCCATAAGTGGGACGCCATGGTATGGTTTGGGTCCGCGGAAAAAAAAAAATTAACTGGGACGCCATGCCTTCCTTGGCTCCGCGGAAAAAATATAATCATCCATTTCAATCTAAGTCAGATCGTCAAAAGTTATCCAATTTAGATCCAGTGCAATATTTGACTGTGTAGAATGATATCTAAGTCAACCATTTCAATATTTGGCACAGTACCGCTGGTTGACTGTGCAATATTTGACTGCGCAATATTCAGATCTAGTGCAATATTTGACTGCGCAATATTCAGATCCAGTGCAATATTTGACTATGTACATTGATATCTAAGTCATCCATTTCAATCTAAGTCATCCTCAAATATTTTTCCGCGGGGCCAAGCCTTGGCATGGCGTCCCACTTATTTAGTTTTTTTTTTTTTCCCACAGACCCAAGAATTGAAATGGCGTCCAGTTTTCAGGATTTTTTTTTTCTTCCATCGTACCAAACATTGCAATGGCGTCCCACTTCTTTAATTATTTTTATTTTTTACTGGAGAACCAAAGTGTGGCATGCGGGACGCCATGCCAAATACTGCCTTCCTGTTTTTAAAAATTCCCGTCAACCATTCTTATTTTTAATATTTATTTTCCTATCAATAAAAATTACGGATCCATCGTCTTTTGTGTTCAAAGTTTATAATATTTTTTTATAGAAAAATGAAGGTTTAATTTTCAATTTTTATTTATTTTATAAGAATTTACATTCAAGTTTCAATTTCACAATCTTTTATGCTAAAATTATTGCTCTTTATCACTAAATTAAATACTGATTTTTAATATTTATAATATATTTTTATTATCGAACTCACTCTTTAGTTTATTTATTTATTTATAAATTCCTTTATTCTCTATTTTTTGGATTTGGAGTTTGGTCTTATTTTTTATAACATGTGTTGTGTCATTTTAATTTGATTATATTATATTCATTACTAGATTACTCTGGCTAAAACAAAAATAAGGCACTATTGCAATTTGCAAACTATGGCAAGATACTTCTTTTGTCCCTATATAATGCGGTCCTATTCAAGGGCGGAGCTACATTAGAACGCGGGTAGGCAGTTACCTACTCTTGAAAAAAAAACAAAGTTTGAACCAGGTTCTTTGGTAGATCTTGTCTACCTCTAGATTTGATTTTGCTTATCCCTGACTTAGATGTTTTCCCATCCCGCTAACAAAAGTCCCAGCAAAATCAATATTGATTTTACCTGCGAGCCAATCAAAGCCTCCAACTTTCCAATTTCTAAGAAGTTGAGGAGTTGAAGAGTTTTTTTTCTCCAATTTTCAATTGAATAAACTCACAGTAACGAATACTGGTAAAACTCATAGGGGAACACTACGGCTAAAAACCAGATTCAAAACGATGGAGTAAGGACTTTTTTTCACTTATTAGTAAGTGGTAATAGAAAGTGGAGTTGTCAGATGGAGAAAGGAAAGTTATAATTGAGTCCCTCTATTCTTTATTTTTTAAAATAAGAAGAGACGGGTAGTTAGAAATTTTTCACTTATTTTAAATAGACGTTTTAATTTTAAGTAGCTGCCAATAATTTTTTTTTATATAACTTGTTTGTTATGCCTATGTAATTTGAATTCGAACCTATTTAGAACCCGAACTCTTTTAAAAAATAGAACCCAAACTCAATTTCTGCCTATCCCTAATTTAAATCCTAGCTACGCCACTGGTCTTTATTGCCAGAGACTTATCTAAGATACGCATTAGATAAATAAATAAATAATTGTCTTTTTTTAAGTTACGTATTAGCAACTTGTATACCATTAATTTATGGTTCCTTAGTATGGAGCTACGAAAAAATATTAGCAAGCTTTTATGAATATATTTTTATAAAAGCAAATTTTTCTGACTAATGTCTAGGGGGTGATTAATGAGCGAGTTAGAGTATGCTCATGCTCGGCTCATTAAATAAAGGAGCGAGTTGTTAATGAGCGAGTTTAAGCGAGTTACTTAATGAGCGAGTTATGAGCGGCTCACGAGTTATGAGTACCAAAATTTAACAAATTGTCATAATTCATTTAAATAAAATAGAATAAAAATCCAACAAAAATTAACAAAATAGAATCAACATATTACATTCTCCACAGTAGCATCGACTTTGTTCCGCCGACTTTACAAAAATATGAATGTATGAATATGACATAGGGATTTAATGAGGCAAGACTGCAAAGATGATTTAATATTGCATAAATTTAGTTAATTGATTTAATGTTACATAAATTTATTTGGGATTAAATGTGGCAGAGATTAGATGTGGCGAGCGAGTTGGGGCATGCTCATGCTCGCTCATTAAGTAAATGAGCAAATTTAAGCGAGTTGATAAATAAATGAGTTTAAGTGAGTTTTTAATAAGTGAGTTATGAGTAATTTACTCACCCCTGCTAATGTCAACAACAACACTCAATTAATTTTCAAAAGGATAAAAAAGGTTTGTTGAAGAAGTCTTAGGAGAAATAATTACGATATTGACACGGAAAAATATTAAAGATAAGACTCCAAAGATGCAACTTTCGAGAGATCTTTTACAAACAAGATAAAATATTAATTCTTCCTTGATCCGTGCCCCCATTTTCTTGAGTGCGTATCCTCTGAGATATCTCAACTTTTGCGTGACCGACGTGTCCGGTGCCTATTCGGGGTGATGTAGGGGTCAGTATTATGTGCGCTTTGAGATTCGTGTAGAACATATTTAAACGGTTGGATTTTTTCATAAAATCACGCAAAGTTTGAGATATCTCAAAGGATTCGAATTCATTTTTCTTTCCTTTTTCTCTCAGTACGCTTTTCCACCGAGGCACCGACCCATATTTGTTTTCTTTACTCATTCTAGCAAGAGGAGGGGTGCGGATTTTAACAGTAAGATTTTGGCTCAAGACAGCAATGAGATAAGAGACATTTTTTATTTGGACCATTTTGTCCATGGATCAAAAAGGAAATTAATAAAGCAGCCCTAATGGACAATCTACAAAATCGAGCAATTAATTCTTCAAATAAATTGAAAGATTTTCTTTCTGAAAACTTGGGCAAACTCGGGCAGAATGAGATTTTTTTTTTTTTTGACAGAATGTGAAGTTGGATAAGCCAGTCAAGACATTACATTATTTCTTCTTAATTTTATTATTTTGGCTGTTTTTCATTATTAATCAGTGATAGGTAGTTAATTTTTATTAATTATTGTATAACAAAGTATATCTATTATGTATTCTATTTATTTTATATAACGATGTCTATGGGTTTATCTCGAAAAAAAAAAGCTTGGTCAGCTATTGAACTTTAAAAGCAGTGAGATGGTCTCCATAATAGTAAAAAGAGCATGACAAAAGAAAAAATAAATATAATCTTAGCACGGCACTTAGCAAGGCACACAGTATAGTTGTTGCAAATAATGTAGTAGCATAAAAATAATAATTATTATTATTAATGAAATTAATTAATTTAAGTTTTTTAGTCTCTTGTTTGAATGAATTGTCAACTCATCAATATCTAAGTAAAATAATATGTAAATAAATAAAACAAAATATAAAGAATAGTTAAATTTTATAAACCATTTTCAAATATTAATTTTTTTTTGTGTACGTTATCATGTCATCCTATAATTTATTATCTAAGAGCTAAACTTTTTTTTTTTGTAAATCTCTAAAACTTATATTGTCAACTTTCGTACACATCTAACTTTCGAAAATAAAATAGACTCAATATTTTAAGTTATATTTGTTTATAGATTTGATTATTGAGAATTGATTCTCCGTCGAAGAATGAAAAATAGCACATGAAATTCAAAGTAGAATTTTTTTTTTGAGTAAAGATGTTGTTCTCCTTGAATCTGTCCCTTATCTGTCCCTCTAACAACCTTTCTTTTTTGTTCCCTCACGTGGTCAAAACTCATCCTTTTCAATCTTCTTTTAGAAAGAAAAAAAAATTCAACATAACTCAAAACTCATCCTGTTCTTCTCCTCTACTGCTCGCCACCATCTACCCACGCCGACAGTTGTGATGGCGGTCAAGATCCGGCGAGGAGAGCGTGGTGCACCGTCAGATCCGGCAAGGAGAGCGTGGTGCACCGTCGAGATCCGACGAGGAGAGCGTGGTGCGCCGTCGAGATCCGACGAGGAGAGCATGGTGTGTTGCACTAAGGGGCACCTCTAATTGCTCAAAAACTGAAATTAAATTGCAATTGAAAGTAAAGAGATGAGTTTAGAGAAATTTGACACGCGGGGTGATAACGGAGTTCGGCAAAACAAAGGCCTACGTCTCCGGGGCTTCGCAACCTTGTGAGGTGCGCCTTCCTATTACCCAATACGAAAGGATTACAACTTGTGAACCGTTGAGCCCTTACACACCAAGCGGGAGGTCAAACGGCCAACTCAAAGAGATGAGAACAAGGTCTCGATTGTCTAAGAACACAAGAGAAACACTCAATAGATCACTCTAGCCTAATCTATAACAAGATTAGTGAAGTAGGTTTGAGGTTGCTTGAGGGATTTTGAAGTTTTAAGCTCTCACAACAATGGAGTAGGCTAAGCTCTCAGAAAATCACTTTTGAATTAATTAGGGTCGGCTGAGGTGATTTTAAAAGTGATCACTTCAGTCTATTTATAGTGGCAGCTCAAAAATGAGCTGTTTGATATAAAACGTTACCAACGTTTTATTAAACGTTACAACGTTTTATTAAACGTTACAACGTTTTATTCAAATACGATTTAGGGTTTTAATTCTCTGACAGCTTAGTAAAACGTTACATAACGTTTTATAACCGTTACAACGTTTCAAAAACGTTATAACGATTTATAAACGTTACAACGTTTATAGTTTGTACTGAACAGCAATTCTTCAGTTGTTCTGTATCTGTTAAACGTTACAACGTTTGTAAACCGTTATAACGTTTGTAAAACGTTACAACGGTTGTATAACGTTATAACTTGATTCTTTTGGAGCTTCTGATCATTATAAAACGTTACCAACGTTTTGAAAACGTCCATAACGTTTTATCTCAATTTAATCAACCTCATACATACTTTACCAAGCTTTTGATTTTACAATTTGTATTCTTGATAAAAGTCTTCGTGATTTCTTCAGTCCAAGCTTATTATATCGCAGTTCTTACTCTTCTTGGACCTATATGTTCTCAAAGTAGAAGAAATCGTAAAATTCAATAATTGTATGTTTTTGCAAATTAGTCAAATAGACGTAAAAGATTATTGTACGAACAACATGGTGCACCGTCAAGATTCGACGGGGAGAGCGTGGTGCACCATTAGAGGAGGTCCATGCTAGCCCAGCGAAGGTTATCACAGTGCAACATATGAATACTTTATTAGTGCAACATATGAATACTTCAGTTGTTAGATATGCATACTTCATGTTAGATATAAATACTTCTTTGAAGAGATGGGTGAGAGAGATAAATTTGACAATGAATTTTGAATTGTATAAATTATTTCGAACATGTATGAATACTTCGTAATTGTCAATATGAATACTTCTTGAAAGAGGTGGGGTGAGAGAGATGAATCTGACTTTGAATTTTGAATTGTATAAATTATTTCAAACATGTATGAATACTTCGTAATCGTCAGTATGAATACTTCATTTGTTTAGATATGAATACTTCTTTATTTAGATATGAATAATATATAGATTCATTGTAGTGGTCCCCAATCTTGGCAAATGTTGCTTTCAGACGATTGCGGTCCCCAATCCAGGCTGTCACAATACGTCAGCGGTCCCCATGGTCGTTACTGATCCCCTCCAGCTTGTGTTTACATATGACGAATGGTTCTGATAATAAGTATGAATACTATAAATTCGTAGGTATGAATACTATACGTTTTGACTATTAATAAAATATCATTAATCTTGCTCTTTGGTGGTAGTTAGCACATTTTAACTATTTTTTTTGTCTTTTAGTGCGGGGACAGAAGTAGGGGGACTATTAGTCGATCCTTTTTTTTTAGCAGCAACTTTTTTTTTCTTCATTAGAAAGAGCTAACTAGGATTGGTTGTCAATTAAAGAAGGAATCAAAAATTGATTATATTCAATTAATGAGGTGTTCATTAAAGAAGTAAACACCCCCTTTATTACTTTACTTACTGAAACTTGGATAAAATGGTACAAATAAATTATTTCTCTCACTTCTTTGCTGCCTTGAGTCAAAATTCTGCTGTTAAAATCTACATCCCAAGAGGAGGTTCAAATGCCTCCATTTTTTGTGTCTCTATTGTACCTCTATTTTTAAAAACTTAAATAATTCAAAGTTTAAAACTTAAATGTCAAAATAAAACCGTTAGATGTAATCTATGTTATTTTCTCTATTTGTTCATAAAAAATTATCACATTTTGATTTTGCTTTTATATGAATCAATAAGTTGAAAAATCAACGTCTAAAAATTATCCACATTTGTATACATTTTTACAAGCTCAAGATGACAATCAAAACAAAGTTGAAATGTCGTAATTTTTTACATATGCATAGATAAAATGATAGTTCATATCCAACAGTTTTATTTTAAATTTTAAGATTTAAATTTTGAATTATTAAAGTTTTTAAAAATGGAGACACGATGAAAAGCACAAAAAATGGAGGCATTTGAACCCTCCTCTTGTAGCAATGAGGTTTCTGGGAAGTGGGAACCGCATAAATCTTTTTTTAATTACTGGTAACAGGTGGAGCTTAGTCACCGACGGGGTACTATCGAATTCAAAAGTTTGAAAGAACAGCGAATTAGACGCGTCCACCACAGCGACAAGTCATCTTTACCGACATTTGTGACACGCTAATTTCAACCAAGGCCAGCAATATTATTTTTTTCTTTTTCTTTTTTCTTTTTTGGTGTAAAGCCAGGCCAGCAAATTTGGAAGAATTGGCCCGAAATTATTTTAATTACCACCTCAATATTTCAAAATTCTGATCTTATTATTTGAAAAATTTATATGTTACCACGTACCTCTTAGATACGCATGACTTATTACTATAGTTATAAGATTCGTGACTTATACCTGAATTAAACACAAATAATTTTTTTTTTGTGATGTTGAACCGAACTTTGACCAAATTTTTCTCAAATTTTCTCAGAACTCTTTTTTTGGTTTTTTGTTTTGCTCTCTTGCAGACTGAGATATCTAGTTCGAATAATTCTGAATCATTCCTGAATTATATCCGAATTATTCTCGAATCATAAATTTTTGATCTCGCCGAACCGAACCCGAATAATTCATTTGTCACCATGCTTATTACAAAGCATTTTTTTTGTGTACTTTATTTTGTAATCAGACATGATTTATGAGTTACTACAGAGCATTATTTATTAGAGGTGCACATGACAAGGTGCGCACCTGGTAGGTTCTAAATTTTAAGAGATTAATGGTAATATCAGAATTTTGAAATATGTGGTGATAATTATAAAAATTTCGGAGAATTGGCCTGCCAATCCGGAGAGATAATGATAAATTCACGAGGAGGGTTCAAATGCACTATATTATTCAAATCTTTTTTTTTCCGTTTTCAAAGTTCAAACAGTCAATCCGAACCGTTAGATGCGATCTATATATTAAGATGTGCTTGGAGACCAAATTTACATTTTTTGAATTTTTTTTACTATTTATTAAGCCACTTTGAAAATCGCTGATTTTACATTTTCTGGATCATTGGATCAGCGATTTTTAAAGTTGTTTAATAAATAGTAAACAAATTCCAAAAAATGTAAAATTTGGTCTCCAAGCACATCTTAATATATAGATCGCATCTAACGGTTCGGATTGACTATTTGGACTTTGAAAACGGAGAAAAAGAATTTAAAAGATAGGATGCATTTGGGTACACAAAAATTTGGGTGCATTTGAACCCTCCTCTAAATTCACAATTATGATTAAATTTAAAATTCATAATCAATTATAATATATGGAACTAATTAATTCTTTTATAATATAAAATGTTGTATTAAAATATTGACAATAAAATAAATAAATAAATAATATTTTTATGAATAATATGAGATAAATACCTTCTCTCAAATAATCCATAAAATTCAGAAATAATTTGATGTACATTTGTTAAAAATGAATAAATTCGAATATTCTACAGATATTATTTGAAAATTTTGTTACTATGCAGGAAGTGGATAGGAGGAGACGAGGCAATCTGTGTTTTTTATTATACATATTCCATTTTAAATAGATTCAAATTAGTTTTGATTATTTAATATCAGATAGCGTAGATTAATTTTGATTGATCTAATAACGCAGAATTAAATTATATCTAAATCGTTTGATCTAAATTGAATTAATTAATTCTCCTCACGTTACGACTTCCATAAAACAGAGAAGACGCGAAAAAAAGAGAGGTGCGAAGAGGCAACACACGCGTCAACACAGTGAAGAGAGAAGAGAGACGAACGCGTGATCGACCGTCAGATACGGATCAGATGATTGAGAAAGAACCAGCACTGAATGAACAAATAAAATTTCCTATGGACCCCATCTGTCAGTCTTACTGTAGTTATCACTGTTTCAGTACTGTAGCAGACTCCACCAAGATTATATATATATAATAGATATGTACAATTGTAGTCTTTGTGGAATTGTGGTGCATGTGCATGTCTCTGGTTGAATGCCACGCTACGCTGGGTAGGACCGTAGGAGAAAAAAGAGAATCTACAACTGGATGGCTCTGGATTGCATTGACAAGTTTCTAAATGAAGCCCCTTGTGTTTAGCAAATTACGCAACGGGGAATAATAGAATCTTCGGAGGCCTGCTGCTGCAATAAGATTTTTTTTTTTATTTTTTTTAAAAAGGCATGATATATAGAAGCTACCAGAGTAGTGCTGCAATAAGATTTTGATTCATTTACTTTACCTTTGAAAAAAAATCACGTTTTAATTGAATTTTGTCACAACTATTTTCCCACCTTGCACAGCAATCATTTTATATTGAGCTATATATTCACAACGCTAGTTGCAGTAATTTGTTTTTCTATCATTTAGCACAGTTATTTATACCAACACAATTGAAAGTGAGAGTTGTTAAATTTAAAAATTGACAAATTTTTTAAATGGGAGGGTTAGAGTCAAATCACGCAACATTTATTTCAAATGTCTATCATCACAACAAATGATTTCTTTCATCTGTATTTTCAAACTCATGATCTCTTATATGACATATGCTTTTATCATTAGGCTAAAGGTTAGTTCTTAAAAATTAACAACCTTGTCGACAATTTATTTGAAAGGTTAATTATCAAGATAATAAACGAGTATAATATTTGAAAAATTGTCAACTAACTAATGGTATCTAGCCTAATTATATTGCAAGATCACATGAAGTATCTAGGTAATATAGGTGTATTATTACTTCCAAAAATATAACTATGAAAACTGGTTTTATGCCTTTTGTACGATGTACGACAATTTACATAAATTAGGCCATGTATTGTGCCAAACATAACTTCTAGACTCGAAGAAAAAGACTGAAATCAGAAGAGGGAATCTGCGTTTCCATTTCTGAAAGTTTTGAATTGGACCTCTATATAATTATCTAATTACACTTGGACTGTTGGAGATAACTTAAGAATAATTCAAGAATAAATTTCTACTGAAAGGTGGTGTGATGGTATAAATCATTCCTCTCCTAAACACAGCCTTATTTGCAATTTGTTATATGTTTGTTCACTTATCTATCCTTTGTTTGTTTTATGCATATGCATATGCATATATCTATTTGTAATGTTGTATTGAACGCCAAATCTTTTCTTTATCCGCCTCACTTGAAAAATTAAGATGATTGTTATTCCATTTACATTTGTTACACATCCATGCAATAAAACATACAATCAATAGAATTTGTAGTTTCTATCTTTAAGATTGATCTTTAAATGAGAGAGAAGAGAAACCATGAATCAAATTCTTTCATGGTTACACCAAATAACCCAAGAAATCAGTCACAAAACTGAGTGAAACACAAAGAACCAAATTCGATCAACAAAGAACCAAATTACCCAAGAAATCAAATTCTGAAGCAAGTTTCTGTTCCATTTTAAGTTGCAACAAAAAGAACCAAATTCGATCAATATTTACCATCCTTCTATTATAAACTGCTGCTGGATTCAACAATGACCCCCAAACTAAGTGAAACACAATTCCAATTTGGGAAAACCCTATCATTCTTTCGATTGCACTTCCGATTCAATTATTCACTAACTTCAACAAATTAGATTTATGTCGGGGAAATTTTCGAACTAGAAGCACGGCAATTTCAAAATCTAGCATTAGTTCTGAAACACCACCATGAACTAAACAAAATTGTCTTAATAAAATCAGTAGTAAAATAAAACCCCCCAAGAAACTAGCAATTGAAAAGATGACTTACCTGATGCAGTAATGCAAGTTGATGATCTAAACCAGAATAAGTGTGCAATTCAGGTCACTTAGGTGCCAAAATATTCCCTAGAATTTTCACATATTTTCCAGCATCAAGTTGGAAGGGATGGGAAAAATGGTATGGTTGTTGGTTAATTATAAACTCGAGAAGTAGACAAAACCATTTATTTTCTTGTGTGAGTGGTTTACACGATTCCTTCCCTTGAGGGTACCAAGTGTCAAGTTCAGGAATTTCAAGTTTCATGGTCTATCGTATGCAACAAACCAGTAATGAATGCTGTACCATCTGATTTTGTTTAACTTCCAAAAAGGAAAAAAGAGGGAAAGAAAACATCACTTGCTATGGCAACCCTAGTGTTCTTGTACCATGAACCACAGAAGCAAATTATGGTTTGTACCTGTACCATTTAGGTACCTGCATGACTAAATGTGCAATAATGGTTTGCAAAGCATCAATTGTAGCATGCCATTTGCGATCTTCGTACAGTAACAACTAGAAAAGAGCATTTTCGATATTTGATGGGAACAAAAAAGAGAAGGAATAAACTAAAAAAGTATATATATTTTGCCTGAAAATCACTTTATGACTATTTTGCTAACATATCGAGTATACTTTGACAGTATAACCTTTCCTTTAGTTTCACTATACCTTACATGTTGAAGTTCATTATGCATTCAATTTTCAAAAATAAGGATGCAAATATGCATCTCAAACACGCACCTTCGTGCATGAAGAATGAATATTCTATCAACTGCAAAATCGCCAGACTATTCCCTTTTTTGCAATATCCATTGAAAGAATCAGAAAAAAATTACTTAAATTCCCAAAATGCCCTCAGCACTGAAGCTGCTTGTGCAGCTGCTGGGAACTCCATGTCAGCTTTGGCAGAGCTGCAGGGAAAATAATAGTTGGCTTCCTCTTGCTTTCTTCCAAATAAGGAAAATCCTCGGTGAAATGCAATCCACGGCTTTCATGCCTTGACAAGGCACTCTCTACCACCAATCTGGCACAACAAAACAAATTTCTCATCTCACATGCCTCCAACCCGACCATGTTTGGCTTCCAACCCCTCCGGAAAACATATTCCTCCCATTCTCTCTCTAAATCTCCAATTTTCCACTCAGCCATTTTGAGCCGATTTGTGGAACGCACTATGCCGACATACTCCCACATAACCGATTGGAGTTCCAGTCTAATCTCTCTTGTCCTCTTGTCTATTTTATCGACCGTGCTGTCTTTAAGTGTCAATGGTGGTACTGGACGGGCCCACCTCGTTAAGAAATTAGGGTTTAGGCTTGTTTTCTCCATACAGTTGATGGAAGGTTGTACGGCTCGTCTAGCAAAGACTAAAGCTTCAAGTAGCGAGTTACTTGCAAGACGGTTTGCACCATGAAGGCCGGTACAGGCCACTTCTCCAGCCACATAGAGACCTCTTACATTTGTCTCACCTTCCAACCCAGCTCGGACCCCACCGCACATGTAGTGTGCAGCTGGTACGACTGGTATAGCCTCACGTGTTATGTCAAGACCAAATTTGAGACACTCAGCAGCTATGTTAGGGAAGTGAGACAGGATCTTTTCCCTCGGCTTGTGACTTATGTCGAGCAATGCATACTTCTCGCCACACTTTTTTAGTTGGTCATCGATGCTTCTAGCAACTATGTCCCGTGGGGCTAGTTCAGCTCTTTCATCATACAAAGGCATAAATCTCTGGTTAGATTGGTTATATAGGATGCCCCCATCTCCTCTGACAGCCTCTGTTATGAGAAATGCATTGTCTCTTCTCTTGGCAGGTGTCAATGGTAGACCTTCGTCAGCTAAGGCTGTTGGATGGAACTGCACAAATCTGTACAAATCGTGTGTTACAAGAGAATTAATACAACAGTACAAGCTCTCCATTATTGATTTTAATATTATTTACTAAATTATTTATATGTGTTGGTACTGGTTGAGGGGGGATTATAAGTTCGGGAACTTACTCCATGTTAGAGATCACAGCCTGAGCACGGTGGGCCATTGCAACACCATCTCCAGTAGCAACCTGAATATACCCAGTTAGGCACAAACACATCATGAAAAAAGTAAAAAGAGAAAAAAAATAAACAGTCAACTTGATAGCAGTAGTATTAGAAATTCAGCAGAAGTAAATTTGTCTACCGGAGGGTTGGTTGTCATGGGGTAGATATGACCAGCTCCGCCAGATGCAAGCAAAGTCACTTTTGACATGAATCGAATTACCTGATTTTAGTAATGAATAAAAAAATTACCTTCGGATGAAATTGACCTTAAAAATATGGAAACTGACAATTGAACAAAAGCACCACATTTAGAAAAAGAAAAAAAAATAAGGGATGGGATCCCCTCACAATGGAATTGACAATCTTGATGCCTCTCACAAATAAAATCAAAAGGCTTAAAAACCAAAAAAATATCATTTTAAAAAATATATATATATATATATAGAGTTAGGCTGGGGTGCTATGGATAGCATAGTGGCCTCTATGCTACGGCTCAATATTCGAGTTTTCAAAATCCAAACGGTCGATCCGAACCGTTCATCTTATTTTCCATATTAATATCTGCTTGGAGACCAAATTTTACATTTTTCTGAATTTTTTTACTATTTATTAAGTATTTTACAAAATTGTTGATCCAACGGTGGCTGCACAAAACAGTAAAACCGTTGGATTAGCGATTTTCAAAGTGGCTTAATAAATAGTAAAAAAATTCAGAAAATTATAAAATTTGGTCTCCAAGCAGATATTAATATGGAGAATAAGATGAACGGTTCGGATCGACCGTTTGGATTTTGAAAACTCGAATATTGAGCCGTAGCATAGAAGCCACTATGCTATCCATAGCACCCCAGCCTAACTCTATATATATATATAGAGTTATCAAAAACAAATATGCATGGAGGCTAGTTAAATTCAAATAATCCAATGGACAGTAAAACATGCACAAATCCCATCACTTATTATAGGCACAATATGTTTATTATATTATCATGTCTGCACGGTTGGATCTCTTATTTCAATTTTACTTTTCACAATTGTCAAGATTGTTGAGTTAAAAATAAATCAATTATCCTTAACCCAAGAAAAAAGAAAACAGGATTAACAAGAACCAATATACCTTCCGAGTTTCTGTGTTGAATGCATCAACTCCATGGCAATGCATTGCATTTTTATCCTGGACGACCATAAATGTGAGCAAAGTTTTTTGTTATTAAATAATTGCTTCAAAATCGGCACTACCATACGATGACAACTATTAAGAGGGTTGCTCAAATACAAGTACAGCTTTTAAGAATACAAACTTATATTAAAAGTTTCAATAAAGGTCACTACAACAAGTACTTGGGAATTAAAGAATTTATATGCTGCTACCTAAAGAGAGCATGCACTGTGTCACTGCAGTAAAGAAACCATAAATTTAACTAGAGGCCTCCTTATAGTTCCATCTAAATTGGCACCAACAAATCCTTCCAACAGATCAAGAGGGTATACTTTTTTCATAATATATAAATAATCTGGATCAAAAAGTTAACAGGCCAAATGCTATGAATAATAGAAACACCAAAAAAATTCATTAAATGAGAAAGGCATGCTAGCAGCAGAAATCATTTCTATATACAAAAACAGGGGGAAAAAAAATAAACACACCTGAGAAGTGAGCAGGTCAATGGCAAAATGGTGGCCAAAGAGGAAGATATTGGGGTCATTATCAACTGCGTGCAACAGTGCCCGTTCAATCTCCCGACCAGTCATGTCAGCCGCATGGACGATCCTATTGTGAGAATGCCCCCCTTCCCTTGCCAGATGCAACCTCCCATCTTCACCATGGTCAAAAGATGCTCCCATGGCAATCAGCTCCTTCACCCGATCGGGGCCTTCTGTGCACACCACCTACACCAGGCCGGCATGCTTCATAATTTATACATTCTAAGAAGAAAGCAACTGATCTGACTCGACCCATTACTCTATCAGGTCAAAATGTGAATTACCACTGATTTTGGATATTATTGGATGTTGTTATTTTCACTATTTGTTAACAAATAATATTGGGCTGATTTAATGTTGGCTGTTTTATTTGGAAAAATAAAAAAAACAAATCAAGTACGTAAATATTAGTCAGGTCAGATCTAATCTGACCTTATAGCAGGTTGAGAAATTGTGAACCGAACCAAAACCATTTAGCTCATGAGTAGGCCTTAGACAGGTTTGTAAGTTAATAATTGTAGATCGACCTTTAGACAGTATAACAGACATTTTAATATCATTGGTATTAGACATGATTGATAACTAGTGTCCTACGAATTTACTTCCAGAAGACTGATACAATTCCACAATTAGAATGTGAAAATATAGAGGGCCTTAACTAAACAAAAACAAGCGAACAAAGACCATAAAACCAGCTGATAGAAGACAATATCAAACAGGTAAGGGTCAGTTATATATGGTCCCTCCTGTTTATCATTAGACCAAAAACCTTTACAAAGCTCAAAAAATAATAAACCTCTTCTTTTAATAAAAAAAAAAAAGGAAATTCAACTGGTTGCATACCCTGACTGTCTCTTCATCACATAAATATGCACCTGCCACAATTGTATCTTGCATGTGGCTCTCCACTGAATCGGTGGGGCACAAAACAGCACTGACTCCCCCTTGTGCATATTGTGTGTTACTCTCATATGGCTCGGCCTTTGTTATAATAGCAACTGACCCATGCTTAGATACTTCTAGAGCATACCTGATATTAGAGTAAATGCAATAAAATCCAAGCTTCATAATCTTGCTTAGAGATAATCCTAACAAATCACTACTTTCCATTAATTTTCTTTTATGTTCTCAGCTTGCAAATTAACTACAGATTACAATTCCAACAAAAATTCCAAAATTTCAGCTGATATTTATCATTGTTGGCCAATGGTTAAACTCATCAGTGTTGGTCAACATTGACATCTTAAGTAATTAATCCAGTTTCTTTCTCTTCTTTGCTTTACTTATTTTCACTTTAATTGAGCTTGGCTCAAATAGTCTCAGTTACATCAGGTACCAAAATTGTTCCGGGTCTTTAAGTTTCAATTCTTGGGATTGACTACCGCACATAGGGAGTTTGATAACAGTAAAAAATATATTATAAATCGATCTAGATTTGATTATAGTACCTTAGCCCAGCCACACCACTGCCAATCACCACAAAGTCAAAGTACTTGGTGGCATTTTCTCTGTCTTGCAAAGATGCTCTTGGGGCAGTTCTTGTTGAATAGATGCGGGTGGATTGGGAGTACTTGTGTTTTTTCGTGCATGACAATCGGGATATGGAAGAGAACCTAAGGAAAAGAAGATCACCATGGCATTAGAGTGTCAGAAATAAGCAATCATAATCATGTAATTCTAGTTAACAAAAGATTATTATCATTCTACCAGGTATCATTACATGCTGGTACTGTATAAGGGAAGCTTTTCCATCATTATTTTCACCGCAACTATTGTTTGCGACTTAGATTAAGCTGCCATCCTGCCTAAAACCCCAAATTACTACCAAAATCAATATCAAAGAGAACGAAAAACAAAAGAACCCACGCTAACTAGTTGCTTCATATAGCTATACCTTGAGATTTCTATTTCTGTTAATCTCTTGAATGAAATCCCATGTACTCTTGAGGATTGTAGGTGGCCTTTCTCAAGATATAAAAAACTGCGGCTTTGCAAATTGGCGCACCCGTTCAATAGGCTCGCCATTTTCTATTTCTAATGCTACATAATGAAACATTAATCAGAGACATGCAAAATGGCATGCGAACAACAGTATGATACTAAAAATTTACTTGCAATTATTTCAGACTAAGATGCTTAGCTAGAAAAATAAACTTTGTAGAAAAACAGATGATTTAAGTATTATATAAAATTTAGTGAGCAAAAGAGTGAGTTATAAAAAGGAGGAGAGTCCATTCCATCAAGGAAAGATTGAGATCTAAAACACAGCCATGCAATCTAAAAACAATTCACAAATTCAAAATTGTTACAGAAACTTCTTTTGGAAAAGAAAATTGTTGTATGAAATATAAAACGAAACATAATTCTTTCTCAAAATTAGAATTTCATAAGCAATGAAAAAAGTTACTTAAGAATTAGTGAATTACTGAAGAGCTAGAAATATTGAAAACCAAGATCAAGCTGTTTAAATTTGCTTTTCAGCTATCCAAAAATAACTGGAAAGCCAGAGGGCTAAAATAACTAAAAAGCTATTTTAGACAGCTTTAGCCCAGCATTTAATCTTTTCAGAACGACAGACGCCGTCATAACCCGCTTCATAAAAATGAGAAATCAGTTAAAAAGTATCATGAAGGAATTTCGTAAAAAGCAAAGAAAGACAATATAAATGACCAGCTTTTGCATAGAAATTAGAACTCTTCTGGCACAGAAGCAATTCGTCATACAATTCGCATGCATACCTAAACACAAAGCAAGCCAATGAAAGAATGAGAGCAGTACTTACATTAATCTATACTTGACGGAGACCCCGAGAACCTCGTATTAGCTCCTAATAAAGAATTGCGTCTGAGAAAAGAGGAGGAGAAACACGAGAAGAGAGCAGCAGAGTACAAATTGGCAAACTATATTATTTGTGGTAGGTGATTAATTAATTACACAAGAAAAAAACAGCTGTTTGTTTGGTTTTCGATACCCTCGGACGAAGGTTCGTGTTTTATAACTTTGCAGTCTTGAAGAAAAAAGAAGAAACCGAAATAGAAGGGTATGGAGACAAACCGATTAGCCTGATAATTATTCTATACATATATTTGTGTAGCAGATCGTTTTAATCTATAAAATGATTTGTTACAGTTAGTCAGATAAAAAGAGTTACATTCAATCAAGATTTATGAGATTAGAAAACTCGCGCTTCCCGAGGCGCCACATCTTTTGATTGGAGCATTCACCCAAATTAAAAACCAAAATGGTTTGACTTTAATATACGGGTCAGTCCAACCGGATCCGGTTTTGCAATTTTCGTCCCCGGTTTTGGTACAGAACTACAGATGGCAAACTTATGCCATAGTTTATTGACCGCACGTATATTGTTAACAACTTATCATGGTTTTGATATTTTTATTTTTAAATTTTAAACAATCAATCTAAAAAATTAAACATGATCTCTGTATATTATAAAAATATACTTAGAAATCAAATTTTATATTTTTTAAAATTTTTTACAATTTATTTAAATAGATAAAAAATCACTACTTTCAGATGGTCTATAATTTTTAAATCAACTGATTTGATATCTATTTAGAAAACTAGTAAAAAAAAAAATCTAAAGAGATGTAAAATTTCATCTCTAAGTATATTTTTAAATATAAAGATTATATTTAACGCTTGGAATAAGTTTTTTGAACTTTAAAGATAAAAAATTAAAAATATTAATCTATAGTACAAATCAATCTATAATATACATATTATGATAGTCTTACTCTTTACATTAAGCATATATTAATGGTGTCGAAAAACAGAACATTTTTTTTGTCCATCCCACCTTTTTCACATGAATAACAAGATTGTTCTAGTTTTCAAAAATACAACTACACGTCTACACTAAGATTAATTTTAGACGCATGTGTTTAATAAATTTGATTAAATTTGTGCATTCAAACAATTAAAATTTATTAAGAAATTAAATTTTACTAAGTACAGCACATATATTGGATATGTGAAAGTCTAAATGCATTCATTCACAATTTAATCAGAATGCATACTTTAAGGCCTTCATGGATTTAATTTGTGAATTGCACTCAGGGAATAAAATATAAGTAATTTTAAACTATTATCAAATATTAAAAATAAGAATATAAAGTTGATGTCAAATAACGCAAAAAATGCAAAAAAGAGAATCAAGATTAGCGGGTTCGGGTTTGTGGAGTTTTAATCTGAGCTGGCGAGATTTTTGGAACCCGTTTTGCCCCCAGTTGATGCAACAAGTGGAGGGAGCTGGTTGGTTGCTGCACGCAGCTTGGCGCGAATTCACATCCTCTGAGATATCTCATATTTTGCGTGACTTTTTGGAAAATCTCAAACGTTCAAATACGTTCTTCACTAATCTCAAAGCTCAAATAATACTGGCCCCTACGATATCCCCGAATAGGAACCGGACACGTCGGTCACGCAAAATATGAGATATCTCAGAGGATTTGCACTCGCTTGGCGCCCTATACCTTTTTGGAAATTCGTATCCTCTGCATTAAATTAAAAGGGAATCTTAACCATCCAATCTGTTTTAAAATTCGTGTAGACTAAATCCGCACTAATATTAAAGAATCTCTATGTCATAAGCAGGAATCGGATTAACTCCGTTTAAAATCAGACGGTTGAAATTCATTAACTCAAAAGATTCCTTTTTGAGTTAATGCAGAGGATACGCATTCCCCTTTTTGGTGGAGCAATTTGGACCACCACTGACACGCCAGCCATAAAAAGAAAGAGAGCAAAAAAAGTGCATGGATAGTTGGATACGCTCAAGTCATCAAGTGTGGTCAAAATTGGCTGTAAATCTTAAACCAGTTGTTTTCCTCTCTTGTTTTTCCATGTTTTTTTTTTCTAATGGTATTACTTCCCGTTGAATTAATAATTGACTTATTGGCTGATTGCAAGTCTTGCACTAAAATTTAAATATTTATGCAAGATTCACCCTTCGATATATAATATTCACATTTTTTCAGACAAAAAAAATGGTGAACCGTATATTAATTTTTTTTTTTTGAACGAGCAAATTATTACTCTTGATTGGAATACGCCCCAACGCTATCTACATTGCTTTTATGGTCATTATTATTAGTTAAATCAGTTCATGATAAATTATTCAGATTAAATAAATACTAACACATATAAAATTTTGAATGATTATGTTGAGAAATAGGATCTAGGATCTCAGATTAATAATCATCATAGATCTAGAAATAGAAGGCTAGGATGAAATCAAGGAAGTAAAGGGGCCTCCTTGCATATATTCAACAAATAGGTATACTGTACATAGGTACAAGGTACAAACGGTAACAAAACAGTAGCTTAGATGTTTGTAATATATATAGGAATGGTAACAGTGTAAAGAAGAAAAAAAAATGAAATAATTATTTTCTCAAAATAATCTCTCCTCAGAAATTGCATAAATTCAACATGGTATCAGAGCATCAGTCTCTGTGACCGAAAAAATCTCTTCCAAATTCTTACCAGCAAAACTGGTATATACACAAGCAAAATCAAAACCCATAAACAGAATTCTAGCACGTCAAAGAGATGGCTTCAGAGGGGCAGCATTCGAAAGAAGCCACCAATACCTCAAAACTCACAAACTCATTGCTCAACGGCCAAAACTATCTCTCATGGGCAAGTGCCGCAAGATTATCTCTCAGTGGAAGAGAGGTTTTAGAATTCATCACAGGAGAATCTGTAAAGCCGGTTCCAAAGAAGAAAGATGAGGCAACTGAGGCCGAAAAAAAGGCAAGAAAACAGTGGCAATCTAAGAATGACAGAGTCATGACATGGATCATGCAATCCATGGAGCCGAGTGTTTCAGAAATATTCCTTGGCCATGAAACAGCTTTCTCACTGTGGGAAGGCATAAAAACGATGTATGGCCGACAAAACAACAATTCCCACATTTATCGATTAAAACTAGAAATCCAGCAAGAACAACAAGGGTCAAGGAGTAATATAGAGTACCTGGGTGCTCTTCAAAAGAAATGGCATGAACTTCGAGTTTATCGGCCACCCATACCAGATCTAATAGCCATTCAGAGAGAAGAAGAAGATAAAATCTTCCAATATCTCGCGGGTCTCAATCCAAGCTATAAAGCCGTGAAATCACAACTTCTTTTAACAACTTCCCTTCCCTCCTTTGCTCAAATTACCACCATGGTGGAGCAAGAAGAAAGCCGACGGCTTGCTATGAGTGGTCCACAAGTCGGTGGCAGGGAGGGACACGAGACTCATAGCTTTGCCACAAAAAACCCCAATTTCGAAAAAAACCCTAACTTCCCAAATTACTCAAACCGATCAAGTATCAAGGGAGATAGATGCTCTCACTGCAAAAAGGAGGGTCACCAAGCCGAAAAATGCTATTTTCTTCACCCACATCTCAGGCCGAAGTGGTGGGATTCAAAGAGGGGAGGGGGAGACATGAAAATGGCGGACTGGAATGAAGGAAAGAAGAGAAAGAAAGGGACTGAGTCGCGGACTGAGTCGCGTGGGGGTTTTTCTGCTCAAACTGAACCCAACCGGCCAATAAAAATGATTGGTTCAAGTGAACCAGGGTCTAACCCAGATGGCGCTGGCGGGTCAAGCGGGTCAGATCCGATGCAGCAGTTTTTTGAGCAGTTCTCTGTGTGGTTCTCCAAGAAAAATTCAAACAACACTTGTGGTATTGTCTCTAACTCAAATTATTTAAATTTGTATAATCAAATAATTATAGATAGCGGTGCCACTGACCATATGTTTGGAAATAAAGACCTTCTTACAAATTTAGACATGGCAAAAAATAATCAATTTGTATTAGTGGCCAACGGTATGAAAGCACAAATTAATGGTGTAGGAGAAATTGATATTTTTAACAAAAAAGTTCATAATGTTCTATATCTTGATACATTCCCTATAAATCTAATTTCCGTAAAAAAACTAACATATGAGTTTAATTGTGACGTAATTTTCTCATATAAAAATGTTATCTTTCAGGACCGGGAAACCGGGAGAAAGATTGGGGAAGGTTTTCTTGAAAATGGACACTATCTCTTGAATTTACAAGAATTAAACGTTTGTGCTTCCGCTAAATCTATTAACCAAGACATTTGGCATAAGAGGCTTGGGCATCCTTCCAACAAGATTTTAAATAGTGCACTAGATTTTTCATTTTCAAATTGTGTCAATTGTGATATATGCAAGTTGGCAAAACAAACAAAGCTTCATTTTTTCCAATCAAATAGCAAAAGTGAAGCATTGTTTGATTTAGTTCACTCCGATGTATGGGGTCCGGCCCCAATTAACTCTTATAATGGATTCAAATATTTTGTTATATTTATTGATGATTTTTCTAGAACTACTTGGTTGTATTTATTAAAATCAAAAGATGAGGTTTTCAATTGCTTTCAAGAATTTCTATGTCTCATAGAAAATCAATTTGATGCAAAACTTAAAATGTTTAGATCGGATAATGGAACGGAATTTGTAAACAAAAATTTCACAACGTTTTTTAAAGAAAAAGGAATCATACATCAAACTACTTGCATAAACACTCCCGAGCAAAATGGAGTGTCGGAAAGAAAAAATAGACATCTATTGGAAATGACACGTGCATTACTATTTCAAAATAATGTTCCAAAAAAATTTTGGTCGGATGCCATCCTTTGCGCCACTCATTTAATAAATAGATTACCAAGCGTTATTTTACAAAATAAAAGTCCAATGGAAATCCTTTACCAACGAAAAATTAATTTTGATTATCTAAGAGTATTTGGTTGCGTATGCTTTGTAAAAATTAAAAGAAAAGATAAATTTGACTATATGTCAACCAAAACCATTTTTTTGGGATATTCCTCATTTAAAAAGGGATATAAGTGTTATGATCCTATAACAAAAAAATTATTTACGTCTAGAGACGTTATATTTTGTGAAGATAAGCCATATTTCAAAACAATGGAAATGAGTGAGACACCACATGCAAGTGACCAAATAAATTTGGAACCAACGGTACTACCTCATGTAAATGACCAATTAGTTACACAAGATAATGACCAAGAGGTTGAGACAAGTGTTGTTGAAGAAACAATAGAAAATATTGAAACCAATGATAATGAGATAGAAGAAAATCAAGAAGTTAGACGGTCCATAAGAACACCAATACCGTCCACTAGACTTAGAGACTATGAGACCTATACGGTGCAATACCCTATACAAGAATTCATATCATATAAAAATATTTCTTCTTCTTATAATGCATTTCTCACCTCCATTGAGAGAACACTAGAACCAAATAACTACTAAGAAGCCATAATTGATCCGGTATGGTGTGGTGCCATGAAGGAAGAACTAAGAGCTCTTGAAAAAAATGGGACATGGGTAATTGTACAATTACCAAAAAACAAAAAACCCGTTGGTTGCAAATGGGTATACAAAACCAAATATAATAGTGATGGTACCATAGAACGGTACAAGGCTAGATTAGTTGCCAAAGGGTATACTCAAACATATGGAATAGATTACAATGAAACCTTTGCCCCGGTAGCTAAAATGAATACCGTTAGAATTTTATTTTCTATTGCGACGAATAACAATTGGAATTTGTACCAAATGGATGTAAAAAACGCCTTTCTTCAAGGAACACTTGAAGAAGAGGTATATATGAACCTACCACCCGGCCATAAATTGGAAAACAATTCTAATTTAGTTTGTAGGTTAAATAAATCGATTTATGGATTGAAGCAATCTCCACGGGCTTGGTATGGAAAACTTAGCTCTTATTTAATTTCTTGCAAGTTTAAAATTTGTAGTGCCGATCATTCATTATTTATTAAAAATGATGGAGAAAATATAACCCTTGTACTAGTATATGTAGATGATATTATAGTTACCGGAAATAACGTAGAAGAAATTAAAAGAGTTAAAAGCCAATTAAAGGAAAAATTTGACATCAAAGACCTTGGATATTTAAAATATTTTCTAGGAATAGAGGTAGCACATTCAAAATTGGGACTCTTCATCTCCCAAAGAAAGTATACTTTAGACCTCTTAAAGGAAACCGGTAAATTAGGATGCAAACCAATCTCTACCCCAATTGATAACCGGCATAAATTAAATGATGAGGATGGTGAACCAATTAAAGACATAAACCAATTTCAAAGGCTAGTTGGAAAGCTAATTTATCTAACGGTCACCCGTCCGGATATTTCTTTTTCCGTAAGCCAAATTAGTAGATTCATGCACTCACCAAGAACTCCACACCTAGAGGCAATAAATAGAATTTTAAGGTATTTAAAGAAAAATCCCGGCAAGGGAATTTGGATGAAAAACAATAATTCTAATATCATATGTGGCTATTCCGATGCAGATTGGGCTGGAAGTTTTGATAGAAAATCCACTACCGGCTTTTGCACATTTGTAGGCGGAAATTTAGTCACATGGAAAAGCAAGAAACAAAACGTTGTGGCACGATCTAGCGCGGAGGCGGAATATCGTGCCATGGCGTCAACCGCATGCGAATTAACTTGGATAAAACATCTACTCAAAGAAATAGGCATTGCTTGTGATCAACCAATGAAGATGTATTGTGATAATAACTCCGCAAGACATATCGCATCGAATCCGGTATTCCATGAGCGAACCAAACATATAGAAGTGGATTGTCACTTCATTAGAGAAAAAGTTCAAGCAAAGGAAATAGAAACACCATACGTTAAGAGTGAAGATCAACTAGCGGATATCCTCACCAAAGGCTTGGACCCGAGTTCATTTGAAAAAATTTCAAGCAAGCTAGGATTGTATGATATATACATTCCAAGCTTGAGGGGGAGTGTTGAGAAATAGGATCTAGGATCTCAGATTAATAATCATTATAGATCTAGAAATAGAAGGCTATGATTAAATCAAGGAAGTAAAGGGGCCTCCTTGCATATATTCAACAAATAGGTATACTGTACATAGGTACAAGGTACAAACGGTAACAAAACAGTAGCTTAGATGTTTGTAATATATATAGGAATGGTAACAGTGTAAAGAAGAAGAAAAAATGAAATAATTGTTTTCTCAAAATAATCTCTCCTCAGAAATTGCATAAATTCAACAGATTATATATTATTTTTTATCCGGTCCGAATCGGTTATAAAAAAAATGTTCTTGTAACATTCCAATTAAATTAGAATTTACAATTTTTAATAGTAATTCTGATGAAATCAAACTAGTACAACATTATATATATTTTAGAAAAGTAGTCGTTCACTTTGTTGCACCTTCTAAGACGGCACCAACTGAGATGATTCAATACCTTAAGTCATAATACCTTTTTATCTCACCAATTTCAATTTTCACCGAGAACGGCGAAGTTATTTTATATATTATATTATTGTATTATTTTGGATTTAAGAAATCCAACGCCGATTTTTTATCATCTGCAGCGTTTAAAAATAAATAAATATATGACATCGCTTTTGAAAATTTTAGGAAAATTATGACGTTACAGTTCATAATGGCATGATAAATTATTATTTTTTTCTAAAAAAGAAGCTAGAATACTATGTATGTGCAACATGAAAGGATTTATCGCTGTCATGCTCTGTTCCGAAATTTTCCAAAAAAATATTATAATCTTTTTGTTTTTTTAATGCTACACAAACACAATACACATAAAAGCTAAAAAGTTAAGCCCTTCACAGAAATCACCATACCCTTTTGCCCTTTATTTGACGAGCAAAGATGCAATCACGTGATTTTTTAAGAAGTATTCAGCGGATGTACTTTTTTTAGGATTTTTTAAGGGAACTCATTTTTACAGCGTGATTTTTAATGCGTACAGTGTTTGAATTTTTTACGAACCAAAATGCCTCTATAGTGAAGTAATAGAAAAAGAGGAAACAGGACAGGAGATGAGCTGGACAGAGGCCTTTTGGTCTATCAAAAAATCGAACGATGTACGTATCAAAAATTACTCTGTAAAAATAGTTCCCTTTTTTAAGAAGGGATCAGCAGATGGACACTTGAATCCAAAACAGAAGTCATCGTATGGAATATTCTGCTCAATATAAATCGTATCCAGTGGATTTAACTTTTAAGCCAATAATAAGTGGCGGATACTACAGCTGAAAGAAACAGTTGTTTGGTTTGGACTTGAATTAATACCCCTTCCAGAAATCAAAGGTTTTATTTGTATATATATATTTGGTTCTTAGAAAGAATGTAAAGCCAAGGAGGGAAGCAAATCTGCTTCTTTTATTGAGAAAAGGAGGACCTTCCTATTCTTCAATTCGAACCGTTCAAAATCGATCAAACGGCTTTAATTATATTTATCTTTTATACCAATATAATATATTAAAACGAATCAGATGTAATTGAAGCCGTTTGATCGATTTTGAACGGTTCGGATTGGAGAATAAGAGGGTCCTCCTTTTCTCAAGAACTAGGCTTATGGTGGTTTCGACTTCTCTCCAATTGTATTAAAATTGGATTTTACTGACGGAAAAGTTTCTCGTTATATTGCTTCTTTTGAGATTAAATTCAAAGATTTTTTTTTAATATCATTCTGAGATTTTTTTTTGGCATAATTAATTAGACTTAAATTGTTATCAAATTACAGAAGTGAAGCTAGAAAATTGATACCGAGGGGCTGAAAAATATGGACAAGATTACAAAATTTTAAATTATAGAAAGACCTAACACCCTTTGTCCTTACTAACAAATACAATTAAATCCATCTAATCTGAAATAGACGGTTGAGCATAACCATCTAATAATTAAAATTAATGAGAGCAGTCCAAATTGACTGGTTAAATATCTACGGAAAATAAAGTTGAACTAGCGATCGAGTGGTGAAGCTCATCAAGAGTTCATCAAGAGTTACGGTGAGCTAAATTTCAAAATCTATTGAATTTATTATAAATGTCAGATTAAACTATTGAAATTGATATACTTCAGGAGTGATGTGTATGCATGTCAAATTTATAAATTTTTGAATTAGTTTAGTATAAAGTCAAGCGGTCAAAAAATAATGATATGTCAATGCATTTAATTTTTTTTTTGACAACTCGATTTTATACTAAATTAATTCAAAAATTATAAATTTAATATGTCAATGTATTTGATTTCAACAATTCGAATTCACCATTTAAAATCATTTCGATAGATTTTAAAATTAAACTCACCAAATAATTTGTGATCTTAACACCCTAGTTCTAGTCCGGAAAATATTTATTTTTGTTTTTTGTTGAGTGGTATACAATAAACGGTGATTGATACAGAATTAGAAATATATTATTCTTCTTCTGTTCGAGTTATCTAAGTTCGAATTATCAAATTTGATCTACTTTGAAGGAACAATATAAAGAAATATAAAGAAGATGTAGTGATCAAATTTGATTATTCTTCTTCTGTTCGAGTCATCTAAGTTTGAATTTATTTTTGTAAGCACTCTGATTTGAGTCACGTTCCGTGTAGTGATCATATTATATTTTTACGTACCGGTTGTGCTATGATTAAATTGGGATGGACAATCACAGCACATTAGTTACACAATGACTAATCACGTTTAACTTTTTTTTTTCATAATTATAGTACGTGTTGTAACAGTCTTGATTACACGTGACTTGCGAGACCACATGTCATGTGGTGCTGTGATCAGACTAGTTCACATGTTGTGCTATGCCTATCAATTTTCTGAAGAATGGCCATGACACTGGATATGTGAGTCGCAACATGTGACCGACACATGTGCCATGATGTATTCGGCCACGACGCGACCTTTTAACATCCTAAGCGAGGTTATGTAATATGCATATTACATATTGTCTTGCTATATAAACTCATATTTCAATTTTTAAAGTCTAAATAGTTAAACTGAAGTATAGGGGTGGCAACGAGCTGTTAAAGAGCGAGCTAGGCCACATTCGTACTCGGCTTGTTAGTGTATCAAGCTGAGCGAGCGAGTTTAGATTTTAGGTCCTGAGCTAAAACTATTGCTCAAGACCGACTCGTGACTTGTCCGAGCGAGCCGAGCTAGCTCGTTATTAACTTGGCAGATTTATAATTTTGTATATTTTTTTCCTGCTATATCTTAAATTTTCATAACAGATCTTATCAATTATGGCTAAAATAAAATAATATTTATATGACTAATTACTGAGGAATGCTCTTAATTCAATTGTAATTAAGCAAATCAACTACTATAAATTAAGTTTACAGCTAAATTCATACATACAAATATATCAAAATCCTAAATTCATACAAATATATTCACAGAATAAATTCATGCATACCAAATCAAACAAATTCATACAAATTAACTTAATTGCTTATAATTAATTCACACATATTTCATATAAAATTACCAATCAATTTAAACACAGTCCAAAGTGCAATTGTCATAACACTGACTATAACATTCATAGACCATAATATCCCCAATCTGAAGTGAATGGATCCGATTAAACAATTAAACTATGTATATTAAATAGCTCGTTAACGACCGAGCTGGCTTGTGCCGAGCCAGGCCATACTCAAACTCATTAATTCTGGCTCGAGTATGTAGCGAGCGAGCTAATTTTAACTCGATTCACTAACGAACGAGCTGTTACCGATCAAGTCACGGACGAATACCAAGCGGGCCACGAGTCACCAACTTTTTTGCCAATCCTAAACTGAACCATTCAAAATGATTGAAAATGTACTTGCATATAATTTTTTTTACTATTCTTTAGATAAATAGAAAAACACTTTATTTGAAAATTTTGAATCATTCAAAAACAACAATTTCCTAACTATCTAAGAAAATAGTAAATTCTCATAAATTTAAAAATAAAAATAAAAATTTATAACACAAATTAATTCGTGCATATGACCATAGCCGCACTCATAACACAAATTAATTCGTGCCTAGCCAAGTTAATGGTTAATGTTGAAACGTGGCAAGATCAACGGTCAATTAAGTGACAATATAATTTGCGGCGAAGGTGAAATTAACACTTGAGAACCGCTGTATTCTTGTTCCTATATAGTTGTTGGAGGTATTTTTTAAAATTTTATAAGAAAACAAAATTTATTAATGACGTCAATATTAAATGTTCATAATTTTTTAAAAAGATTTTGTATCCATCATAACTTGTAAAATAATCAATTTTCCATAATAACATCTTAATATCTAACAAACAGATTTAATTTTCCTTCACATCGGAATATGAATATGAACTTTTGATGTATTTTACATAATTAGACTCCGGACTACTAACACCTTATTTGGATGGAGAGCAGAGGAAGGGAGGGAATGGAAAGAAGAGAAAATTTTCAGTCGAATCGTGTTTAATTGACATAATTATGTCGGAGGTGAAACGTTTAAACTTATATCATTGTAATCAATAGAATCGGTTTCCCTTCTAATTTGAAATGTAACGGATGTAAAAGTTTTTTGTTACAAATGTTTTTAGAAAATATAACACAAACGTCAAATCCTATATCTTACCTATATATTCTAATACAAGTTTTTTATCACAAACCTATAACAACCATCAAATTTCTCATTAACCTTCTAAATTTTAATCAACCAAATAAGAAATACGACAGAAAGAAAAATTTAATTAAATTTTTTCCATTAATCATCCAAACACAAAAAAAATTAAATATATTAATCTTCTTTTTTATTCCATTTCATTCCCTTCTATTTTTGACCTCCTCTTCCTTTCTCTACTCTTCATCCAAACAGGGTGTAAACATCCGAACAATTTCACATCAAAACTCAGAATTTTAAGACCAGTAAAAAAAAAAAAAAAACAGAGCACTATTTATCAATTAACTAAAAAGAGAGAGAGCCCATTTTATCAACTACTCATGAAGGAAAGAAGAAAATGCACGAGCCAAAATAAGCTACAGGAACTTTACAGGCTATAACACAGGTATCAAATAAATAAGTACTCACAACTACGAAGACCCTTTTAATGATGAAAATTTTGTAATATTATAATCACAAGCAAATTGAGTAAACATCATAATCTAAAAAAAAAGTATATATGTGGATAACATACCAACACTGCAACCAGATTGCAACCAATTGTTACAGCAAATCAAGATCTTCGACATCCCTGTCGGGCTATCGGATGGAATCCATATCCTCTGCATTAACGCACCGTTTGAGTAAAGTTTTTGGACCGTGTGATCTAATTTCGAGCCAATCCAGCCCACGCCTACAACGCTCGGGGCCCTTTATTGTTAGTGCGGATTTAAAATGAACGGTCCAGATCTTATTTCAAATGGTGCGTTAATACAGAGGATACAAAATCGTATCGACTATAGAAACAAGGATTTCGTTAATAATTTCTTTCAAAGGTTGTGTCTGGACTCTAGAGTAAGCGAGGAAGAAAAGGAGACTAAGCAGAGAACTAATGCAAGAGAAGTGACAGCCCGATTTAGCAGTTTCCATTCTCAATTACTCTGCAGAGGAGAAATTCCAGCCTTTGACCATTTGTCTTTCAAATTTTCATTCTTCATTCCACTTATATGTTCTCTTCTTTCATATACCTTCCCACCAATAGAGGAGACTAATAGGAATAACCAAACCACGTCTACAGAATGCCAGTACCATGTTGCTTCAAAGCCAACGTAGAAAAGCAAAGTCTTGAATTCCTTCTTGTTCAATTTAAATTATGTCTAACTGTTAAGGGATACATCATTTAAAAAAGAGTGTATATTTGCCAAATTAACTTTTAAAATAATTAAATAACAGATTTAATGAATAAAAGGGGATAAAAAAATATTAAATTTTTATGGGTATATTGAAAGCTTTGATGGGTACTAAAATTATTGGCAAATGGTATCAAGTTTCTACCATTGATGCATATATATGAACTGATGAACATCTTTATATCTTGTACTCAGCTGTAATCTCTCTTTTTTATTCTTGACATTTTTTTGTTGTTTTTTTAACACCTCGAAAACAATAAATATATTCAAGGGCTTTATATTGACCTCGACAATATTTTAGATACCTCTTATGAAAATTGAACATGCATCTCATAGCAAAGTGACGAGGCCTATTAACAATTAAAGACAATTCTGTACATGTTATTTTTCGTAGTCTTATTTATGCATTTTTTTTTTAAGAAAAAAGAAGTACGTATTTGGTATTCCCACTGAGTTTTCATTAACAGAAAAACCATTATAAGGTCAACAGGTACCACCACTATGGTACCAGCAAACAGATAGTTCAAAGCACAATAAAACCAAGCTCAAATAAGATAAAACCTACCACATAGATCCATAACAGAACACAAAACATAAACTAAACAACACTTAGAACATCCAACAGAATATGCATATAAACCCTTAGTAGTCTTATGTATGCATTTCAGCGGAAAAAAAAAATATTATTTTGGCTTTTGAACTAATCCAATTTAACTCGAAATATATGTTCAAATTATCTCAAGTCTACCAGTTTATAGTTACAAGTCAAAACTCAAAAATACTCCATTTCATATTGTGAAAGTAAGAATTCTATGAAGCACAGCAGCAGCATCACCACTAACTTGGCCTACCAACTGCTACACCAACGCTATATATAGCAATTGCCTCAACTTGTGTCCCAAATCCACCTCTGCCTGGGTCTCACCTCGTGTCACACTCAAGCCTTGGAGCGAGCCGCTATTGCCATAGCTCCAGAAAGGCTTGGAGCCACTATCGTTGCTCCCTCCACGCATTTGAACCACTTCTCATAGATTCTAGGTGGCTTTGTAAATGTTGTAATTTTACCCTAACATGTACTGATATAGTTAAGCAACTGTTGGAAGGATGGCCCCAACTATCATGCCATAAAGACAAAGCTGTAAACAATACAATGCAGAGTGCCATACTTGAAAACAATATCGAGCTGGTGAAGATATTCTTAGAATACGATCATAATTTGGCATATAGTAAGCATGAACCAACAAAACTTCCATTCACTGTTGCAGTGCAAAAATGCTATATGTCGATTGCAAAAGAGATCATGAGCACTTGCCCTGACTCTGTTTATACTCCCGACAAAAATGGGGATAATGCACTCCACGCTATTTTATTATGAGAAAACCAAATTTTATCGACTACATACTCAGAACATCCCAGCTTTATAGGCTTATTAAGCAAGCAACAATGGCAAGCTTCCCATAATTAATACACTGTCAAGCTGCTTAATAAACCTAGCAAGCTGGGGTGTTCTGAGTATGTAGCCGATTAAATCTGGTTTCTCAAATAAAATAGCATGAGTGCATGATACCCATCATTGTTTCGAATATAAACAAAGTAGGGGCAAGTGCTCATGATATCTTTTGCAATCAACAGATAACCCTTTTGCGTTGCTACATTAAATGAAGTAAGTTATGTAGATTCATGCTTGATATATGTCAAATGATGATTGTATTCTAAGAGTATCTTCACCAGCTCGAGATTGTTTCAACTATAGCTCGGGGGGTTTGGGTCCAAACTCGGTCCGGCTCAATTTATGAAGTCAGCAAAGCCAGTTCGAACTCGGCCCGTCCAATTCATGTTCAATATTGAGCCTGGTTTGGACTCAGCCCGTTCACCTTACGATCAGTTCAGAAAAGTCCGTCCAAATCACATGTAGTTCAGAAAAAGCCCGTCCAATTGACATACACTGAAGAAACCTGAAGATAAGATTATGCAACCACAAAAAGAACACAAAGAAAAACTGTTAGATGCCAATTTTAAAAAGATCGGATCTTCAAATAAATTGAAGATATCTACAGTCAATCAGAACATCTTTAAAAAAAGAGTATCAAAGCAGTCAACAAATCATAATATCTCAAACTGAGTTCAGATAAAATACTTCAACTCAATAATAGGAATCATTTTGTAACACACAAATTAGAAATGCTCCAGCTGTATATAATAGAAGTCAACACATACAGCTAGACAGATGGATTTTAGGAACACAGGAAATTAAGTTAAAAGCAAAATCAAAATAAATCTCTCTTAAAATCCAATAAGCAATTAGATTCTGTACTTGTGCTCTATTTATTAAAAAGAATCGACATTTTGAAGAGAGACAAACACAAGAGTTGAAGAAATATACATAATAACATATAATTGATCCAATCAGATATTACAATATTCCAGCAAAAAGACTTACAAAAATAAATAAATTAAGAGAAATAACCAAACGAGGCGGATCTTTTGCAACAGATTTCATTATTTACCCTAGTTCTATCATGTACGACAGTACGAGAGAAATAACTTTAATTTTTGCAACAACTAATTTTATTTACCGAATCAGATAGAACGAGGGAGAGAGAGGAAGGGAACGGTTACCAACAATGGAGAGGAGCAGGGAAAGTGTCGAGAAGAGGGGTCGGCGCCAAGGTTGCTCAGGAAGGGTGGCGCATCTCTAGGATGAGCGGTTTGGTACCTCCTGGAAGCGAAGATCGGAGTCTGAGAGAGAAGGTGAGATCAATCTAACCTAAAAAAGGCGCAGTAACGGACTGAGAGAGAGGTGGCGGCGGAGAGAGAAGGGAAAGATCCTTATTTGTTGAGACGTGTGAGGACTGAGGAGGCTCAAATGGGCTGTTTAATAGTTGTTCACTCTGTTTGTATTTATTAATTTTAACATGAACCTAATTTCAATTTCAGGCTTAGTTCGTATCATAACTCGTTCAATATTTAACTTTTCGGCCTGTTTGTTCACGGCCATCATGTTCACCTAGCAGGCCTGACTACAGCTCTCTCCAGCGGATTGTTTCCATTTTTGTCTTGATGGTATGATAGTTGGGCCGTCCTTCCAACAATTACTTAACTGTACCTGACAGTACATGTCACGAGAAAATTACAGCATTTACTAGTGGACTTCACATAACGGGCGGAGCTGGATTTGGGACTCTCAAGTAGAGGTAACTTGGGAATTCGTACCCTCTGAGATATCTCAAACTTTGCATGACTTTATGGATAATCCCAACCGTTAAATACGTTCCGCAAGAATCTCAAAGCACACATAATACTGACCCCCTACATTACCTCCCGAATAGGCACCGGACACGTTGGTCACGCGAAAGTTGAGATATCTCAGAGGATACGCACTCGTAACTTGGTATGGCCGTAACCATACGAATTCACATCCTCTCCAATACCTGATAAGAGAATCTTTTACAATTACTAGATCTGAACCGTTCTTTTTAAGTTGGAACGAATCTCAAAGCCCAAAATACTGCACTCCGAATACCAAACCGGTTGAAATTTGTTCTGAAACCGTTCAAACCGTAAAGTGAGGGTCATCCTCTGCAATACCGGAGAGGATACGGATTCCTATGGGACTTGGGAGGCAAAGGTAGTGGTGGCCAGGTTTGTCTTCTGACTTTTTAACTGTCCTTCATTTCACAAAACGAAATGAGTACTTTAGTTTTGTCTTCTGACTTTGAACTAGCGGACTTCAGATAATTTGAACAAATATTTCGAGTCAAATTGAGTTAGTTCAGAAGCAAAATAATAGTTTTCTCAACTGAAAACCACACGTAGTCAAACGGCTGAGTATTATCTTCAGAATAAAAAATGGCAGATTCAAAATTCGATACCTACTCTTGGGATGATTTGAGGACTTTAACCTTCACTCATACTTAAAATAAACAAAAAAATAAATAACTATGTGATGAGGTTCCAGCTTCTAATATTTTTAAAAGAGAAGCAATTGACTCTTAGTACGTGCTCGTGTAAAAAAAACTATGAAGGGGATTTCTCAGATACTTCAAAATCTGCCTTCTTTTGGTTCCTGACAACAAAGCAAAACAAGACTGATTAATTATCTGTGCCAAAAAGATGCAAGGAACTAACATAAAATGCAACCTTAATAAGCCAGGTATATTTTTGGTTTATCCTCTCAAAGTAAGGCATTGGTGAATCGGGTACCTAGGGCTATGGATTGGTCATTGCACCCCAGGTTGTCTTTCACACCTATGCTTTTCGGTTCAGATTGTATTAGTGATTATTATTATTACCTTTTACATATCTCAGTAACCTGTCAGATAAATTAATGCCCTTTCAGCAAATATTGTTTATCTGCCAACAGGAGCTGCAAGTGGATCTCAGTATACAGCCGTAATTGTTCAGTACCAATACCCAAGATATCAACCATTTTCTTTTTTTACGTTACAGAATACTAGTGTGCCATAAAAATTAAGAATTTGACTTAGCAAAAGATGTAAGGCTAGTACTGACCAGAAAACAAATGACATATCTTTCATGAGTGTACTGTAACACCAGGTATATTTCTGCATTGCTCCTTCAGTCCCTCACTGCACCGGTACACAAATAGGCTCTTGAGAGACACCGGGAGGCCTTTGAGTGGCAATGCTGAAATTTTTGGGCAGTCAGAAACCCACAACTCTTCCAGACTCACCATACAGCACAACTCAGAAGGCAGTGATTGTAGATTCACGCAATTGATGAATTTCAGTGTGCGAAGTGAGACCAGGCCTTTGAAATCCTTCTCATGTTCCATGATCAATTCAGTTGGCTGCTCATGTTGGCTGAGGCTTGAGAAATCGATTGCGAGGTGTTCAAGCAAAGCAATGTATATTGCAAGCATATCAGTAAGGGAAGATGAATTAGATATGCTTAGAACTCTGAAAGATAAGAGCTCCCCTAGCAAAGTAGAGAGAAAAGCTGGACATTTGTTTACCGACAAGCAGTTAAGCCCGGTAATGGATCCAATTCCGGGTATCAAACACAATTTTTCACAATTCTTAATTATCAACTTCTTGGCTGAGTTGCAAGACTGGAGATTTAGAACTGATAACTTGGGGCTCCTTACGACCTGTAGTTCAGCCAAAGAACTCAAGTTCAACAGCAACCTGGACATTAGACCATCGGTCAAGCCACTAACACGCAAGGTTTTAACTGATGATGGAAGGAGACTGGACCTGTTTGTTTCGATTTGATCATTTGATGGTGTCAGAGAAGAGAAGAAATCGGGGCAATCTATTACTCGCACATCTCTGAGGGAAGAAAGCTCTGTGAACCCTTCCATTTTATTAATTTTAAGACTAGGGCAATCAACTATTGTTAAATGCTCAAGCAATGCTAATGATGTAGGTATTTCAAGCAAGCATTGATCATCATCAACCGGATCTATGGGTAAACACTTTTTTAGATATAATTTTGAAAGAGAAGGTAGCTCAAGTAGCATTAGAGATAGTTGCTTGCCGGTAACACGGCATAACTCGATCAGGAGCTTCTTGACCGAAATAAACTTTGGGTAATCCAGCAGCTGCAATTGTTTGAATGAAATTCTTTGTTGGAAGCCATCCCACAAGAGTGGTGTGATGTTTGGACAATTTTTCAAGTTCATCACTCTTATTTTATTCAAATTTTGGTACACTACTTGAAAAATTCTCACAGCAGTTGCAGCACCTACATGCTTGATTTTCAAATTCCCATATCTTAGGTTTATCAACCCCAAATCTCCAGCTCTATTCACACTTACACTTGTTAGCTTGTCAGTAAATGGTAGAGGTACTGGATCACACAACATATGGCAGTTTTTGATGGTGACTTCTCTCAACAAACAAAACCCATGCTTTCCTTTAAAGGGTAACTCCTCTAATTTTTCACAATTGGTTATAACAAGCCGGGTCAAGGAAAGAAATAATTTCTCACCATCTGTTGCAACCCATTTTTTGAGAATTGGCATGTTCACCATCTCCATGTGCTCCAATGCTGGGAAGCCGTTTACCACAGAAGTGCCATAAAATTGGTCTTTGATTTCTTTCATGGCACCTAAATTAACCAAGTGTAGCTTTTTAAGACAAGGTAATTGTCCAAGAGGTGGAAGAATATCCAAAGCTTTGCAATTCTCTAAACTCAGATTCTCAAGAGAGGTTAACCACATCTTAGCATCAAACCAAGTAGGTAAGACATTACCTCCATAACCACTGACGAGAAGCTTTCTCAGGTTACCATGTGGTTTAAGACCTTCTAGCACCTCTCTTTTCGCAACAAAGCCAGACTTTGCCCTCTCCTTTTCCCATATCAAACATAGGTTTCTTAGGTGCTTCTTGTGGGCAAGCCTCGCACCTCTAGCTTCTTCCTTGGTTTCAACATTTTCAAGACCAAATATTCGCAAAGAGCCACCAAGCTCTCCTAAATTCTTTAGCTGCATTATCTCAAAGCCGCTCACTTTTCTCACACGAAACTCGGCTAGTTTCTGCAAAGATGATAGCTTCCCAATATTTGGTATCATAGAATGTAATTCTTTCTCTGCCATTAAACGATGCAAGGAAATGAGGTTATCCAAACCTTCTGGCAAATCTGAGAGGTGTTTGCACCGACTAATATCCAAAAATTGTAGGTGGTACAGATTGCACAGAGATTTAGGCAATGGTTTACCAGCTTTGGAGGTGCTTAATGCAAGATAGCGGAGGTGAATTAGGTTCTCAAAGTTCCATATTAGGTGGTTTATATCGTAATGCATGACAGTTAAGCATAAGACACGCAACTGTTTTGCTTCTCTAAATACAGTTGTAAATGTTTTTGCAAAGTATGGATCGTACTGGCCAATTAACAGAAGGGTTCTCAATTTTTCTATCTCTAGTGAACCGCACACCTCAACAAGTTGGTTTTCAAAACTCTCATTGCATTGCAACTCCTTGCTTTGTTGGTCCTTACCATATGCAAATTTAGTGATAATAGATAAATGACGAACAGTAGCTGGGACATCTCTTATGTTGGACCCATCAATACATAAGCATTCGTCCAGAGAAACCATTTGTGCCAGGTCATGCATCAGATCATGCATCATGTATTTACCATGAAAATGGTCTTTTTCAAAAAATGCCCAATCCAACAACATATTCAAATATTCATTCCCTATCTCCTCGACCCTTTTGCCCTGCTGCATAGGGATGAAACCTTGAGCAACCCATAAATACACCAATTCTTTACTATCAAAACTATATTTCTTTGGAAATAGCGAGCAATATGCAAAGCATCGCTGGAGTGAGAAGGGTAGATGGTTATAACTCAATTTGAGCGTGGGTATGATATCACCATCATCTTGCAAAAATTTCCAAGCATTGGAATTTAAGATCCTCTTCCAATGTACAACATCATGGTTTCTTTTTAAAAGCCCGCCAACACTTTTAGCAGCTAATGGGTAACCGTTTAGTTGTTTTGCAATTTCTTTCCCAATAAATTCTAAGTATTCGGAATTCTCAATTTTCACTGGCCCAAAAGCACATGCTTCAAATAAGGACCAAAACTCGCCATCATTTACACCATCCAATTGGATAATTTTTTTTGCACCAAGCTTTTCTACAAGCGAATTTTGCCTAGTCGTTACCAAGATAACATTACCCTTCTTTTCACCAAATCTCATTGGAGCCAGTAGTGTCTCCCAACATTTTGCATCCTTCAACTCCCACATACCATCTAATACAAGCAAAAACCGACTTACTTTCTTTAATTTTTCTTCAAGGATCTCTTGAAGCATATTTAAAGAATGAATCTCGGCATGTCTGTCTCTGCTAAAATGCTCCAACATGTCATGTGTAACGCTCACCTCGTCAAAGCTAGCAGAGACAGAAACCCACATTTGTAGATCATAGAGCTCTTTTATTCTGGGATGATTGTATATATGTCTGGCAAGAGTAGTTTTCCCAATACCCCCATTGCCAACTATTGGTAAAACCGAGATAACTTCATCACTGAAGCTACTGCTCAAGAGCTTTAGTATATGTTTTACCTCTCTGTCTCTCCCAATCATTTTAACTGTGATATATTTGGTGGTCTGGTTTTTTTCTGTTGGTATCTTGTGAATTTCCTCACCAATAGAATGGAGGCTTTCTAGGTTTAGCCCCCGCATCACACTATCACCAATTATATTAAACTTCATAATGATTTCTTTAATTTGAGATGAGATTCTACTTCGGTCAAGCCTGATTCCTTCGATCTTCGGAGAGGTGATATCAGCCGGGCTTCCAAATCCAAATCTGGAAGCAAGGTTAGCTATAGAAGTGGTGACAATTTGGCGAGTAGAGGTTACGGTTGGTGCCATTACCTGCGCATATTGTCAAAAAAGTTAGCAATATCTTGGGAGCTCATTAACACAGTAACCGGTAACAGGATCTCTATCAGAATGATCTAACTAATATATAATTATTGTGAAACTAATCCACATTCCTAGAGGAACCAGAAATGCCAGCCCGGTCAGGCTTGGTTCACCGCAAACAAGTTGGGGTCCTTTCTCATTAGTTCCAGTATCGGGTCTCAGATCATTTTGTTTTGGTAATTTTCAGACACGAATGATCATGTATCAATGTAAATTTAAGCAGTCCTTTTCATATTAATCTCCTGACACCAAGCACTGTTGTATACCGGCAAGAATAACACAACAAAACCATTATATAGTACTTAGCAATTCTAAGAGTGTATTTCTTTTTTGTCCATGCCTAACTAGTAAGAAATAGTACACGGTGTCCCGAGCCCACCAGACCAGAGGCCTCTATACTAGAAGTATGTAACAGACTAACAGTACAGGTACCTAACCATCTAACATGACCGTTCTCAACTGGATACACTGCTCCTAAAATAAAAGAAATAAACAAATCTCAAATTCAAACTACATTGTCATCTATCTCTCACCTGCTGCTTCCCAGGGCCCTCGACCTGTGTCTGAAGCCTGTAAAAATCCAACTCGTCCACCAAATCCTCCGCTGCAAGTGCGACATACTCCAGTTCGTTGAGGCACTTCGCCAGAGCCGTACTTCCGATCTCCCGGCGGCCCCTGGCGGCCTCCAGCAGCACGCTGGTCCTGTTGACGTGAGTGAGGAGCAGCTCAATCTCCTCCCGGAGATGCGCGCGCGAGGCCCAGGCCTGGAGAGCAGTGTCAGCCAGTTTGTCGAAGATCATTTGCACGACCCAGCCAGCCATGGCCAACGCCGTCGACGGATCCATTGGGGAAATAAGAGAGGTTGAAAGATAAGAGTTGAAGTTGGGGGTTTGATGGGTTTTGGTTTTGCGAGAGAGAGAGAGAGATGGGAGGGACGAGGGGTTTGACTGTTGGAGAGATTATGGTTGGTTGACCTTTTGGTGAATATTTAAAGTTTTGGCGGGATCCTTTGTGGAAATCATAGATATTTGTTTAGTGTTCTGAGATTCTGACATGATGATTCCATTTAGTGTTGTAAAAAGGGTCGATTAGTTGTTGGCGGCAATCAAACTGTTACGGATTTTTCTAATTAATCGGCCTATTATTTTCGATTATGGCTGATTATTACTAATTAATCACGTAACAGTATTTTATTCGTCTAACGAACGCATACTGTTATTTATAACATTGATTCCAATAGATTTATCAGCTGAGGATGTCAGGTCAGTAATATTATGGTATGAAATACTATTTCTGTAATTGCTGCAGGAAATCTGCATCAAGTTTGAAATGCTTGCAACTTCGTCAGCCGGCCGGCACATGTTGACCGTCCAAATGTCCCGAAAATTCAGATCATCTGTGGTTGATACGAAATGTAACACACGATGCGCGGTTGTTCCTCACATAACGTCATAACCTCATAAAATTTTAGCATCTGTAGTAGATCATAGTAATAAGTTTATTCATTTTAACCACAATTATGAATTGTTAAATGAATTGAACTGAACTTTTTGTAATTTTTCGGGAAAAATATCTTTCTTAAAACTTCTAAATTTTGATATATTTATATTATAAGTGAGGCTACGGTACTTTGTTCAAATTATTCGTGAGTTTCGAATTTATATCTTGGGAATCTTTCTATCTTTCCTAACTAAAGGGTGTAAACAGAGCGGATTTAGAGCAGATAATGCTAATACCATATCCGTATCCGTCTTTCAATGAGCGGATATGGATATGGATAGTAAACGGATATCAAAATTTAAAATCATATCTGTTTTAAACGGATACAGAGCGAATAATCTATAGATACGGATTCGGATATAGATACAAAACGAATAATTGAGTTATGCACTTTAAGATACAAAAGAATGACTTGTTGTTGTCTTAAAATAGTGGCTAAAATCAATTTAACAGAGATTAAAAACATACTACATTCACGGGCTAAAGTCTTGAATAGAAAAAAATAGAGAGTGAAGAAATTGAGGTAAAAAGAAAAGGAAATTGCGTTATTGTAGCACTATCATCTGTGAAAAAAAGATTAAATTAAAAACCATATCGTATTATCATTTATACTACAACCAAGACTGAAATGAATATGAGATAATATATAACAACTTATATCCGGAGCAGTAAAGTCAAAACTGGTTGAGAGTAATTTTGGATTCGAATAATTGCGAATACAAATACGAATCCGGATATTCACCTTCATAAAATTATCCATATCCGTCAATTTTTCACCATATACAAAAATTATCCGTATCGTATCCGCAATTATCCGTATTCGTTTAATCCAAATTCGGATAATCTCCGAATACGGAGCGAATTATCCATATCCGTTTACACCCCTACCTGTAATACACTAAAATATATTTTTTTAATCCGTCTAACAAATCTATACCATGCTTTTATTATTGTTTCCTCTTTAGATCATCATCATCATCATTATTGCTGTTGTTATATTGTGTATTATTATAAGTTCATAACTACCTTTTGAAGATCCTAAGACGATACAAAGTACAGTTATCATACTCGTTTGTTAGTTACATTAAATTAGACGATTCAATCCACTACTGTTGAAAATGAAGACGGAATAAAAACCAGTTTTTGGTCTAGTAGCTAAGGTACATGGTCTCTATGTGAGAAGTTATGAGTTCAAAATCCGGATAGAGGAAGTCCTTTGTTGACTGAGAATTTGTGCGAAAACATTGATGAAAGAATGTGTCAGCAAAATAGCTCTGGATTCAAATGTGAGAAACTTGCCCATCCAAAACTTTACAATTTCTTCTCAAATTATTTTTGCATTTTATGTAGCATTCTAAAATGCAGCAATATTTAGTTTAGAGGTAGAGTCAGACTTTTTCTAAATTATAGAACTCAAACTTAAATAGAGATCAATAAAATTTTCATGATCATATTAAAATCAATTTTATTGTATTCATAGCATTTTACTCTAAATTATATATAATCCACCCTTGATTTAGCCCGCAATACTTAGAAAATGAAATTGGTTCAATGTAGTATAGTAAGAATAATGACGACCACACAATTTATCAACGATGATCATCACATAAAAATTTGAAAAATAACAATAAAAAAAAAATGAAATGCTTGGATATATCAAAACTAAAAGAAACTTCAACTTAAGTTTACTACTAAAATCTGTATAGAGTTTCTACAACAACTAGCAAGGAAGAAAAATATATTAACAATAACAAATTAATAAAGAAATCCTTGCCTCACATCAGCTCTTGTATTACGTCCCTATAAAATATATTAACATGATTAAGAAATCAACAATGAAGTACGATATCATAAAATTCAAAATTCAAAGCAACTACTAGACAAACCAATGGATTGGTGAAACTCTAAATTCAAAATTCAACAAATAAAGATTAAAATTGCATGTAATTCGTGTAATTTCTAAAGACAATGCGTCAAATTTGTGAAAGGGGGAGAAATTGAACAGAATTGTTAGCTTAACTTCATAAAATTTAAAATAAGATAGAGAGGCTGAGGAAAAGTGAGAGAGAGAAACTGCACCTTCAGCCTCCCATCCTGCTGACTGGCGGAGTGCGAAATGGACCTCCGCTCCGACCCACACGGATCTCAGCTCGAATCTGAGGCTTTATATTTTGGAGCAGGGCCTCATCAAACAAAGTCGGCTCTGGACTTCAGATACTGAGTTCTCTTGTCCATCTAACTCGTTTCTTTCCTTTCGAGAATCCGATGATGGTCGTCGGCTGGTTCAACAAGCTCGACCAGCCACTCGTTGCCTGGGACGAACTCCACAACCTCTTCACCAACTTGTACTAAACGCCGATCCTGCTCAATCACGTAAGGGAATGAAGATTCAGAAGATGAGGCGAGGTACCCCAGCGAGCCCGAGCGTACGCGGAATGAGATGAGGTCATTTAAATCAATTGGGAGGCTTGAGAAATCAACTGTGAGGTGTGGGAGCGAAGCAATGTGCCTTCCAAGCGTATGAGTAATGGAATATGAATTAGATGTGCTGAGAGCATTGAAAGATAAGAGTTCCCCTAGCGAATTTGAGAGAAAAGCTGGACAGTTGTGTACTGACAAGCAGTTAAGCCCAGTAATGGATCCTATGCCCGGTATCAAACACAAATTTTCACAATTCTTAATTACCAACTTCTTGGTCGAGTTGCAAGATTGGAGATTTATAACTGATAGCTTGGGGCTCCTTACTACCTGTAGTTCAACCAAAGAACTCGAGTTCAACAATAACCTGGCCATTAGACCATCAGTCAAGCCACTAACACGCAAGGTTTTAACTGATGATGGAAGGAGACTGGACCGGTTCGTTTCCATTTGATCATTTGATGATGCCAGAGAAGAGAAGAAATCGGGGCAATCTATTATTCGCACATCTCTGAGGGAAGAAAACTCTGTGAACCCTTCCTTTTTACTAATTTTCAGACTAGGGCAATCAACTATTATTAAATGCCTGAGCAATGCTAATGATGCAGGTATTTCAACCAAGCATTGATCATCATCATCTGGGTCTATGGGTACACACTTTTTTAGATATAATTTTGAAAGAGAAGGTAGTTCGAGTAGCATTAGAGATAGTTGCTTGCCGGTAATGCAGCACAACTCAATCAAGAGTTTCTTGACCGAAACAAACTTTGGGTAATCCAGCAGCTGCAATTTTTTGAATGAAGTGGTTTGTTGGAAGCCATCCCATATGAGTAGTGAGATGTTTGGACAATTTTTCAAGTTTAGCACTCTTATTTTATTCAAATTATGGTACACTACTTGAAAAATTCTCAAAGCAGTTCCACCACTTACATGGTTAATTTTCAAATTCCCATATCTTAGGTCTATAGATCCCAAAGCTCCAGCTCTATTCACACTTACAGATTTTAGCTTGTCAGTAAATGGTAGAGGCACTAGATCACACAACATATGGCAGTTTTTGATGGTGACTTCGCTCAACAAACAAAACCAGTGCTTTCCTTTAAAGGGTAACTCCTCTAATTTTTCACAATTGGTTATAACAAGCCGGGTCAAGGAAAGAAAGAATTTCTCACCATCTGTAGCAACCCATGTTTTGAGAACCGGCATGTTCACCACCTCCATGTGCTCCAATGCTGGGAAGCCGTTTACCTCAGAAGTGCCGTAAAATTGGTCTTTAATTTCTTTCATGGCACCTAAATTAACCAGACGTAGTTTTTTAAGACAAGGTAATTGTCCAAGAGGTGGAAGAATACCCAAAGCCTTGCAGTTCTCTATACTGAGACTCTCAAGAGAGGATAGCGGCATGTTAGCATCAAACCAAGTAGGTAGAATATCACCCCCATAACCACTAATAAGAAGCTTTCTCAGATTACCATTCGGTTTAAGACCTTCTAGCACCTCTCTTTTAGCGACGAAGCCAGAATTTGCGCTCTCTTCCTCCCATATGAAGCACAGCACTCTTAGGTGCTTCTTGTGTGCAAGCATCGCACCTCTAGCTTCTTCCTTGGTTTCAACATTTTCAAGACCTAAGATTCGCAGAGAGCCACCAAGTTCTCCTAAATTCTTTAGCTGCATTATCTCAAAGCCGCTCACTTTTCTCACACGAAACTCGGCTAGTTTCTGCAGAGATGATAGCTTCCCAATATTTGGTATCATAGAATGCAATTCTCTCTCTGCCATTAAACGATGCAAGGATATGAGATTATCTAAACCTTCTGGCAAATCTGAGAGGTGCTTCCACTGACTAATATCCAAAAATTGTAGGTGGTACAGATTGCATAGAAATTTAGGCAATGGTCTACCAGCTTTGGAGGTGCTTATTGCAAGATAGCGGAGGTGAATAAGGTTCTCAAAGTTACATATTAGGTTGTTTATATTGTAATGCATGCCTGTTAAGCACAAGACACGTAACTGTTTTGCTTCTCTAAATTCAGTTGCAAATGTTTTTGCAAAGTGCGGATCGTACTGGCCAATTAACAGAAGTGTTCTCAATTTTTTTATCTCTAATGAACCGCACACCTCAGCGAGTTGGTTTTCAAAACTCTCGTTGTGTTGCAATTCCTGGCTTTGTTGGTCCTTACCGTATGCAAATTTAGTGATAATAGATAAATGACAAACAGTACCCGGGATATCTCTTATGTGGGACCCATTTATACATAAGCATTCGTCCAGAGAAACCATTTGTGCCAAGTCATGCATTAAATCATGCATCATGTATTTCCCCGGAAAATGGTCTTTTTCAAAAAATGCCCAATCCAACAACATATTCAAATATTCATTCCCTATCTCCTCCACCCTTTTGCCCTGCTGCATAGGGATGAAACCTTGAGCAACCCATAAATACACCAATTCTTTCCAATCAAAACTATAATTCTTTGGGAATAGCGAGCAAAATGCAAAGCATCGCTGGAGTGGGAAGGGTAGGTGGTTATAACTCAATTTTAGCGTGGGTATGATATCACCATTTTTTTTCAAATATTTCCAAGCATTGGAATTTTTTATCCTGTTCCAATGCGCGACATCATGGTTTCTTTTTAGAAGCCCGCCAACACTTTTAGCAGCTAATGGGTTACCTTTTAGTTGTTTTGCAATTTCTTTCCCAATAATTTCTAAGTTTTCAGAATTCTCAATTTTCCCCGGCCCAAAAGCACATGCTTCAAATAAGGACCAAAACTCACCATCATCTAAACCATTTAGTTGGATATGCTCTTTCGCACCAATGTTTTGTACAACCGAATTTCGTCTAGTCGTTACCAAGATAATATTACCCTTCTTTTCCACAGACTTCATTGGATCGAGTAGAGTCTCCCAGCATTTTGCATCCTTCAACTCCCATATATCATCTAATACAAGCAAAAACCGAGTTACTTTCTTTAATTTTTCTTCAAGGATCTCCTGAAGCCTATTTAAAGAATGAATCCCAGCATGTCCGTCTCTGCTAACATGCTCCAACATGTCACGTGTAATGCTCACCTCATCAAAACTAGAAGAGACAGAAACCCACATTTGTAGATCAAAGAGCTCTTTTATTCTGGGATGATTGTTTAAATGTCTTGCAAGAGTAGTTTTCCCAATTCCCCCATTGCCAATTATTGGTAAAACAGAGATAACCTCATCACTAAAGCTACTGTTCAAAAGCTTTAGTATATGTTTTATGTCTTTGTCCCTCCCAATCATTTTTACTGTGGTATATTTGGTGGTCTGGATTTTTTCTGTTGGTACCTTGTGAATTTTCTCACCGATAGAATGGAGGCTTTCTAGGTTTAGTCCCTGCATCACACTATCACCAATTATATCCAACTTGTTACTGATTTCTTTAATTTGAGATGAGATTCTACTTCGGTCAAGCCCAATTTGTTGGATCTTAGGATAGTTGATGTCAGCAGGGCTTCCAAGTCGGAATCTGGAAGCAAGATTGGCCATAGGACTGATCACAATTTGGCCAGTAGAGGTTAAAGTTGGTGCATTTACCTGCATATATTGTTGAAAAAAGTTAGTGATATCTTGGGAGCTCACTACACAGCTAACAGGAAATCTATCAGAATAAGATCCAAGTAAGATGTATTATTTGTCGAAACACAGGAGTTGAAATGGAGTCAAATAAAATTTTGTAAGTGAAATTAATTTCTAATGCAGGAACCCTTGAGTGTAAAGCATGATTATTCCAATAAAGCATGTATTATTTTAACAAAGTACTTCCCTGAAATTCATTATAATTTTGTTGGTGTATAGAATTCCTTCATGTTCATTATTTTGTAGTTCCTCATGATGCGTATTGATGATTACAGAATAAAACCAATATATATATATATATATAGAGAGAGAGATTGATCGTCAATACTAGAGGCAATTGAAGGGCCAGTCTGGTCAGGCTTGGTCTACTGCAAATGGGAGAGGTCTTTTCTAGGTATCTCCATTTCTTCTCAATGTATTTTGAGAAAAGAAAGAACTCGAATTATTTTGATTGGGTAATTTGCAGACACGGGTAAAAGCATGGAAGAAATTAATGTCTATTGTCTTTCACTGTAGCTACAGGAAAAATCTGACATTGTCAGATTGAAATGGGGGACAAAAGGGGAATTTTGTACAAAATTCACATATAATTTTCTTAGTTATAGGGTCTTTCCAATAAATGCAATGATATGGTGGAATTTGAAAATGCCCCTTAAGAATAAGGTTTTTATTTATTTACCAAGTAAAATTAGAATCCTTACCAAACAAATTTTGACAAATAAAGGATGGCAAGGGGATGTTAGTTGCCTGTTATGTGATATGGGGTCTCTGGAATCATGTGCTCATTTGTTTCTCTTGTCCATCTCTGAGAAATATTTGGTTCATTTTGGGTATGGGACAGGAAGTAGGGGTGTTCATCGGTTCGGTTGATACCAAACCGAATTAGGCAAACCAAAGTTATAATTCGGTTATAAAAATAGAACCGAACCAAGCCATACCGAACCGAACCGAAGCAAAGTTTTATTTCGGTTTGTTTGGTTCAAACCAAAATATATTAATTTTTTTTTTGTTTAAAGCAATTGATTTATAATAAACCAAAAGTATATTAAGAAATAAACCTGGTTATTAAGAAATAAATTGGGATATTAATACATAAATCGAAGTATTTAAAGCAATTGATTAAGAAATAAACCGGGGCGGTCTAGACCAAATTCATAATATATAAAAGTTCGGTCAGTTTGGTTATTTTGGTTTTGAAAATTTCCAAACTGAACCGAACCGAACCATTAAACCAAAAAAACCGAACCGTTTGGTCCAAAGTAATTCGGTTTGGTTCAAAACCGATTAAACCGGACCCAATGAACACCCCTAACAGGAGGTGCAATACTACTGGCATGAGATGACAGATACCATGACCTTTGCTTAGCTCTTAATCATGAGAATTAGGCTCCATTTTTGCTGGTTTTTAATGCTGTTTGTTGGGGTGTATGGAAATTGAGAAATGATGTGTGCTTTAACAGTGGGGAACTTATTACTGTCAGACATAATCATGCTAATTAGATCTTTATTGTCTTATTGGACAGGATTAAACAAAGAGGAGACAATACAACAAGTGCAAGATTGGATGCCTGTTGATATGGATATGATACCATTACAAAGTGTACCACCTGCCACTGTGCCATTGCTCTCTGGTATAGTGGTACCAGGCCATAATATTGGAGGACTGCTTGGCCAGTAAAGCAGATTTCTTTGTCCCAATTTTGCTTGTTGCACAAGCTGATTCATGCCTGTGTTGAGGTTGTACTATTTTGAATTGCTATGCTTTATTACTTGTTACTTTTCTATGGGTTCTTTGTTGCTTGAGATATCAGTGTGATAAATTGATGTAAGTAGATGATTTTATGCATAGGTTGGGATTTTTTTTTAGGCATAAAGGTTGATGAAGTCAACCGAGATGGGTGTGAGACTTGAGCTGGCAACTTCTAGCTCCTGTACCAGTACTAGTACAGTGGAGCAGGAAAGTTACCATGCTACGTCAATGAACAAATATGTGAGTACTGAGATCTTTGAGTCTAAGGTTTCTTTAGAGGAAGGGTTTTAATTTAATTCTGAGTTGAAATTTTTTAGAACACTTGTAATGTGGCCTTGTTAATAATAAATTGGGCAATCATGCCTTTTCATCAAAAAAAAAAAAAAAAATGTGGCAACACAAACACTAAGAGTATATTTGTTTTTTTGACAGGAATCGGGGACTGTCTGATGACCATCAGACCAACTTGCCTGATTGGAACCTTTAGATTTATTTCAAGATTCATGCGCACAGCTTTGAGATCCATGCGGATCAAGTGCGCATGAATCTTGACGTGGAACGAATGGCCGAATGGTAAAGGGACAGGCCTGATGCCCATCAGATTGCCCCCTCTTTTGCGCAGAACAAAATTTCTGATTAGTAAAGGGATAAATATGTCTAAGGAGCAAAACAGCACACAGACTAAGAAATGGTACCCAGTGTCCCGAGCCCACTAGACATGGGCCTACGTACCAGGCCTATGTAAAAGTACAGGTACCTAACCATCTAACATCATTGTTCTCGACTCCATACCCTGCTCCAAAAATAAAAAAAATAAAAAAAAAAAACGAAATGAAATAATCTCAAATTTAAACTACAATGTGATATAGCTCTCACTTGTTGCTTCCCAGGACCCTCGACCTGTGCCTGAAGCCTATAAAAATCCAACTCGTCCACCAAATCATCCGCCGCCAGAGCGAGACGCTTCAGTTCGTTAAGGCGCTGAGCCAGAGCCTTATTTCCAATCTCACGGTGGCCCCTGGCGGCCTCCAGCAGCACACTGATCCTGTTGATTTTAGCAAGGAGCAGCTCGATCTCATCGTGGAGGTGCTCGCGTGATGCCCAGGTCTGGAGAGCAGTGTCGGCCAGCTTGTCGAAGATCACTTGTATGAACCACCCTGCCATGGTCAGTGCCATCGACGGATCCATTGTGGGCAAGGGAGAGGTTGAAAGAGAGTTGAAGTTGGGGGTTTGATCGGCTTTCAGTTTGTGAGCGAGATGGGAGTGGGAGTATGGTTGTCGGAGAGATCTTAATCATTGGTTGACTTCCAAGTCAATAAAAAAATAAAGATAAGTTTTTGGGGAATTTCACGTATCCCCTTCAAAAACCTTGAAATTACGCCTTTGTCCCTCTAAAATTCATAATATCATATTTACCCTTCTAAAGTTCAAGAACTCACAAATTTACCCAACTTATTGATTTTTCTAATAGAACTTATTTTAAATTTATAAATTATCCATTTTATCCTTCCTCCGTCATTTCTTCTTCTCATTTCTCTTCATCCCAGAGATCCTCTAAATATAATTTTGAATGAATTGTCAACATATATAAACAAAAGTATACTTGATATATATACAACATGTACGTACACGTATTTTCAGAAGAAGAGAAAATAAAGGAAGATCAGAAGAGCATATGGCCTCCTCGCAAGATTGTGTTGTCCTCTGTTGTTTTTTATATTTTTTTTGTGCTACCACATATGCATTCCTTGTCCATCCCCAAGAGTTACCACGGGTGCATTCCTTGGGCCATCCCTGATTTATTTTTGAGATTTTTTTTGTATCCCTTAGGGGTATCAACAACATTAACATGGAGAACTAGACTGAAATTAATGATTGGATTAGCCAAGGGGCTCGCCTTCTTACACGATGCCGATACACCACTATGATTCAAGACTTGAAACTCCAAAGCAGGTGAAGATGAATTGGTGAGTTTCCATGTGACTTGAAATTTTCTCACTAGGTGGTTCTTTTCAATTTTTTTTTAAAAATTAAGGGCTTCTCAAATATACAACATGTGTTCAGTTCCAATTGTCCTGGATTATTTAAACTATCTTTGTTACTTCTAGTTAGTGCATACAACATGTTTGTTGAAAAACCTGAGTGAAATTTTTGTCGGGCTTATCAGCTCAAACAACACCAAATAAACCAAGAGCAGAATAGGAGTTAAATAAATAATTGTTATTCCATTCAAAGATTTTAATGACAAGGAATTTCAATTTGTTGGCAGGTAAGAAATTAGCTAATCTCCCTTCCTAGATGATATGAAGTGTATGTTATAAATTAGCTCATAACAAGAATTTTCATTTGTTGGCAGGTGAGAATTTCTTTAGGACGAAGAGAAAAGAAAAGAAGAAATGATGGAGGAAGGGTAAAATGGGTAATGTATAAATTTAAAATGAGTTTTATTAGAAAAATTAATAAGTTGGGTAAAATTGTGAGTTTTTGAACTTTAAAAGGGTAAATATGATATTATGAACTTTAGAGGAGAAAATACGTAATTTCAAGGTTTTTGAGGGGTAAATAAGGTTTTTTTTTCCAAGTATATACACAAGTCTTGTGAACTGTGATGAGGTCAGGTCGCTTCGTCAGATGATGTCCAAATGCGCGGATAGTAAAGATTTGGGTCATGTTTGGTTGTAGAGTAAGAGGTGGAGTAAATCCCTTACTCCACGCTTAAGGAGCCAAACGAGGAGTAACATAGACGGTTTAAGATGGAGTAAGATTTGAGCTAAACCGGAGTAACTTACACCACCTAGAGAGGTGGTTTAGCTTACTCCACCAAACATGATTAACTTACTCCGGTTTAGCTTGGAGTAAGAAATTTAATCTGGTTTAACTTTACTCCACAACCAAACATGACCTTGATAACTTGATATGAAATGTCACGCGGAGCGTATTCCTCGTTAAATTTTAAATTTGTATACTCTGAATTAAGATTAAGACCGTCCGATTTAAATTCGCCGTGTGCTACTGCTACAGGTGTGGATCGGATTGGTCCAGATATTTTATTGAACGGCCCGGAGATTAACTCAAACGGTGAGTAATGCAGAGGATGCAGATTATTAAGTTTTACACCTTGTTTGGATGGTGAGTAGAGGAAGGAATGGGAGGTAAAGAATAGAAGGGAATGGAATGGAATAGAAAGTAACATTAACATATTTAACATCTTTATGTTTGGATGATTAATGAGAGAAAATAAATTTAACTTTCCTTTCCGTCTTATTTCTTGTTTGGTTGGTTAAAATTTAGGAGGTTAATGGGAAATTCGGTGACTGTTGTAGGTTTGAAAAAAAAATCTTGTATGAAAATTATATATGTAAGATATAGAGTTGTGCATTTGTGTCATCTTTTTAAAAAATATTTGTAATAAAATTTATTTCTATCCGTTACACTCCAATTTGAGAGGAAAACCGATTCTATTAATTATCATGATACAAGGTTAAACCTTTCACCTCCGACATAATTTTATCAACCAAACACAATTCAACAGAAAGTTTTTGTTCTTTTCCATTCTCTCCCTCTACTCTCCATCCAAACAAGGTGTTAGCATCCGTAGATTATAGTTACAAGTTTATTTATTTTAAACGCTTTTGCGAATGAATGAATCAATCAAACGAATTTATAAAAAAATCAAAAAAATTGATTGCAACTTTTTCTTTCTTGAAACTTTTAAATTTTGTTATTATATATATTACAAGTAAATAAACTATTGTTGAATTAATAAGTCAAATTATATTTGAATCATTAATTTTTGAACTTGTCAAATTACTTTTGGAGCTTAAATAAGCATGTGTATCATCATCATTATCATCATGATTTTTATTATTGTCGTCTTCATCTATTATTATTAGAACTACCTTTTGGAAGTAGGCAATACAAAGTACAATTATCATATATGAAAAATACAATAAATAAATAAAATCCTTGGATATATCAAAAGTAAATGAACTTGATCTTATGTTTACTCCCGAATCCGCATAAATTTTCTACAATAAATGACAAAACGAAAAACACAACAATCCAGACCTGAAGATAAATAATTCCCAGTTATCTGTCCTTGCCTCGCATCCCAGTCTTCATATATTACATCCATATAAAAAATATCAACCCTGATGAGGAAAATCAGATGTGGAACTAGAAAATTTGAATAGAGAACTAATTTATAAAATATAATATGTGAAAAAGACAAAAGAAAAAAAAAATTATTTAGTGAGAATTGAACTCATGACCTTACATATACCAACTAAAGTACAAATTACTAAACTACCAATATATTTTTATTATCTTATGAGGGGAGCTAGACTATATAAAAATTCAAAAAATTCAAAAGCTCAACTAAATTTTAATATACATAATTACTAATTTTAAAATTATAGAGTGGCTTAAGGGAAATCCGCCCTTGAGGAAAATCAACAATAAAGGAAAATCTACAAGAGGTCAGAGATTATTCCTCCAATTTCATCTTGTGAAGTTACTAAGAAATTATACGACAGATGGTGATATCATTCTTCTGTTGACCTCACCGGAACACGCACGTCTCTCTGGACCCTGCTCCTTGTTTAAACCTAAAAAGTATTACCTATAATTTATATTTCTCTTTCAAAAAAGAATATATTATATTTCAGCTACAGGATTAGTGATTGTTTGTGTTGTTCGTAGGGATGACAAAAAAGTCCAATTGACCCGGCAATTCAGTCTTATTCGTCCGGCTCGCTTTTTATTCGGTCAGCCTGACACTGTGATGAGTTAGGTAAGGACAGGCCTAGAATCGGGCCTGGGCTTATGCCGAAGCTCACAGGTAGCCCATGGGACTTTATGTTAAAAAAAATTAACAGACTAGCCACCTTTATTTGCTATTAAATTATTAATTATTTTGTTGCTCCAGTAGCAAAATCACATTGTTGTTTGTTATTAAACTATGAATTATTTTTTTTTCCAATTAGAAAAGTTACATTATGAATTGTTTTGTTTCTTGTACGGTTCATTTGATGCGGTTGAATATGGATGGGCTAGAGGTGGCAACGAGCTGTTAAAGAGCGAGCTAGATCACACACGTACTTGGCTTGTTGGTGTATCAAGTTGAACGAGCGAGTTTGAATTTTAGGTTCCGAGCTAAAACTATTGCTCAAGACCGACTCGTGGATTGTCCAAGCGAGCTGAGCTAGCTCGCTACTAGCTTAGCAGATTTATAAATTTGTATATTTTCTTTCCTTATATCTTAAATTTTCATAACACATCTTATCAATTATGGCTAAAACAAAATAATATTTATATGACTAATTAGTGAATAATACTCTTAATTCAATTGTAATTAAGCAAATCAACTACTATAAATTAACTTTACAGCTAAATTCATATATACAAATATATCAAAATCGTAAATTCATACAAACATATTCACAGAATAAATTCATCCATACCAAATCAAACAAATTCATACAAATTAACTTAATTGCTTACAATTAATTCACACATATTCTATACAAAATTATTAATCAACTTAAACACAGTCCAAAGTGCAATTGTCATAACATTGACTATAACATCCATAGACCATAATATCCTCAATCTGAAATGAATGGATCTGATTAAACTATTAAACTGTGTATATTAAATAGCTCGTGCCGAGCCATGCCAAACTCAAACTCATTAATTATGGCTCGAGTATGTAGCGAGCGAGCTAATTTTAACTCGATATACTAACGAACGAGCTGTTATCGATCGAGTCACGTGCGAATACCAAGTGGGCCACGAGCCACGGGGTTTTTTGCCAGTCCTAGGATGGGCCAGCGGGTATGGGCGGGCTGGGTATAGATTTTTAAGCCCATCAGATTGGGCCGGGTAGACGGGCCATAAGTTTTTAACGGACAGGCTGGGCATGGACTTAGTAAAATATCAGTGGACTCGACCCATTGCCATACCTAGTTGTTCGGTGCGTAATTTACCTGAAGCCATGCACGTTTAGTCGAGAAGGTAAAATTTCGATCTGGTCAAATAATTAAATGTTTGATAAAGAGTTTCGTATTAATGAAAACCATAGAGCTTCGCATTCTTTTGTTGTTTCCTTTTAGAACGTCTATAAACAAAGCATTAACCATTAAAAGCATGTTTGGTGGAGATTAAAGTTAAAAGATCTAACTATTGATAATTTCAAAATCAACATAAACTATTTTTATTTGGTGAAGACTTAAATGTTAAAAGGATTGAGGTTAGACATGAGAGAAAAAAATATTAACAAGACTTTTTTTCCGTAATAGATATCAACGAAAGGTGGTTTAACGTTGAGATCATAGACACGAGATATCAAAATCAGAAAAGTACAACGAGATCATAGACAGGGCCACGCGAGATATCAAAATTTTATACTTTTGTTTTTTCTTCAGAAAATTATTAAAATATGTTTGTTATTTTGAATAAATATAAAATTATTAGTATCATACCCGTATATTGCAACGGGGACATACTATAAGAAACAAATGTATCAATGAAAATAATAATTATCTAAAAATTAAAACACATGTTAATAGAAAATTTATATGATTTTGTATTTTTAATTAACTTTAATCATGATCTCTGATAACAATTTGATGATGTGATGATTTTTTTATTTTTAAGTACCAATGATATCAAATAATAGCTCGATTCGAATCTAATATCACATATCATACAACAATTCAATATTAACATATAATATGATATTAAAAAACATAAATAAAAAGTGTTATCGTGTGTATGTATAGGACACACACACACACATATATTATAAGAAAAATATATATTCACACACACGTTCTAATTTATATTCTTCTTTGTTTTCAATTTAGAACACACACACACATTGATATATTCTATATCGGAAATATATTCTAAATTGCCTACACCAACATGTATAGAAACAAAGAAAGAGAAATAAGGAAATAAAAAAAATGATTTTCATTGTGATCCGTATAGAAACGAAGAAGTAAGAAAATAATAAATAAGAAAATTGAAGGTGGAGTCTTCTCAATTGAAGATGAGAAATATGGAAACAAAAAAAAAATAGGGAAACATATAAGAGTAAAGCTAGCGTGTGACATGCTCACCAAGAAAGTTTGGTGAGCATAACTCCAAAAGTATATCGGATCGACGTCAAATGCCAAATCCAAACCGTTGAAATCCATGTACTTCATGAGTGATGCATATACATGCAAAATTTTGAAAGTTTCGAGTTTATTTGCTACACGGTCAAGTGGTCAAAGAAATAATAAAAATTGAATATATAAAATAACTTATAATAAAATGTTCATTTCTTTGACCACTTGACCGTGTAGCAAATAAACTCGAAACTTTTAAAATTTTGCATGTATATGCATTACTCATGAAGTACATGGATTTCAACGGTTTGGATTTGACATTTGACATCGATCCGATATACTTTTGGAGTTATGCTCACCAAACTTTCTTGGTGAGCATGTCACACGCTAGCTTTACTCAACATATAAATATATCGCTAAATTTCAGATTTTATTTAATTTTAATTGTAACGTATCGTGTAGCAGCATATGTGGTGGGTATGTTTTTAACTAAATTTAGATTTCTATACATAAAACAGATGCATTTAATCAAAAGAAGACAAATTATGTAATTGGAGAGCTAAGATCAAATCCGAAGTTTCATCTCTCAATCGTAGCCGTTGGCGGATCGGACACCCAACGTGCTTAATAATAGAATAGAGATATTTCATTCCAAAATTTTGTCCCACATCATAATTTCTTACTCGATTCCCGAAAATATAATAAAGACAAAATAGAGAAAGTTACATTCTGGTTAAAAAATTTCTGGTATGATCGTGAATTGAATAGGAACGATCGAGGAAGGTTCATGAAGAAACACGGAAGTTGCTTCTACCTTCTTTGATTGATAATACTTGCATGCAGCACCACTTAGTAGCTTCTACTAAGTTTTTTTTGTACTTAGTAGCTTCTACTAAGTTTTTCAAAAAAAAAAAAAAGATAATACTTGCATGCAGAACCATCATTTGTAGATCGTTTCGCTTGGAGCTCCCAGCAGTTGATCCCACATCTGAGAACCAACAGGTTCTTCAAATTTTTGTTATTAAACATAAAAATCAATGTTGAATGACATTACTTAGTATAGTTAGATTGACATGCCTAATGTCTTACTCGTGTCTCACATTTTTATTTCTATTTTTAAAATTCAAACAATCGATCTGAACCACTTAACGTGACCACTATATTAAATGTGTTTGGAAACCAAATTTTATAATTTTTGAAAAATATTTATGAATTTTTTATATAGATAAAAAATGATTATTTTTCATAAGATATAGAATCGCGTGTTGAAAATCAGTAATTTTGTACCTATCTAAAATAGTCAAAAAAAAAAGAACGATAAAATTTAATCTCTAATCACATTTTAAATGGTTAGGGAATATATAACCCTATTTGTATTTGAAAAACCCTAAACCCTAACCCTATTTGTTGGTTTCAGCAAGAAATTCAACATTTTTCAAATACAAATAGGGTTATGTTGTTAACTGATTGAACTGTTGAATTAGATTACCTATGTTTGCCTTAGGCCACGCCCAGTACTTTCAAATATTTATCAAGTTCGGCACATGTGTTTAGAGGTTCGATGTATACTCTGGTAATCTGGGTCGCTCGAAATTTCAATAAATAAGACAAGATCTTAAATAACCAAAATTTCAAAATAACGAATTAAGCTGCGGATTATATGGTAGTTGTGTTCCACGGTTCCACCGATTGTTGAAATTTTTTTAAAGTTATTCCGTTAAAGTTGCACTACCTTTTATACCCGGTGAAGAATGCTCACAGTTTATGGGCACAAGTTTTATGTTTATAAAAACCGAAATTCGATGTTTATAAAAGATCCGATCTATGCACCTTCACCTCGATCAGCATTTGAATTTTCTATAGATCAAGTCGTTCCTGAAATCCTGGTATTTCGTCTCTGATACGAGATCAACTCACAAAATTAATTTAAAAAGCTCTATCAAATTTAAAATAACTTCATTACTGTTACCAAGATCTAAATATAATAATTTTTTTAATTCATTTCATATATTCACGATATTTCAATTTGAAGCAAACACAGTATGAAGAAAAGCGTGTAATAATGGCTCCTTATCACAAAATAAATTAGAGGGGGAGGGGAAGGGACTAACGGGAGGGCAGGGGAAAGAAGAGAAGAATTTAAAGGCATTCACCTGCTCCACAAGTTAACACCGATGTAAAGCAAGGAAGTTTGTAACTTCTAATATTATCTTAAATATGACTACTTTGCCCTCATCAACAAAAAATAATGTTTTTAATTCTTCAGCTTGTGCGGCGCATGTTGTTGTATGTATTTTCATTTGATTTTATGCTATCAATCCAAACACAATAATATTTTAATTGAAGAATCGGCACCAGCGGTCCAGCCCTGTTCAAAAGTCAAAGAGATCATTTTCATGTACCCAAAAGTGACACTAGCTATCTCCAAAATCACATGTTTCAACTGATAACTCAACACTGATACCAGTTCGGGCTGGTACAAACCACTTTTGCAACTCAATACTGATCACAGTTAGACCAATTTACCCTTTTAAACATTTTTTTTTTTTTTAATTTTCTTAGACTGGTTCAGATTGCAAAAAAAATGCACAAAGCCATGTAGATATCAAGCAGAATAGGGATTATTATGATATGCATTAAATGGAGAATACGGATTACTATGATTTGAATTAAATGGAGATTCTTTATTATTTTAAAGTTAGTGAACTCTTTGCTCAACAACTATTTTCATTAGAAAAAAAATATTCTGTACATCACCTCAGTTTCTAAAAAATGAAATAAGGGAATTATTACAACTTGGCTATAGTGAAAATAAAATTGCGATCAAACAGGAAAACGAAGAAGCAAATTATCGCTGCTTCTGTTCCATTGTCTGATCTGATGCTTCTGGTAAGCATGCACCTTACATGATTGCATTCCATTGCCTGATCTAAATATCGACTTCATGTATGAGCTGCGCCTCTCTCTTCCTCTCTTCTAAGAAGACTCTTTTCGGTTTCTTTCACAGCATAATGCCCATGCTCCGCCCGCCCAGATTATGCCTCATAAGCACTTGTCATTTGGAGCCACCAAACTCTTCCTCACAGTCCATAGTTGGATATGTCTCTACATTTCCACTTGGCACAACAAATCCAAAACCGTGTATTAATCTTGTCCGTAATATTTTTGCTCAAGTGCTAAAACAAAAACTGGTACATACCAAACATTTACGTATGACCAACATTTGCTCACCTTGTACATAAGGGTGTGCTCCGCAATTGAGGGTGAAATCCTTCATTAATGGAAGGGGAAGGAAGACGTTCACCCCGAACAGTAATCCTTACACCCTGATTTGAGGGTGAAGATTGTCGCTAAAAATTACTACGCGTTCACCTCCACTTCCTCTCCGCTTCTTCAGTTCTGGAGCAGGTGAAACCTTCGGGCAGCTACGGTCTGAGGCACCATTCACCTCCGCACAGTGTATTTTCCTTCCTCTCCCTCCGCGTAACCTCAATTGGAGCACACCCTAAGTGTACCATGTCCTGTCCCCTCTGTTACCCTCAACTGGAACGCAGCACTATTATTAAAACTGGACCGGACCAGGTGGTCCGGCCGAAATAAACCGGAACTGACTAGTTTGGTTCGTTTAGTAGACCGTGTTACGTGTATGCTATTCAACCGAAAAAACCCGAGTTAATGCACCGATTTTAGTAAAAACCAGTAACTTGTTTGAGAAATGAAATTTAAATTGGTTTAGTTTTTCATGCTCTTTTTATGCGTTAAATGAGAGAGAGAGTAAAAAACTAATAGCTAGACTCGTAGTTTACTAAAACTCAAAATCAAAAAGTACACATAACTTAGTTTTTATTTTGCCTTGTAAAATTTGTACATAAAACCTCAAATACTATAGAGTTCAAAAAAATCAATTATTTGTGTTATAAAAATTATATCTATGGTGCATATTTATTTCTTTTAAAAAACAATTCTTACTATTTTATTATTGATTTTAGTTTTCATAACTTTTTTAATCAAAATTGTCTGTGGACTGGATGATAAAACTTAAAGAAATAAAATTGAATGATTATATTTTTCTCTATAAGAAAAATATTTGACATTTTTTAATCAAATAGAAATTTTCATTATTTATAAATGTTAAATTTTGATATGTATTTATTATTTCGATTTAATATTAGTTTAGTATATGTATACACGTCTGAATTATGACAAATGCAATATAAATGATATGATTTATAACAATTTTCTTATCTCATATATGCGTTAGCATTAAAATAAACCAGTAATTGAACCGGTTGATCTGTCGGTCTGACCGGTAAACAAACTGTTGATCCAAAGATTTACCGAGTTGATATCCAATCCGATTCTGATAACATTCGAGCGTAGGGTTAGTGTCAAATTTATAAAACAAAAAATAGAGTTTATCCAATTCATATGATCTTAGCGTTCCGTGTTAAATCCGACCTAAATAATAAACACTTTCAAATAAGAAACGCTCAGAGAGTTGCTAAATCTGCTCAGCGAAGGATTTTAAGAATAAAACCCTTCTCATACAAGAGGTGTCAGAAAAAAGCGTTACTCATCACAGCTACCTCTCGACTTCCAATTCCAATCGAGAAAACAAAAACACAAACAAGTTCGAAAGAGAAGAGATCAAGTACACAAAAAAAGAACAAAAAAATGCTCCAGGCAAGTGGCTGATTATCAGATCCCTTTTCATTAAAAAGAGATCTCATGAGTAAATTAGCATTGCTCGTCGGAGCATCTCCAGGTTAACAAGTTAACATGAAACGAAAAAACATGAATCGCAGTGACAAACACTGGAACGAGAGAGAGAGAGAGAGAGAGAGACAATGGCGGCGGGGAAAAAGATTGAGAGGAAGAGTCAGGGTTTATAGATATATATATAAGCTAGAAATTAGCGAATCCACCAGGTTTAGGCCCAATAATGGCTAGCGGGCCGGATCTGACAAAACTTATGGACCTTTTATTATTGATTGCTTTAAGGCCTTAAGAATAGTAGACAATTTTAATGAAGTTGATTACTTCGAAGGCAATCTGATCCTAAACATTTTATTATTATTTGTATGCCCGTTTTGAATTGATAAAACTGATACACGTTTAGAATATGAAAATAAAATTTGCAAATTAGACGAAGAAAATAATTATAAACATATACAGGAGCGGATCTAAAAAAACACAGTACAATTTGATGTTTATGTCTATTCTTGACTCAGCAGAATGCCTATCCATAATTCAGAAATAATTTAAAAACATGGCTTAGCGACTCTTGTCTTTTGGTCCATATATTCTTTAAAAATGCATATTTTACATAACACTGATTTATCTTTTTTCACACTACTCTTATTTTCAACTGAAAGATAAATAGTTTTGTCCATATGTGAGTTAAAAATGATTGAAATTGAAGAATGCAAACTTATGGATTGAATTGTGTTTATTATGTTGAGTGTTTTTTATTTAATATTCGATTAGTTAATAGATTTAAACTCAATTAATTATTTAAATCTAATTAGTGTACTATCATGATAAAAATTATGAATCCGCCTTGAATATATGTATTTAGACTATCTCCGTGCATGCTTTTAGCCAACGCTTCTGATTTACTTTGAAAAACTGAACATAATCTTGTCAAATATTTAAAATAATATTATTAATACTGTGATATTACGAATTTGGGGTAGGCAGAAAAATCAATCCTAGACGTGATTTTGCTCAATGGTAATCCATCTTTTATTTTTGGTCTGAACTACAAACACTGTAAGTTTTTAGTTATTATTATGCGCTAACCATGAACTTCATTATTTGGTTATCGGATCCGTCTGCTAAATAATCATCCGAATTATTCCAGCAAGAACTTTTGAGAAAAAAAAGAGATATGGATCTCGTGAGATGAAATTGACAAATATAAATTTTAGAAGTAACATGATCTATCAATTTAATAATAATAATGATAATAAAATATCAGCCTGAGGGCTATCCATAGTATAAAACATCGGCCCGTATTCTGTCAAAAGGTTTCCTTTTTCATATTTTTCTAAAAGAATAATTTATTACCATATAAAAAGGAGAAAATAAAGATGTAACTAAGATACGAACTAAAAAAACTGAAAGAGAAAAAAAATAACAAAGTCAATCAAGCAGATTACAAGCAAATTACAAACGGATGGTTCATATTAATTTCTGTCAAACTAAAGTGAATTTGATGTCTATAAAAACTATAAAATATCTATTTTGAGATTCGTGTCAAATTAATGGACCGTGTGTTTCTAATTTGACCGAGTCAGGTATCAGAGTGACCCGAATTCCATTAATGCTGCCCCCTCAACATATCCTAGATTCTCTCAATCGAGCAAGCGCCGAGCAAAGTAAAACAAATAGCGTATTAGCTCACAATAATGACTGGATACGTGTCGACACGATCAGATTGAACTCAAGAACAGCACCAGCGTTCGTGAACCGCACCTGCACCCATAAACCGCGCTCGTAAACCGTACATACACCGATGCAATTTTTCTCCAAGCACAATTTAATAAGGAGAACAACTTGAACGGTTCGGATCGACGTTTTGAACTTTGAAAATTAAAAAACAAATTAGTAGCACCAAAGTTCAGAAATTACCACTTTGATTTTAGCCAACCTCCTTATTATGTTCGATATAATAGTACTGAACAATTAGAATTTTGCTGTGATGGCACTGTGATTGTGCAGAAAGGAAATAAGATCTAATTTCTACAATAACTAATAATTCAATTACAAAATGCTCTACAATATCAAAGGTTTCTACCAAAATAAAAAATTTAACTGCACATTAGCATATTTTAAAACAAAAATGAAATGGGAAAGTAAAGAACAAGTTTGAGAAGGAAATGGAAAATGACTGAGCGGTGGATTGAGAAGCGATAGAAAGAGCTAAACAGGAGAGAGACAAAAAAATAAATGTCTGCACTACAAGTTCTAAATTTCAAATTATATTTTTCAAATAATGAAATAGATGGGTTCAAATCCGGTTTGAACCGGATCTAACCTGAGTTGACTAAAAATTTCTAAAAATTACTCTGAACCATTTAACCATCGAATATCGGTTTGGATTAGGTCCAACTGGGTTAGAAATTGATAATTTTTTTCTTATTAGGGAGTAGGTGGGTCCAACACATAAAATTTGAGTTTAATGGATAACGCTTCCGTCCGATTTGCTTCAATATTTATGTTTGTCGCTTCAATATTTGTACGAATCAAGCGCACGTGCATCTTAAAGCAAATCAGACATAAATATTATGCATCAAATTCAAATGGACTTCGATGAGCACCAGACATATTCTACTTTTTACTACTAAAATTGAAAAAAAATGTGTCTAATTTTCAACCTTTTAAACTCTTGGTATACTAAGATACCTAGCATTTCTCTTTTATTGATTCTGTCACTTGGCATTTTTTATTATTACTTTTTCTTTTATTGTATCTGTTGAAATTTGCTCAATTTAAATAACCCTTTCTCCTCTTGTTTTCTGATGATAGTTACTAGTTAACTTTTATGGCACAATAATCCTTTCTCCTTCTCTCATGCGTCTTTGTTATTTCAAATAATTTTAGGAAAAAATGTGAGAAATTCTTGATGCCTCTAACAAGTCATATAACAAACTTTATAAGCAAAGAAGACGCTTACGATTTGTTACCAAAAAAAACAAAAGATCCTAATTTATCGTTAGAAAACGAGGAAGTCATCTGAAAATTTCATATATATTCCTCAAAAATCTTGAAATTACGTATTTCTTCTCTAAAATTCATAATATCATATTTACTCTTCTAAATTTCAAACACTCACGAATTTATTTGATTTACTAACTTTTCTTTAAAACTCGTTTTAAATTCTAAAGTTCCCATTTGACTATTATTGAAAATTAAAAATGATGTAATCTAAGAAAAATGTTTCGTGATGATTCATTTCTGGTTTTAGTGTATTTATTTCTTCATTTATTTTTGAAGTTTAGTAGTCTCTGTCTTTTGTTTAAAGGATATAATAAAATAATTTTGTTCTTGCGTTAGTTAGTAAACAAGAAAAAAAAACCATTTATATGGAATTGAGGAACGAGACAAACAAAAGATGAGTTACTAAGTTAGGTGCGACAAAGCACATTAAATCAAGCAACTTTTATGTTTGTTCTTGTATAGGAGATGACAAAAAAAATTTAATTGAAACCCATAGAAAATTGTAATTATAGATAAAGTTATAAAAAATAGCTGTTACATAAGATTAAACAACGAGTCTATAATAAGAGTAAAGCTAGGGGGTGATGTGCTCACTAAAAGAGTTTGGTGAGCACAAATTCAAAAGTTAATCGAATTGACTTTAAACGTCAAATCTAAACCGTTGAAATCCATGTGCTTCATGAGTGATGCATGTGCATACAAAATTTTGAAAGTTTTGAGTTTATTTGCTACACGGTCAAGCGGTCAAAGAAATAATAAAAATTGACTATATAAAACAATTTATAAATTAACTTAATAAAATATTCATTTCTTTGACCGCTTGACCGTGTAGCAAATGAACTCGAAACTTTTAAAATTTTGCATGCACATGCATCACTCATGAAGCATATGGATTTCAACAGTTTGAATTCAGTGTTTGAAGTAAGATCGATTTCAAACGTCAAATCTAAACCGCTAATAGACAACTGAAAAGGCTTCCTTTGTAACTTTATGATATTCAATTAGAATAAACCTAATAATCGCTTAATGAATTCTAGAACTTTTTGGTAGGTCTGTCTTTGTCTGTATCTTAATTTGTACCGCTAACTGGAAAGAGATGGTACAGCTGAATGCGACTTTGGTCTGGCAAGCAATTTTTAACGATATGATCATCATTTATGAGACTCGAAAAGAGTCGTGTCGTATGCATTTTAACGGAGAAATTAATAAAATAATAATTATTTCGAGGTGCTTTACGCAAAGAAGACAATATATATATATATATATATATTTTTAAATGCAGGAAAATCACGGGGGAATGCTACGTGTTTATAATAGAGCATGACATGTGTGATGTGAACTGGTTTTTGTGTACAAATATTGACATTTGATTTAAACTGTTAACCGGAATTGTTACTTTCTCATGAAGTTTCCACCCACCGCAAAAAATTTCTCTCCAAACAACTCGGAAAAATAACAAGGGAAGATCTCTCTAACAACTAAAAAGATATTTGACCCGCATCAAGGAGAGAATTGTGAGTATTGATTGACCTTCTAGAAAGTAGAAACGGTAAACTAGTCTTTTGTGTTCCTTCTCTAACAAACAAATCTCTTTTGGATAAGTCCGCTGAAGAGATCTTTTGTTGCTGTCCAGGCGTACTGGTTTTGTGTACCGGATGCTATAGCACACATGACGTGGCTTCAGCAAGAACCATGTGCCTGTCTTATCTAGGTGGCATTTTGTTAAAAAAAATAAAGAAGAAAAGGAGGACCCACACTAAAACTTGATCAAATAGCCATATAATTTGACTGCCAACCTAAAGAAAAAGTAAGAAACAATAAAAAATAATTTATTATTAACTGTTCAAACAATCTATTTTATTCCTTCATTTTTTTTCTATTATAAGAACAGAAACAAATAAAAAAAATTAAAATTAAAGATCTGACCAAGTGTTTTTGTAGTTTATCAACGTTAATTTGTAGTCCTGCTTAAATATCAAAATTTGAAGAAAATTGTCCGTTACTCTAATTTTGATTTTTTTTTTTTTTTTTTTGAGAGAAAAGTGAAGGTCTAGCCTTCAAGTTTCATTCTAATTTTGATTTGATTGTTATTCTTATTTATATTTAGGGTATCCCCAATATCCCCGAAAATAGATCAAGCGGTAGAGATGATTCTAGAGAACCTGAACTTTGATGCCCATAGTCTAATTGACCTTCTGGAAATAGGAAAAACAAACAATACTAAAATTTCTGTTCGAATCCCCTGTAATTGTAAATAGCACATAATAATATCATTTTTTAAATTTTATTACTTGATACGATTTCCATATCCACCTGCTGGAATTCTAAATTCCTGGTTGTTGTACGTCATTTACACATCATGCTATTTAGTATTCTCATTCCCCTTATTATTAATATTATGTTGAATTCTATTGTTTTTTGTTTACTATTCTCATTCAACTTGAAGGTATTGTCGTATTGGCTTGAATTTTTTCCTGTGGGTATTCCGATATTTTATATAGACAGTCTTAATCATATCAAACAAGTATCTAATATTGATATTCGTAAAAAATAAAATTAAGATTCACGCGCCAGCACATACGTAAACTTATGTATCTTATTTTTTTAAAGAGAGAAGTTTTTGATGGATATCTTAAAATAAAATATATTATAGTCATTGGCATAGTTAGGATTTTTATTAGGAATAAGCAAAATAAATTATTATTATTATTTTATTTCAATTATTAAACTATAAAATATTATTAAATAATTTTTATTGGAAACGGAATCGACCATGAATTAAAATTGAAAAAATCGGTAGAAATCAACTGAATTAGATTGAAAACTCAAGTTTTTCGAAAAATTATTAAGATAAAAAATTAATCTAAAATATTGAAGTATTAAATTTTACTTTGAAGCATAGTTCACAAGACTCTTCTATTAAAATTCAGCCCATTTTTGAATAGTTAAACCTAACAAAAATAATTTAATGCATTACATTAAATTTAGTATATTACTTCATAAAATATTTTAGTCTATTCATTAAAACAAAAATAACAGGTTTATTATGGTCCCACTATCATACCATTTTTAATCACCTTCCTCTTGTCGGTATATTTCAAAATAGATTGATGAAATACTACCAAATTTGTAACGACTTGGCCAATTTCACTAATCGAGAGCTTTGACTCAGTCAGGAGTAGGCAAAACTCAAATCTAGAGGTAGACAAAACCCAAATCCAAACCAACTATATACAAACTTAGTACTGTATTCCAAAATCCAGGAGTAACGACTATCTACCCCTGGATATAGCTAGCTCCGCCACTGATTATTGTTATGTACAAAATTAATAACATAAACATATAAAAATATAAAAAATGTATCGTGACATTGGATTTTTCTAAAATTAGGCCTCGCCGTTATCTATATAATATTCAAAAATTCTTAACTAATGAAATCATGTCATAAATCGTGTTTTGAGTTTGTTTTGTATAAGAATTTTTTAAGTTAGTGGATTTAATGCCTACTACAATTTCATTAATAAAAAATATATTTACAATCATGGGTGGACCCATGTACAAATTGGGGTAGAGACAAGTGTCTACATTTGAATTTGAATTTTTTATTTTGATTCAGTACTAATTGTTCAATGTTCCTACCCCTAATTCGATGTAGTGCCTACCCTAATTCGAGTTAGTCCGATTCTTAAACCAATTCCTTCTGAGTTTTGGTTAATTTTGTGTATTTCATTTTCTTTTTAGATATGTAATACTCTATTTCATAAATAGAATCAAAGAGAATAAGAGAACAAGAAAGATCTGACGATGGAACATATTATTACAATTCGAAGAAATGGGTTAGGCCGAACTTTTTATGCTTTTTATTATGCAACACTTATATTTCGGTTAAATTTTATTTAAATTTTGACTTCAATTTGTTAATTGGCTAAGAATAGTCTCATTTTGAATTGTGCCAAACAAATTTTTAATTAGCTTACTAAAAATATTTCAATGCTATCAATCGATTTTATGATTATAATAGATTTTATAATAAACATAGTTATAGGGATTAAATTGTAATTGTGTACCCGATAAGTTAATGGATTTGAATCCAATTAGCTATTTGAATCCGATTAGTACTTTATCCTAACAGAAATTCTGAGTCCGCCCCTATTTACAATGCATCAAGTGACTCTAATTTCTATATCTATTCATTTATTCTTACAAAATTTTTAAAATTACTCAAAATTACTTTAATTATCTTTAATCATCTTCTAAATTTATAGATCTACTCTTCTAATTCTATTGAGAATTTTGATTAGTGATATTGTCACACTTTAATTATGTACTGAGCAAATTAAAGGATGCAATAAATTAGTGATTTGCTAACGGGTTACCCGTTAGGGGTAACAGGTAGGACGGGTAAAGGGGTAGGCCGGGTACGGGTAAAACCTGTAACGGGTGGACGGGTAATTTTCCCAAAACCTCTATCCAGTCCGGTTGCGGGTAATTTTCCCAAAAACTCGTTGCAGGTTGACGGGTATGGGTCCCGTCCGCCCGGTTTTTTAATTTTTTTATTTTTCTCTTCTGTTTTTTTTTTCTTTCTGTTTTTTATCTTTTTTTTTTTATTTGACCCGGACTCAAGTTGTTGATTAAATCACAGAACCATCCTAATATTTTATTATCTGATACATATTTAATAGATTTACAGAGTAAAATTGAAGATTATACTATGAAGTTCGATGAGAGTAATATATTTAGGGAGACCCCTAATATTATAAAGCTATTGATTAATCAAAATAAACCTAGCGCTAAGGAATATCCCTCTTGAACCGGCGGAAAAATTCAAATTTTTTTGAAATGAAACGGGTCGGGTACGGGTAACGGGTACGGGTATGCGGGTAGACGGGTACGGGTACAATGGGTTTTTTTCAAATTAGGTTGTCCGGTCCATTTATTACCCGTACCCGTCTACCCGTTTGTACCTGGGCAACGGGTAGCTCGGGTAATGGATACGGGTCAGGCAAAACGGGTTGAACCCGTTAGAAGTTTAGCAAACCACTGCAATAAATCACAATAGATTAGTGGTATTGTCACACTTCAATTATGTACTGCGTAGGAATCCATATGTTTAATTTGAATCGAACTTATTTTAGGTCTCCAAGCTTTGGTACTCGTTAGAACAGTATGTATCTAATATTTTACAATCTAAGTTGATCAAAATTATTATATCGTTGGTCGTTCCTGTTGATCCAAAAGGCATCTCAGAGACGAATCGATCCAAAATCAGACTTTTCTCACAGCTATTATCCGTTCAAAAATGAACAGCTCCTCCCAAGTCCCAATATGAAATTTCCACTCTGGCTCCATATATTCTCTCAATAATTTACCACCATAGAAAATTTAATGGATACAACTTAACAAGCGAGATCCGGACTATATCATAAAATCCAATATCTCAGAATAAATCTCACAATGCAGAAGTATACACACAATGAAGAAACACATATATGAGCAATTATATACATTACCTTCTTATAATAGATATTTACATTATTTACATAGTATTTCCCCCAACCCTATAAATAATTGAATTCAAAAAAAAAAAAAGCAGCGCCTCCCTTAATTGACAGTTGAATTGTGGTCCAATAAGAACTCAACTGTGGTTGGCTGAATTTTTATGTGTCTCCAACTTCAGCCATCCAAAATCACCTCCAATGTAACACTGATGTTGCTTGACGCCTTTGTCTTGATAACCGGAAATCAAGCTTTCTTTCAATATAATTCCCAGATTTTTTTTTCCGTAAACAGCACAAAAAATTCCCCCCAAAAAAAACACCCAAAAAGAAAATCAAAGCAGTCATGTTATTTTCATGTAATAAACCAAAATTAACAAAAAAAAAAAAAAATCAATATGGATAACTTGTCTTGGTGAAAGCATTCACACCACCACCAAAGAACCCAAAATATGGTAGGTATGATTTCCTCTTCTCTCCTTCCCTCAATTTCCCCTTATCCCTTCTCAAACCGTAAAACGATTTGTACGCCGTGGCAAGATCAACCTCCTTCTTCTTACCATTTCCATCTTTCTTCTCAACCTTCACACTCTTCTCCACCTTGGTCTCAACCGATGCCTTACCCTTACCCGCCTTCGCTTGAGACCGACACGACTTCTCCAAGAAAACGAATTTCTCTTTCCCGTCGCTATGACTCCTCGCACCGGCTAGTAAATCATGGAAAATCCACTTTCGAGCCGATCCAGTTGACCGGCTTTTTCTACACGGAGAGGTAGGTGCCGACTGTGGGACCCAGTCACAACGATCACTCGGTGTCTCTGGATGAGACGTGCTGGCTGTCTCGAACATATCCAGCTCATCCCTGGTTGATTTCTCTCCTACACCAGACGGCTTGAATTTAGAGAAGGCAGGGTAGAGAGGAAGGAGATGGCCTTGTGAGAATAACTCGTCGGCCGTGATGTCGGGGCTCTTGCTCAGATGTGGGGCTGAGAAGGCGAACGAGAAATCCTCCTCGGCCGAGTCATAGTCTTCATCATTGGCCAGCTCGAAATCAGAGTAATAGTGATTGGGTGTAGTTGATTCTGTGAAGCTGGGTTCACGGCCGTGGCGGGCCGGACTGGCCGCCGGCGGTGGTGGCAGATCCGCTGTTAGATACCTCACTGGGCTTGTATCCATTGCTGATCTGCTTTGAATTGATCCTCTCTGCTTCTGTAGCTTGTTTCTGCTGCTCTCTGTAATTTAATACTTCTTTCGTGCAATAGTTGGTTTGATATCTGGTGCGGCGATTATATAGGGATAGAAAAGGGGAGACATAAAAGGGTGAGAGACATCAAGTGACGGATGTAAGAGAGACGCGGTGTCTAAGGAGAGTTTTGACTTGGAGATTTTGGCTAGACCCGGTGTACTGACACCTTTGAAAATGACAAGGCTGGGGACTTTTCTAGAGATTTAAATGTTACGTGCATGTGTACGTATTCAAACCAATTTCAAATATATTTTTGATATATACTAATCAAAGAACCCTTTTTTTCGCAAAGTATTTTTTTCTTAGCTATGATTTATAGATGAAAATTTAAAATTTTATTTTTAATGATATAAAAAAAATCTAAAATTTTAAAATGATAGTTGGAGTAAAAACTGATTTAAAGCTGAAACATTATCAATACATTGCAGAGGAATGTAATTTTATAATTTGTTTTATAATATGCAAACTGTTTTTTTTTTCTTTTAAGTGATTATTCAATATAGTTATGATATATAAAAAGTATCTATAAATCATAATGACCGATAAACTATTATTATTTTAAAAATGTAATGGCTATAAGCTATAATAAATATGTCAGATGAGAACCCTAGTAGTTTTCAGAAAAAATATTGCATGATGAAATAAATAATTTAAATCATTGAAAATGATTTGATGATTTTACAATTTATGTACTTCTAGAAAGGTAATATTTAATTCAAAAGATGGTTGTAAAATTCCCAACGGTGGTCATCATATTTGAATTCACGCTATACTATATTAGTCCTTTTATTTATTCTTCTAAAATAGATTCGGGATAATCTTTTCAAAATATTTTTTTTTGACTAATTTATCAATCTTCGGAGAGGTGATTTTGCATTCGTATACTATATTGAAAAACGGACTTCCAGCTTTTCAGGATCGACAGCCATATCAGATATCTATTGATCCAAAAACTTTTTATAACTCTTATACTATCATATTTATTATCAGGAACATAGTTAAACTTTCAAACTACGAGGGATCAAACATGAATAAAGGTCAATTATATAAACTTTTATGTTTTAAATAAAATCAATTTTACAGTATCTATAGCATTTTGATCTAAAATATGTAATAAAAAATGTCTAATAATCAGATTTTGAAAGGATCCTCTCGCAACTTTTCAGGGTGCGCCAAGCCAGGTGCAGCGAATAAATTACTTGTTTCCGAAGCATCGAATGAGCAGGGCTGAGCTGAGTTTCCTTGGCCACGAGGGTTCAAATCCGCTTTCCTTGTAAAAGAAGCACGCGTTGAATAAGCATGCTTTGCACGTGCTGTGCTTTCAATAATGACGAATCATATGACATTATCTCCTGATCTCCTCTCCTGTAACGGTTTCTTCGCAATTTCTTTTTGATCAATTAACCAACAGTCGGAACGGAACAAAACTAGGAGCAAACTTTATATGAACTTCGAGGTATGCGTTCAATTATTTTGCAAAGAAAATGGAAAGGAAAACACTGATCATCCACGTGGAAAGGTACTCTTCTTGTTTTTACTTTTACGCGGATAATTGATTTCTCGGATAACTACGTTTCTTCCTCCAATCTCTTAGCTGGAAAATGTATAGAAAATTAATGAACCGCTTTACTGCCACCTTAATATTCATAAATGAGGGCTGAATGGCTGAATAGGGTGTTAATTTGTCCGTAACATATTCGATAAGGCGAATATGGATAAGATTTTATGGATATGAATATTTTTTTTTTCATTAGTTAAACGGATAAAGGTATGAATAAAGACTATTTCGTACTCATTACTCTATAAAATAATTATATAATAATATAATAATATGATAATGTTTGAGCAATAATTACTGAATATTTTTGTTATTTAGTGTATTATTTTTGTTGTAAAAAAATATTAAACATATTACTTTTATTTACATGTCTTGTTCTTTAATTAAATAATTTAATTTGTCGGAAGATATATACTTGTTTTTGAATTCTTTTGTTTTATAAAAAAAATACAGTTTAGTTGAAATTGATTGTACATTTATTTTTATTTTTCATTAGTAATGTCATAACATATGTGCGAAATAAATGAGTTTTGATATGTTGCACTTAGGGGCACCTTTAATTGCTCAAAAACTGAAATTAAATTGCAATTGAAAGTAAAGAGATGAGTTTAGAGAAATTTGACACGCGGGGTGATAACGGAGTTCGGCAAAACAAAGGCCTACGTCTCCGGGGCTTCGCAACCTTGTGAGGTGCGCCTTCCTATTACCCAATACGAAAGGATTACAACTTGTGAACCGTTGAGCCCTTACACACCAAGCGGGAAATCAAACGGCCAACTCAAAGAGATGAGAACAAGGTCTCGATTGTCTAGGAACACAAGAGAAACACTCAATAGATCACTCTAACCTAATCTATATCAAGATTGGTGAAGTAGGTTTGAGGTTGCTTGAGGGATTTTGAAGTTTTAGGCTCTCACAACAATGGAGTATGCTAAGCTCTCAGAAAATCACTTTTGAATTAATTAGGGTCGGCTGAGATGAGTGAGAAGAAAACCTCACTCATCTATTTATAGTGTCAGCTCAAAAATGAGCTGTTTGAACCAAAACGTTACAACGTTTTATAAAACGTTACAACGTTTTAGTTCAAATTGCGATTTAGGGTTTAGATTTCTGACAGCTCAGCAAAAAGGTTCAAAAACGTTACAACGTTTTATAAACGTTACATAACGTTTTGTGCTGTAAAATCTTGATCAAAAACAGGAACAGTTTGAAGCTTAGATTTAATTAAAACGTTGTAACGTTTTATGAAAACGTTACAACGTTTTATATTTGAAATACTGACAATCCTAAAACGTTATAACGTTTTTACAAAACGTTATAACGTTTTATTTGTTTTGTACACCAGTGCTTCTGCCATTTTTAGTAATCCTAAAACGTTGCAACGTTTTAAGTTATTTCTGTGTTTTTAATCAATCTTTTACTTAAGTGTTTTTGGCAGAATTAAAATGTTACAACGTTTTATAAACGTTACCAACGTTTTACTTCTGCAAAAACATCCTCAAACTTATTTTACCACCTTTGATTTTACAATTTGTCTTCTTGATAAAAGTCTTCATGATTTCTTCAGTCCAAGCGTATCATTCTGTAATTCCAACTCTTCTTGGACCTACATAATCTTAAAATAGAAGAAATCGTAAAATTCAATAATTGTATGTTTTTACAAATTAGTCAAATAGACGAAAATGATTATTGTACGAACAACAATCTCCCCCTTTTGACGATTTGCAAAAACATACAATGCGAGTAAGTGCATAAATCGAAAATTGTCCAGTTTGGTTCACTCAATTTTGATTTTGTGTATCTAGCAATTGTTACCAATTTCTCCCCCTTTTGGAAATCGACGAAAGGGAATAGAAATTAGCACTAATTTTAAGTGCTCCCCCTCAAAATATGCACTCCCCCTCAATTTAGCAATGTAACAACGATAATTCACAAATAAACTATGATTGAGGGTATAACTCTAATCATGCAAGAAATTTCAATTTCAATTTATCACATCAAATTATGCACATCAATTATGCATAAACCATGTATATAAACCATTTTAATTCATGCAATCCAAAACAATTCAATACAATTTATTAAGGCTTCAAGATATCCAATTTTGCACTTTGTGCAATATAGCCCCTAACAAGTTATCAATTCATATACCACATTTAAAATATCTACATCTCATACACATTAACAGCAAATAGCAAATATCCAATATGTCAATTCAATCAATTCATGCAATTCAACAAAATTAAACATTGCAAGCATAGTATAACATGAGATTTGAAGAAAAATGCCTAAAAATCACAATTTTTGCAATTTGAACCCTAGATTTGAGCAATCTAAATCATAGCTAGCTAATAATTGTAGCAGTTCAACAAATTTAAAACACGAATTAAACCTCATTATAGTTCATAACTAAAACATGCAACAATAACATTAATAGTTCATGCAAAGAGATCAAATTGTCAATTTTGAAAATGCAATTAAGATAATTTTAAAGGTAGATCTACTGTGCGGGTGGGTCTTGAGTGGATTCATCTGCTTCTTCATCCATTTCCTCATCTTCTTCATCAATACCATCAAGGTTTGGTTCTTCTTCAGGTTCTTCTCCACGAGAAGCAACTGAGCCACACGACATGCCAAATTGATTGATGAATTTCTTTGAGAGGTTTTGTTGGCGTTCATCAAGATTCTTAAGGGCTTTGGTATGATTCTTCAATGTCCCTTCCATTCTAACCATCCCTGCTTGCATTGTCACCAAGGACATGTGTTGTTCTTGCATTCTTTGGCATAACCACATCATTTGATCATTTGGGTTTCGAGGAATTTGAGGAAATGGTAACGGTTGATCCATTTGAGGCAATTGTTGAGGGCCAAATTGGGGTTGGTTTTCCTGAGGGTTTTCAACCGGTGGTTCTTGAATCATCTCATCCGGATCCCAATACTGGTTTGGCAGGGCATTTTGATAGAATATCCATGAGTTGATATCCCGCGTATCGGGAGAGTACATCAGCTGTCCTGAAGGAGAGTACATCTTCATCCACCCAATTTTTGTCGGAAGAGTTGTCAGGTTCTTAGGGGAACGATAGGATAGGTCCGTTGGTAGAATAATGCCACTCAACCTGATAATTTTGTGGATGACATGGGCATATGGCAAATTTGCCACGGTGCTTCTATGTGCACTTTGCATATGACAGAGAATGATGTAAGGAATGTTGATTGACACTTCATCCAATTGAATGAGATGGCGAAGATAATACATGGCACCGTATTCAATGTTGGTTTTGATTTGAGACTTAGGGGTTAGGATATTGTTGACAAAGAGAAATAACAATCGGTGTAAGGATGGAAGAGGGGTTGCATAAATGGATGCACCGGCCACATTGTTCCTGTCGAACCATTTCTTGTAAGAGTCAGCGGTTTCAGTGGCACCCCTTGGCCAATTTCTCAACAGATAGCTCTCTTCTCCTTCATTTTGGAGATCCAACCATTGGGCAACATTGGTAAGGTCCATGCGGATTTCTCTTCCGCCTATCCATGAGGTCATTACAAATGGGCTCTCGGTATAGATCAAATTTGCATAAAAGGTACGGGTAGTGAGTTCCGCAAATGGTTCATCAAGTTTCACTAGGGGTTCCCAACTCCAATGGTTCAGATATTCAAGTATTTTGTTATCCTCTGGTAGGCTAAAAGTAACAGTTGCTTTGTTAAAATAGTAGGATTTGCACAGTTTTCGGGTTTGAAAATGACCGATATAGTTGTCATATGCCTCTATATCCCGAAAGAGATACCGGTTCTCTTGGTCTATTTCAAAATTTGGTTCTGCGTTACTTCCTCCAGAACCATCCCCAATACGGGCTCTCTTCTTGCCCCTTTCACCCGTTTGCTTTCTTGGACCCATTAATTTTAGAAAGGTTTGAGATATTACCGATTGAAGAAGCAAGTAGCAAATTGAGAAGAGTGAAGTAAGAGAAGTGCAGAGATGAACTCGGATCGTCAATCCAACGGTCGGATCGCCGGATTTGAAAGTAGGGTTTCGTCTAGGGTTTTGGAGACCGGGTGATAGAGAGAGAGAATGGAGATTATGATTGAAGAATTGGATAGAGAGAAGAGAGGAGAGGAGAAATCGAGACAAGTTTCTTGATTTCGTAGATTTTGTTGGCAAGAATAGGTGAAGAGAGAGAAAACGGCGGAGAGAGGAAGAGAAGGAGAGGAGGCGGCTTGGAGAAGAAGGGGATGAAAGAAATCGGGTCGGATCTGCACTTAAAACGCCTTTTCGGCCTAAATCGTTACAACGGTTTCTAAAACGTTACAACGTTTTGTGAATGTACTGCGTTATTGTCTAAAACGTTACAACGATTCAAAAACGTTATGTAACGTTTTGTGCTGTCTCAGAATGATCAATTTTGCAACTTTTGAATTTGAAACTTTTATTTAAATCGTTACAACGTTTTGTGAAAACGTTGTAACGTTTTAAACAGGAAAACTGTTCTTCAAATGGCTAAGTATCAGAAATAAATCGTTGCAATGTTTTCTAAAAACGTTACAACGTTTTAGGTAGTGAGTTGCCCTGAAAATTGGTCAAGTATCGGAAGTAAAACGGCACAACATTTTCTAAAAAAAAAAAAACGTTATAACGTTTTCTAAAAACGTTATAACGTTTTAGGTAGGGAAATTTCCTTGAAAATTGGCTAAGTAGCAGATGAGAAACGTGACAACGTTTATAAACCGTTACATAACGTTTTGTACTGTCAAGTTTAACACAAATTGAACTGTTTTGACTTATATGAATTATTTTAAAACAAAGTTTTGATATGCATTAATCTCTCAGTTCAAGCATGCCTAATTTAAACCTTAATTCATTGTGTTGTTGAGTATTCAAGGGTTTTGTGAATATATCGGCAATTTGTTCTTTGGTGTCAATATGTATAAGTTCTATTTCACCTTTTTCAATGTGATCCCTAATAAAATGATGCCTTATTTCTATGTGCTTGGTTCTAGAATGAAGGACCGGATTTTTGGATATCATAATGGCACTAGTATTGTCACACATAATTGGTACGTTGCGGAAGCGAATTTCATAATCAGTTAGGGATTGGATCATCCAAAGAATTTGCGTGCAACAACTACCGGCCGCTACATACTCGGCTTCCGTTGTAGAAAGGGCAACCGAGGTTTGTTTGCGACTCGACCAAGATACAAGTGAACCACCAAGAAATTGGCATGTGCCACTTGTGCTTTTTCTATCCATACGATCCCCGGCAAAATCGGCATCGGCATATCCTATCAAGTCTAAATCCGATTGTTTGCCATACCATAATCCCAAATTTAAACTACCCTTGATATATTTGAGAATTCTTTTAACGGCTTTCAAGTGCAATTCTTTGGGATTTGCTTGATACCTAGCACATAGACATACCGCAAACATTATATCGGGTCTACTAGCGGTTAAATAGAGTAGGCTACCTATCATAGCTCGGTATTGAGTGATGTCCACCGATGTGCCATTTGGATCCGAGTCAAGGTTTGCATTCGTAGCCATTGGAGTCTTGCTCGTATTGCTTTCGGTCATCCCAAACTTCTTGATCAACTCCTTCGCATACTTGGTTTGACTCACAAAGGTGCCATCCATGAGTTGCTTGATTTGGAGTCCCAAGAAGAAATTCAATTCACCCATCATACTCATCTCGAATTCACTACTCATAAGAGAAGAAAATTCCTCGGCAAGTGCCGCATTAGGTGAACCAAAGATTATGTCATCTACATAAATTTGCACCACCAATAGTGCTCCATTCCTTTTCTTGGTGAAAAGAGTTGTATCATTTTTGCCTCTAATGAATTCATTGTCAATTAGAAAGGAACTTAATCTACCATACCATGCCCTAGGGGCTTGTTTGAGTCCATAGAGTGCTTTGGTGAGTCTATACACATGATTAGGAAATGTTGAATCAACAAAGCCTTGAGGTTGATTAACATACACTTCCTCATCTATGAATCCATTCAAAAATGCACTTTTAACATCCATTTGAAATAATTTGAAATTTTTGTTTGAGGCGTATGCTAAAAGCATTCTAATGGATTCAAGACGAGCTACGGGTGCAAAGGTTTCTTCAAAGTCAATACCCTCTTGTTGTTTGTACCCTTGAGCTACCAACCTAGCTTTGTTGCGAATTACATTTCCATCTTCATCCTTTTTATTTCTAAAAACCCATTTGGTTCCAATAATCATTCTATCATTTGGCTTAGGTACAAGTTCCCAAACTTTGTTCCTTTCAAATTGAGCAAGTTCATCTTGTATGGCACAAATCCAATTAGGGTCTACATTTGCATCTTTGAAATTTTTAGGTTCAATATGAGATACAAATGCACAATGACCAATCATTTGATTTAATTTGGATCTTGTTTTAACTCTTTCCCTAGGATCACCAATTACATTAGAAAGAGGATGAGATGGTACTTCCCTTAGGTCTTGGGGGATTTGGTACTCAATTCGTGGAGGTTGTATTTCTTCGGTTTGCATTCCTTCAACTATTGGATCCATCTCATTATTGGTTGCATCTTCAATTATTTGATCCGTCTCAATATTGTTGGTTGTATCTATTTCGGGTTGAGTTTGTTCGGGTTGATTCTCAATTGTGTCGGTTCTTGTTTCAACTTCATCTTGATCAACAATTGGCACTTCAACACCTACAATCTCAATACCTTTCTCGACCTTTTGATTAGCATTTTCATCAAATTTAATATGCACGGATTCAATTACGATTCTTTGAGATGGAATGTAAATTCTATAGGCTTTACTTGAATTTGAGTATCCTACAAACATTCCCTCAATTGATTTAGAATCAAATTTGGTTACTTTGGGAGATTCATCAAGAACAAAGCATTTTGAACCAAATACTCTAAAATGAGATAACTTAGGCTTGTACCCTTTCCATAGCTCATATGGTGTTTTATTCAACATGGTCCTTATGCTTACGCGATTTACCACGTAGCATGCCGTATTTACCGCCTCGGCCCACAAGTGTTTGGGTAAGGAGTATTCATTTAGCATGGTTCGGGCAAGCTCAACTAAGGTTCGGTTCTTCCTCTCAACTACCCCATTTTGTTGAGGTGTGCGAGGAGCCGAATACTCATGTTTATATCCCCTTTTAGAGCAAAGTTGATCAAATTTTGCATTTTCAAATTCCCCCCCATGGTCGCTTCTAATCCTAATGATTTTTGACCCCTTTTCATTTTCAACACGTTTGCAAAATTCAATGAAGTTGCTAATTGCTTCATCCTTGTGTTGTAAGAACAAAACCCAAGTAAAGCGACTATAATAATCTACAATTACATATGCATATTTCTTCTTTGCTAAACTTGGTACACTTATTGGTCCAAATAAGTCCATATGTAATAATTGCAAAGGTTGATCGGTAGAAACCATATCCTTGGATTTAAAGCTACTTTTGGTTTGTTTACCTTGAACACATGCCTCACATAATCCTTCAAGTTCTAGTTTATGTGTTGGTAGACCACGCACAAGATCTAATTTCACTAATTTCCTAATGGTATCAATTGAAACATGACCTAATCTACGATGCCATAACCATGATCCATTGGATATGGCACTTAGACATGTTTCACCGGAATCAAAGTGAGTAAAATACAAGTAATAAATATTTTTCTTTCTTTTTCCCGAATAAATTAGAGCATCGTCCGAGGACCTAATTATGTGACAAGCATTAGCATCAAATTTGGTATAATATCCCGAATCACATAGCTTACTTACAGTAAGTAAGTTGTAATCTAATCCATCAACAAGATATACATTAGATATGGTCAAGTGTTGGTTACCAATGGAGCCTATACCAATAATAGAGCTCTTTCTTTGATTATTGCCAAAGGTAACCGTACCTCCATCATATGGTTCTAAGAATTTAAAATTAGATTTGTCACCGGTCATATGGTGTGAGCATCCACTATCAATGATCCAAGCACTTTCCTTTTGAGATGAAATCAAACACACCTACAAAGTATATATTAGTTATTATTGAGTTAGTAACTAACATATACCTTGTCTTTAATCTCCCCCTTTATGTTTGGCAATTATAATACTTTAGGGGAGATTAAGTGTGAACCTAAGCTAGTATAGCTTTAGGAACCCAAACAACATTATGTTTGTTGTTTACATTCCTAAAGCTACATTCTAAGGAAGTGTGGCCAAGTTTGCAACAATAGTTGCATATTGTAGTTGATTGCTTTTGAGTAGTAGAGCCTTGTTTGAGAATGGATTGGTACTTCACTTCATGCAAACTACTCTTATGACTACCATGTGACCTATTTGCAACTTTAGATGCAATGCTCTTGGTTTTGTTAGAATCAAATTTATTGTGATGTTGGGGAACATCTCTAGCTAAACCATTTCTTTGAGTTTGGTTTTGTAAAGCAATTTTATTTTTGAATTCATAAAACCAACCATCGGGTCCTTTAAAATAGGTTTTGTTTGACCCTTTTGGATTAAGAGTGTTCCCATCACTATCTTTATAAGCATTTTTGTTCTTAGAAATTCTTTTATTGTATTTGTACCTAAAGGCATAATTTGTTGACTTTTGATCTTGTTTAGCATTTGAGACATGAGAGAACTTCAATTTTGATGATTCCTTGCTCAAAGGAGTTAAACCATTTTTAGTAAAAAATTGATAAGTTGAATATTGTTCACAATTAAACTTTAATTTGGCATTTGGAATACTTGAAGTTTGAGAATGTTCCCCTTTTCCTTTAGGGCTTAGCATGTGATTAGATTTAAGTGAGGATTTACCCTTCTCAAATCCAAGACCAACTCTATCATTTTTATAATAGGATTGATCATGTATCAACTTGCTCACATAATAGGGATCTAGACTAGTGACTTTTGATAATTCACTAGGAGATCTCAATGCCCGAATTTCGGTTTCTAAGGTTTGAACTTTAACTTTAAAAATGCCTATTTCACCTAAGTGTGATGCTTTTAACTTTTTATTTTCAAGTTCTAACATGTCATTTTTAGCAATTAATTTTTGAATAATACCTTCCTTCTCAACCAAGATTCTATTGGACTCATCAAGGAGTGATTTCAACCTAGATTCATGATTATCGTGCATTAGAATTTCATTTTTGAAAGTACTTGCATCATTGGTGTCTAACCTATTGGTACACAAGTCATTGTTGGTCTCATTTGTGATTATGCAATTTTCAATATCAATTTCACCACTATACTCTTCACCACCTTCATTTATACATTCAAGTTCGGTCTCATAACCATCAAGACTAAGTGTTGAATGTACCTCACTAGCGAAGTTTGTTGAGGTGTTGACTTCATCATCTCCCTCCTTGGCATTCCTTGATTTAACAAGCTCCATGAGAAAGTTGATGGTTGTTTCATCGGTGATGTTCTTGCTAGCTATAATTGAGTCTATGTCAATTTTCGAGGGACCTTCATCTACACTTGCCATCAATGCAAGGTTGATCTCCTCTTCATTCTCCGATTCCGTATCGGATTGTTCCGTCTCACTATCCGAGAACAAAGCTTGCATAGCTTTGGCTTTCTTCTTCTTGTACCCATCATACTTTTGTCTTGGTTTTCGATCTTGTTGTGCTTCCCCATCCGTGTTCTTCAATTGTGGAAATAGCTTGAAGCATGTTTGAATGGAATGCCCCTCTCTATGGCAAGCGAAACACATTAGCCTTTTGTTCTTCTCTTCTCGTTCCTTGTTGTATTTTCTTTCAAAGTCAAGCATTCCTTGAAACATTTTGGATAAGAGAAGGGCATCCTTGGATGTTTCATGATCAATTTTGTTGATAAATTGATCATTTGAAAGACGGGTGTTTGAGGAGCTTGGAAAGTTTCGGTTTTGTGCCGGAAAAGCTACGGTTTTGGACTTTGAGCTTTGCTTCAAATCACCGGATTGTCGAAGTTTTTCTTCAAAACTCCTAAAATGAGCATAGAGGTCATCCGGTGTGAATGTGTCGTGCGTGCCTTGGATTGCCTCTAGAGCACTCACCAACCCGGACCATTTATCCCTCATGAGCATCACCCTCAATAGCTTTCCTACAAGTTTATTGTTAGAAAGTGGTTCTCCCAATTCGGTAAACTCATTTTGGATATGCATAAGTCTATTATACATATCCTCAATGCTTTCACCATCCTCAACCTTAAAGGTTTCAAATTTTGCTTCTAAACAGGTTATTTTGGTTCGTTTGATTTGGGTATTGCCTTCATACCGGTTTACAAGAGAATTCCACATTTCTTTCGCACTTGATGCACTACCAAAGAGTGAGGCTACCGATTCACTAACCAAATTGAATATGGCATTGGTTGCTAGGTCATTGTCTTTCTTGGTTTGTTTGGAATCAACGGTCTCAATTTTGGCATCGGTTGAACCCTCGGTAGCTACACTTGTGTATGTTGGTGTATACCCTTTTTCAACCACATACCACACCTCAAGGATATTCAAGTAATTAATCATGGTTTTCTTCCAATGCATGAAATTTTTGGTGGTAGTACCAAAAACTAGGGGTTCTTTCACGGATCTATAGGGTGCCATTTGTCAAGTTGATCTAATCTCCAATTAAGTGTGTCTTAATTCGAGTAACTTGCTCTGATACCACTTTGTTGCACTTAGGGGCACCTTTAATTGCTCAAAAACTGAAATTAAATTGCAATTGAAAGTAAAGAGATGAGTTTAGAGAAATTTGACACGCGGGGTGATAACGGAGTTCGGCAAAACAAAGGCCTACGTCTCCGGGGCTTCGCAACCTTGTGAGGTGCGCCTTCCTATTACCCAATACGAAAGGATTACAACTTGTGAACCGTTGAGCCCTTACACACCAAGCGGGAAATCAAACGGCCAACTCAAAGAGATGAGAACAAGGTCTCGATTGTCTAGGAACACAAGAGAAACACTCAATAGATCACTCTAACCTAATCTATATCAAGATTGGTGAAGTAGGTTTGAGGTTGCTTGAGGGATTTTGAAGTTTTAGGCTCTCACAACAATGGAGTATGCTAAGCTCTCAGAAAATCACTTTTGAATTAATTAGGGTCGGCTGAGATGAGTGAGAAGAAAACCTCACTCATCTATTTATAGTGTCAGCTCAAAAATGAGCTGTTTGAACCAAAACGTTACAACGTTTTATAAAACGTTACAACGTTTTAGTTCAAATTGCGATTTAGGGTTTAGATTTCTGACAGCTCAGCAAAAAGGTTCAAAAACGTTACAACGTTTTATAAACGTTACATAACGTTTTGTGCTGTAAAATCTTGATCAAAAACAGGAACAGTTTGAAGCTTAGATTTAATTAAAACGTTGTAACGTTTTATGAAAACGTTACAACGTTTTATATTTGAAATACTGACAATCCTAAAACGTTATAACGTTTTTACAAAACGTTATAACGTTTTATTTGTTTTGTACACCAGTGCTTCTGCCATTTTTAGTAATCCTAAAACGTTGCAACGTTTTGTAAAAACGTTATAACGTTTTAAGTTATTTCTGTGTTTTTAATCAATCTTTTACTTAAGTGTTTTTGGCAGAATTAAAACGTTACAACGTTTTATAAACGTTACCAACGTTTTACTTCTGCAAAAACATCCTCAAACTTATTTTACCACCTTTGATTTTACAATTTGTCTTCTTGATAAAAGTCTTCATGATTTCTTCAGTCCAAGCGTATCATTCTGTAATTCCAACTCTTCTTGGACCTACATAATCTTAAAATAGAAGAAATCGTAAAATTCAATAATTGTATGTTTTTACAAATTAGTCAAATAGACGAAAATGATTATTGTACGAACAACATGATATTCTATTTGTTAAATATAATAAAACTAATTATTATACTAGTATTATTTGTTATTCACCCGCTACTATTTCGTTACCTGATAATTTTTATGGGTAAGGATAGGTATGAATAAGATCATTTTTAATGGAAATGAGTATGAAAATACTTTCACCCTATCCATATCGTACCCATTGACACCCCTATGGTTGATAGTCAGAAGCGTAGCCATGATAAGCAGCAAAGCTGTAGAGGGACAAAAATTTGGATGAAAATAACTCTGTTAATATTTTAAATATTTTGAATATTAAGTATAGTTTTATAATTTTTTTTTGAGAAAAATATGAAAATAAAAGTATATTTGGAAAAAAAAATCAGAGGTAGGCAATTTTTTTATTTATAGGAGCTTAAGTATATATTTTATATTTTTATAAAAATATATTTAAAAAAAATGAGCCATAGTTGACAAGTACTCACTCCTTAATCTAATACTAACAAAACAAATTTTCATTTTTTTTATTCAAAACATAATTCTTAAAATTTTCTTTTTCTTTTTAACAAAAAAATAATTTAATTTTGAACTCTTTTACACTTTACACAACTGGACAAGTGACAACCGGACTATAGCAGAAATCAATATTATGTTAAGGAGATTATAAGATTAAAGATTCAATTAGCAAACTTCAAAGACAGATCATACAACCTTTAAAAAAAAAGACAGATCGTACGAAAGATTGTTATTTTAAATAGTGTAGGCTTAAATTGTCCATCTAATGATCTAAGATCTCATTTTTTTTTTGTCTTCTAACTGTCCAAACATGGACAGTAAATGAAAAAAAAATGTTTTATTCACAGTATTTTAGCAACAAGTGGATACAAATATCATATATATATATATATATATATATATATGAGGAGGGTTCAAATGCACCCAAATTTTTGTGCACCCAAATGCACCCTATCTTTCAAATCATTAATTTTTCTCCGTTTTCAAAGTCCGAATAGTCAATCTGAACCATTAGATGCGGTCTATATATTAAGATGTGCTTGGAGACCAAATTTTACATTTTTTGGAATTTTTTTACTATTTATTAAGCCACTTTGAAAATTGCTGATTTTACATTTTCTGGACCATTGGATCAGCGATTTTTCAAAGTGGCTTAATAAATAGTAAAGAAATTCCAAAAAATGTAAAATTTCGTCTCCAAGCACATCTTAATATATATATCGCATCTAACGGTTCAGATTGACTATTCGGACTTTGAAAACAGAGAAAAGGATAGGGTGCATTTGGATGCACAAAAATTTGGGTGCATTTGAACCCTCCTCTATATATATATATATATATTTTTACGTTAACATCTAGATGTTATTTTATTTGTCTTGATAATAAATCTTTTCTAGCATTAATTAATGCCCATATTCGAATAAGATGGACATAAATTGTAAAATTCTAAGTCCACATATTAATTAGATAAAGAAGTGGATATAAAGCATCATGGATCCAACTGTCTAACTATTTATGAAGATAAAGACTTCCCAACTAACTTCTGAAAGGACTCAATCTGATTGTTCTCTGTTTTTCTTTTTCTTTTTTCTTTTTTTTAAAAATTGAGTCTAATGCTCAATTCTGATGTTAAGGATCTTCCATATCAACTTCAGGAGAAAGAGGTACGAAGTCCAGAATTGGCTCAAGTAATGGATCTTCCAATGTCTATTTTCCAAGTGACCAGTTCAGAGGATATGCAGGTTTTTGGAGTTGGCAACCCTCCATCTCCAATGTCTAGAGAAAAGGAGGATGATGAAGACTTATTAGATATGTAATACTTAGTTTTATGCATATTTTGATTTTTTTTGTACTTTCTTATGTTGTTGTCTTGCTTAGTTGTGTGCATGTTATGAGGTTTTGTATTTCTTTTGTTTCTGTTTTGAACAGCTGTATAAGACTTGTCATATTTGATTTTGGTACCAATTAGGTACTATATCAGATATGCTATGATTTCAAATGAAATCGGTGGTATATACCACTATTTTTCAAAAAAAAAAAAAAACCACTGAAACAAGTTAACTTGTATGTGTGAGAGAGATTTAAGAGTTTAATCCTTGTTAATCATTTTTAAATTATTGGGAATCATTAATCTTGTCAAGACAGATTTCTTTGATTAAAACCACTTTCTTTTGCTTTGTTTTGAATCTTAAGTTTAACATAGTGAAGAAAGAGATATTAAAGTTTAATCGTCATTATTAAATACAGGAGCAGTATCAGACTTTCAAATTATAAGGATAAACACATGTGTAAATCCTATAAATTTGTTACAGAGAATGTGGATCACTGTCACATTATCATAATATTTTATTCTAAATTATATAAAAAATCACGCATAAATACAAAAAAAAAAAAAAATTAAAAGTAGAATCAATTGACTCCATTCTTTCAAGCTAAATCCATCTCTGAATTAGACTCCTTGTTACCAATTTAGTATGGAGTAAGGGATTTACTTATTTTACATAATTAAAGAGCGGGAAAAAAAAAATAAAACGGCTTAATTTTATGAATTTGTCGTGCCTTATAAAATCAGACAGAGATTACTAATATGTGGAAAAAGAAGGTAGATAAAAATATCTTAAGCCACCCAACAACTAAAGCACTTTTTAGGAAACTAAACGAGGATTAACAAATACTAAGATAGAGATGGCAAACAAGCACAAAAAAAATGTTTATTCTGTAACCTCCTTAATTTGGTAATCCCTTAAATAATCTTACCAAACCTCTCTTTCCAAAAATTAATTAAAAATTAATCATCCTTTCTCGTCGAGCGACTGAATATGTGGTTGATTATGTCTTTTGCAAAAAACTACTTCCCATTATGATCAAGTAAATATAAATTTAAAAACATATTTTTCAATTTTTGAAAACCTAACAATTGTGGACTTTTCAAACTAACTTCCTATTATTTTTAAGAGGAGGGATCAATTTACAACAATTTTTGAGTTACAACAAGTTACCACAACCATTTTCTACATTTTCAAAGTCCAAATCGTCGATCCAAACCGTTCAACATGATCTCCACAATAAAATGTGCTTCCAGATCAAATTTTACATTTTTTGGAATTTTTGTACTATTTATTAAGATGGGTACAAAATTCAATGGTCTGAATTTGACTAGTTTTTGTACCCATCTTAATAAATAGTAAAAAAATTCCACAAAATGTAAAATTTGGTCTCCAAACACATTTTATTGTGGAGATCACGTCTAACGGTTTGGATTAGTGGTTTGCTCTCAGGTAGGGTACGAGTACCTCGGGTAAACTCGGGACGGGTACTCGGGTAGAAGGGGTACGGGTAGGCGGTTTTTTTTTCAAAAACTCTACCCTACCTGTTTCATACCCGTGCCCGTCTCGGGTAGGGGTAACGGGTACCTCGGGTAGGGTCCGGGTTTTTTTTTTACAGTGTCGTACAAATATTATTACGTATTTATAATTCAATTTTTAAAATATGAATAGTTCGATATCAAATAGTGTGTATATATATACACGAAATTATCAAGTCGCATCTTTATAATTTTAAAATGAATAAAATTTGTCCCTTATATATAAAATTATTCGTGCGAAAATTTGTATATTTATACGGCTAAGTACAAATCTATTTATTTATTTCTTTACACGAGTCATTTTATTTTATTTTCAAATTCTCGTTCTAATTAAAACAATAAAATATAAATAAAAAAACAGAAATTAAAAACAGAAATTAAAAAATAGAAATTAAAAAACAGAAATTAAAAAACAGAAATTAAAAAACAGAATTTAAAAAACAGAAATAAAAACAGAATTTTAAAAAGAGAAATTAAAAAACAGAATTTAAAAAACAGAAATTAAAAAACAGAATTTTAAAAACAGAAACTAAAAAACAGAATTTAAAAAACAAAAATAAAAAAGAATTAAAAAAAAAAAACAAGCGTGATGTGGTGTTTGCAATACAAGCAATAAATCCTAATTTACGCTCAATTCGGTTGCAAGTGTACAACCTTGTCGAGTAGTACTTAGAGATCGTCTCCATAGGAACAAGTTGGAATATCAAAGCCTAACCTAACAATTTAATTTAGTAAAAGAAAGTAAAAAGGTTTTTGTTTGTTCAAAGGTTGGTTTGATTGCAATTAAACTGAATTAAACTAAAGTCTTTAAAGCAAAATATGATTTTTAACAAGTATGAGAAATTAGGGTTTCTTAGGGTTCCTCTCCACTAGTGTTACGACTAATTGGTTTGTAAATTTTGTTCTTATATTTATGAAGGCATAGTTGGATGTTGTAGGTACAAAGTGATATCTCTATATTAATACCATCTTTAAATTAGAATAAACGTCACATCTCGGTACTTGGCTACTCTAATCTAAAGTCATTAAGTTCTTACTGTCCCAATTGATCTAGAAAACTATTTTTCACCTCTCGGTACTTGGCACAATTTTCTAAACTATTAGGTAAAACACGTATAAGACAAGCATCACCTCTCGGTACTTAACCTATCAAATACCCTATTCCTTATGGTCTGGACCTAATATTCAATTTCTCAATTGCAAATACCAAATCATAAGATTTCATGCGATTTCGATTAAGTCTTCACAACCAATTAAAATAAAGAATAGATCATAACAAAGAACAATAACATATGAAACAAAACCAACTAAATCATAACAAAAGTTTCAAGTACAGCCCTAATCAACCCTAGAAAAGCCTTTAGCCAGTCATGACTAAAACACAAATGAAATCAAAAGAGTTCCAAAGGAAAGAAAATAATAAAACCGGTTGATCAATGATGTTCTCTTCTCCCTTCTTCTCTCTTCCTTGCTTTTCCTTGTTCAAAACTAGAAATTCCCTCTCTAAAAACATCCTTAATCTATTCTACAGGTCTCCTTTTATACCCCCTAGCGAAACCTAGAAATAAATCCCTAAAAATAGCAAATTCGGGCTCTGAACTGCCTTATTGCGGGCCGCAATGAGTGGAGGCAGTTAAGAATTTGTCGCGCATAAAACTGTAAACTCATTTCGGGCCGCAATGGATTTGGTTGCGAGCCGCAATAAAAGTGCAGGAAATGAAGAGGGCTCTGTCTGTTTTGTTAAGGGGCCGCAATAACTCCATTTCGGGCCGCAATGGATGTTGACAGTTGCTCCAATCTTCGTGCTGACTCACCCGTTTTGCTTCGTTAAGCTCCAAACACTTGATTACCTGTAAAATAAACATAAATAGGACAGTAACTTGAACTTTTGGACATTTCTAACCTAATCAAACCTAATTTAATCAAAACTTGGCTTAATTTACATACCTAACCCTAGGTTTCAATAGATACAATTTTGGCTTATCAAGGCGGGGGAAGGGAAATTTGAAAAAAATTCAAAAAAAAAAAAAGGGTAAACGGGTAGGGTACGGGTGGCGGGTACAGGTATGGACGGGTTTTTTTCAAAAAAGGTGGGTCCGGCCCGTCTCATACCCGTACCCGTGTACCCGTTTATACCCGGCCTCGGGTACGGGTACCTCGGGCAGCGGGTACGGGCGGACCGAATTCGGGTAACTCGTTACGGGTTTTAGCAAACCATTAGTTTGGATCGACGATTTAGACTTTAAAAATGTAGAAAATAATTATAGTAATTTATTGTAACTCAAAAATTGTTGTAACCTGATCCCTCTATTTTTAATAATTGAAACAGACATAATTTATTTTTTCGAATATCATATTGTTAAATATGTTAACCTAGTTGTTTCTTTTGTTCATCACAAAAAGTGTTGTATTGATGGAGCAATTTTCAAGTCTCCCAGGTACCTGGTCTTCCAATTTGGAAAGAAGCTCATATACAAATGCTTTTTTTTTTTTTTATGGAAAATGAGAATCTAGTTCTTATTCGTATATTAATCGAAAAAAAAGAAAATTAAAGGAAATAAGAATTGAAAAAAAAAACGGAAATGCGATTCTTTTTTTTTTTGTATATAAATGCTTACTTTATTCAACTTGGATGTATGTTTGATTTTCATGGGATTTATTTTAGATTCGATGGACGTCTGGATTGTCCGATCGGCTTTAATATCCGTTTCCTTAGCTTTAATATTCATACACACTCGCATTAATTATCGTACGCATATATTATAAAGCAAATCGGACGGTTGTGGAGCTCATTAAACTCAAAAATAGATCTAATGAGCATCGGACCTACACCGTTCTCATTTTATCCAAACTATTACAAGATTTACACAACAGAATGTGTCACATAAGATCAATTATCTTGGGTGCTTGCTTGACAAGTTGACATCTTGTTTCTTTTTCTTTGAAGCAAACATATTTGACATTTCCCTCCATCTCCATGTACTAGAAAAATGAAAATCATCTAGAAGGTCAAACTGGGAAACGGTAAATCATGCAGGAAAAGTCAAAAAAATTAACAAATCAAAAGCAGCAAAAATTCTCGGCTACTAGAATAGGGATATTTCATATTTGTCTAGGAAACAAACAAGATAAAATTTTAACTTTTCTTGCTGTTACCTCGCTGTTTATTGACAAGTTATAGATTGAGAGCTTGTTCCCTTAATCTATATTGAAGAATTCTTCAATAGATAAGAAAAAAAATTATTTCCTTCAATAGATTCCAAAATTTAGGTCAAATCGGAACCATTAACTAGATTTAAAAAAAAAAAAAAATTATTCTTGTGTTGATTTCATTCTGAATTTTTTTTATCTGTCTTAAAGTAACAAAAGTAATGAAAGATTCTTAAATTTCAACTTAAATTGATATATAATATCTTTAATTTTGATTTATTTCCTCAACTCAATCTAAGTTTCGATATATATTGGGCATGAATAAAGTTTGGCCCAGTATTGAAATTCTAAAATAAAAATGAGCACTAGCTCCTACAATTAAGTTAGCAAAAATAATAAATAAATAAATAAAAATAAGTACTGATTTGAGCCGTTTTATTAGGGATCGAATCTCCTGCTCCCAGAGTCACTGTTAGTGGGCCCCACCCACCCTAAACCCTAAATCCGGCTCCACCCACTCTAAACCCGACCCCACCTCACAGTGACTGAGGGGGCAGGAAAATCCTGCACCCCAGGAGGCAGGTGATCTGCTCCCGTTTTATTAGACGTATGTACACCAAATTAAAAAGCAGTATGTTGTATTTGAAACCGTTTCTTAATTAGAAAACCCGAGTCCCGAAACGAGTGATTTGTTGGTCATTCAACTCGGTAATATTTAATCAATCTAGGTGGATTTGCACTGTTTGTTTCAAGTCATCTGACAGCATAGTTATTCTAAAAACTGTTATATTACCTATTTAAAATTTGTTAGCTAGCCGTAATCCAAAGTAAAATACCGCCTTAACGTTCACCTAATCACCTCTTGATGTGTTCACTATTTAGTTTATTTTGTAAGGGATATGTTGTATCAGTAAACACTTAACTAGTTATCTTTAACGATAATTATAATTAATCTTAAAATAGTTGCATACATTATTTGTTTTGTGTCGTGATAAATATTAACGTGTGACAAAAATTATCTATATTAATTTTTCCATATGATACGATCAATATTAAAAAATGAGAAAAATGTAAATTCCTTTATTAAATTCAAAAGAATTGTATATATTTCCGGGGTCCAAGTTGTAAAACAAAACAAACAACTATATAAGTTTAAAAATGCGATAAGCATTTTGAAAAGGGCAAAAATACAAAATCGTTGTAACATAGAGAGATACGCGTGTAAAATATACATGTACAAATACTAATCCGCTGTGAATGTGTATTATTTATATAGTTTGAAGGGTCCCTGCCATAACTCTGGTAAGTTTCATGCTGCGGATACGTAAATAACTAAAAGACAACTTTCATACAGGAGGCTACACGGAACTTTGAGTGTTTTACTGGAAAAATATTAACCGTTCAAATACGTTGTACGCGAATCTCAAAGAACAAATAATACTGCCCCTGCGCTCTTCCCGAATAGGCACCGTACACGTCAGTCATGTAAAAGTTAAAGATATCTCAGAGTATGCACCGCTCGACCCCTGGCCCGCACGAGTGGGTATCCTCTGAGATATCTCAACTTTTGCGTGACCGACGTGTCCGGTGCCTATTCGGGGGTGATGTAGGGATCAGTATTATGTGTGCTCTGAGATTCGTGCAGAACGTATTTAAACGGTTGGAATTTTCCATAAGGTCATGCAAAGTTTCAGATATCTCAGAGGATACGAATTCGGCCCGCACAAATCACATGGTACGGGGCGGGTGAGAATCTGCTGCGATTCCAATTTTAACACTTCATTTATTACAGTGTGGGAATCTTAAATAGAAATAGTTTTTGTGCACGAATTTCAAAAAATATAAACGACTGATATTAGAATCGCAGCAGATTTATTTCCGCGTCTATCTCTCTTGTCTCAGCTGATCAGCTGTGACAGACTCTTTCACGAATTTACGAAGGGATAATTTTTTTTATCCGCTTATCCTCTTCTACTTTTTTTTTTGTTTTTTGAGAAAAACCCTTAGGTTATCATCTTCATCTTGCCCATCACACGGTCGTCAGTGTAGCCTCAAATACAGAAAATAATAGGTAGCATCTGCAGTGCTACACTGCTACATCTTAAACCACGATAACTATATAAATTGCGATTGAGTAAATCTATTGATATTGCAAAATAGCTTAACTGCGTTAAAAAAATGAAGAAACAGAATTTTAAGATAAGGAGGGATTCATTTATACTCTTTTTATGACACCGAATTACACTTTATATTTTTAAAAATTTTAAAGTTTAAATAGTCGATTCAAACCGTTCAACATAATTAATATAATATATTAAAATGTGTTTGAAGATCAAATTTTATATTTTTTAAATTTTTTGACTATTTATTAAGTATTTTATAAAATCGTTGTTTTCAGACCATTGAATTTTTGTACCATCTTAATAAATAGTAAATAAATAAAAAATAAATAAAAATGCAAAATTTGATCTGCAAGCACATTTTAATATATTCATCATATTAAACAATTTAGATCAAATGTTTGAACTTTAAAAATATAGAATGTAATTCGACGTCACCAAAATAAAATGTAAGTGGATCCTCCTTTTTTTTTTTTGAATTTGTGGACTCTAAGAGGAGAACAGAACACTTTAATCTCTCTCTCTCACTTTCTGTTTTTTTTTTTTGCCAAATGTCCTGAGGCTACACTTGCCTGATTGGCTCAATGTGCAGATCATCAATAGATCAGCCTCCTATAGTCCTGCTAGTACATGCCGGTGTGACTTCACACTCAGAGTGCAAATCATTAAGTTGAAAGTCAAACATTCAACTAGTTAATTTAACGTTCACAAAATATTTTAACTTTCTATATAGAAAATTTTAACGTTCACTAAATAAAAAGCTATTCAGATAAATTGGTATCCTAAGACACTATTATATGCAGTAGTGGATTTAGAATTTTGGTATCCTAAGACACTATTATATGCAGTAGTGGATTTAGAATTTTCGTCAGCGGGTAAAGAAATATCGAATCAGGTTTAAATTGTTAATCGGATTTGAACTCATTAACTAATTGAGTGTTTGATAAATAAACAATGTTTTGACTTATATTTTTCAATGTCCTGACTTGTAATTTCTGATACTTTAAATAATTCTAATTACTAATCATAATTCAAAAAATTTATTTTGATTTTAGCACTAAATTTTATCCAAATAACAAATCAAACATCGAAAAGAGGGCAAATTTTTTTTCAGAGGAGAACAAAGTTGATTAGTACCGATAAATCACCATGTTGGATCCGCCCACTGATTATATGTGTTTCGACCGGAGGATTCAAATGTTGCCCGCTAACACCAATTCTTCCAAATAACTATTGTTCTAATGTTCTTATTATTTATAAGCACAAGTAAATATAGTATGTATTTAAACAATTTGAAAACTCTTGGAGGCAAATAAAATCCCCGTTATTCCTCTTTGTTTGGTCTCTTGTCAAAAACTAACTTTCTCAGTTTAATTAACCTGTATTAGATCCTGTTCGGTCTTTAATTGAGAATGGGCATGAGTACAAAAATTAAACTGAAAAGTATTGTTTGTGTGAGAAAACAAAAATTCAGTTCACTACCACATCCAAACATAGCCAAAAAAAAAGAAAAAAAAAACATATTTTTAACAGTTATCTGTTGTCCCTGTTTAATTATTTTCATCTCTATCCCCCACTTCATCTATAATTTAAATTTCAACCAAACACCAAGATTACTTCCTAATGTTTAAAACACTCTGCCTAATGTCTGTCTCTGCGCTCGCCCAATTCAAACTTTTCGCACAATGACACAACACTCTTTTTGCATGTTTATCAAATAATTAAATGAATAAAAAAAAAAGCAATTATGCCTGAAGGAAGATTGAAAAAAAAAAAAAAGCAGCCAAAAATTGCTAGAAATAGAATTTTTTGGTGAAATCATGCATCGGACAGGCACCCAAGAACCCGATATATGGCAAGAATGATCTTCTCTTCGCTTTCACACGAACCCCCTTCTCGCCATTCTTCGTGTATTCCGTTTTGTTCGCATCTTTCAACTCCTTCCGCTTGGCCTTTCCTTTATCCTTCTTCTTCTTCTTCTTCTTGCCCCTGACACTCGAACTTCCCTTTTCGAAGAGCCCTAACTTCTCTTTTCCATCACTATGACTCCTACCACCAAAGAGAAATTCATGAATCGGGTTTCGTCTCCTTATTGAACCAGTCGACCAACTTTTCATAGGTGACCCTGGCGCTGTTTTGGGTGCGTCGAGAATTTTACCAGCTGCCTCTGGTTGTGTCGTGCTCGCATCTGTATCTGTATCATCTATGGATAACGGGGTGTGATTGGAAATTGAACAAAGCGGGAGGATATGACCGTGGTAAAATATCTCGTCTGCAGTGAGATCCGGTGTAGTTTCGCAACTATCTACCGGCGAAATTCCGAATGAAAATCCCTCGTCGGCTGAGTCATAGTTGTGGCCGTCATTGTCTGAGTCGGTTTCATCGATGGCAGGATTTTGCGGTGCCTTGAGTTGGTACACAGAGATGCTTTCCCTAATGCTTGGAAGAGCATTGAGGGTGAAGTTCTCCATTGCACCTCTCTGTTTCTCCCTCTTCTCTCCAAATTTGTATTTGCTTATGAATAGGTTTGACAATGGAATTTTGGTAGAAATTATATCGGTAGCAAAATAGCAATGGTAATTAATTTAGACCATTTTACATGTTTGGACATGAGGTTTGTTTCTTAACTGTTTTTCTTTCTGGCGTACGTAGTCGATCCTTTTCTTGTGTGCTGCGTGACAGTATCCATGAAGTCTCAGAGATTTTCGGTGACACTTTAGTTTTTGTTGCTGTACATTATGACACAAAAAAAATTTGATGAAGGAATATGGACTGCATCTTTGGATAATTTGATCTGAGGAGGTTCAAATTCCTTCATTCTTTTTAACCTCTATCATATACTTTCACTTTTAAATTTTCTAATAATAAATATTTTAAAAATTATATATTAAAATAAAACTGATAAATATAATCTATATTATTTTCTTTACATGCACATAATAAAATATTACTTTTTAATTTTGATTTTATATGAACTAATAAATTAAAAATTCAATATTCAGAATTTATCCATATTAATATTTTATTGTAAGTTCTTAATACAAATAAAAACAAAGCATAAATTTGAATTATTAATGTTTAAAAATAAAGGATAGATGGAAACACAACAAATAAAGTCATTTGAACGTTATGCAAACTTTAGAGCACACGTGATATCTGTTATTATAAATATATGTAGTTGACATAGGTAGATTTTGTTCAGAAAATCAGTACAACTGATTCCCATATATATATTTTTTTCTAAGGTAATAAAAAATTTGAACAATAAAACAATTATAGTACAAAGAATTTGTATTTTTGTTGTTCTTATGAGAGGACATCTGTTTGCATGGTTACAGAAACATATGCATTGTTAATCTGTCATATGGCATATGCTTTGATGAAAACCATCTTTTCTAGAAATTAACATGCGCGTTCTTCATTTTGGCTAATAGAATTATTTTAATTTAGACTTAAGATAATTAAAAATTCAAGTTTACGTACATGCACTTGCAAAGAGTCCTCACTAATGGAAAATTGACATGTTTATGTTTACATTTTTTTTACAATATATAAACTTGTTGACCTATGAAAAATTGACAACTAAACATACTAAGATATAACATGAAGCCTGTCGCTTATACTTTAATAATTCATGGACTTACAAGGATAAATTATTATTTATTATAAATAATTAATTTATACATGTAATTAATCCTTGTACGAAGTCCTATTAATGGTCAGTATACGACTTTCGAATGACATATTATTAATTAAACAAAGTAAAGAGTGTAAGAAAAAATCAATTAAAAGGAAAATGAAACCGTAATATATGTTGGTATTTAAGAAAAATTCAATTGAACAAATTACCAATTTACCATGCTACTTATTATTTGTATTTGCCTTATCAATTTTAACCTCCTTGCAAAATAATAATAATAATAAAATAATATATAAATAATTTATTTTGTTGTGCAATACTCATCACATCACGTGGTGGGTGTTTAACTAGCTAGCCGAGGCACACCAAATTCCACTGACATTTTTTTTTTTAAATCTTTCGCTGTTTTCTTTGTAAATATTATTTTAAAAATGAGGAGGTTGAAATGCCTCCATCATGTCTTCATTTTTAAAAACTTCAATAATTCAAAATTTAAAACTTAAAAGTTAAAATAAAACCGTTGGATATGATCTACATCATTTTATTTATGCACGTGTAAAAAATTATAACATTTCAATTATATTTCGATTGTCATCAAGAACTTGTAAAATTGCACTAATGTGGATGATTTATAGACGTTGTTTTTTGAACTTATTGATTCACATAAAAACAAAATTGAAATGTGATTATTTTTTATGAGCACATGGAGAAAATAACATAGAACATATCTAACGGTTTTATTTTGACTTTTTAAGTTTTAAATTTTGAGTTATTAAAGTTTTAAAAAATGGAGGCATTTGAACCCTCCTCTTTAAAAATAAATGTTTCCGTCTAACCAGGCCGGCTTTGGTGCTGTGCAGTCAGAGCGACTGCCCCGGATCTCAAAATTCAAGGGGCCTCCAAATTTTTATATATATATATATATAGAGAGAGAGAGAGAGAGAGAGATGAGCTACAATGACCATGGAGTAAAACGCGTTTGTACTTCATGCCATATTTTCATTTTGAAAGTCCAAATGACAGATCTGAACTGTTAGATGTGATCTCCATATTGAAATGTGCTTGGAGACCAAATTTTACATTTTTTTTTTAATTATTTTACTATTTATTAAGCAATTTTGAAAATCGCTGATCCGATGGTCCAGAAATTTTTACTGTTCACAGAAAAACAATAATTTTCAAAATTGCTTAATAAATAGTAAAAAAATTCCAAAAAAATATAAAATTTGGTCTCCAAGCACATTTCAATATGGAGATCATGTTGAGAGGTTCGGATCGATTGTTTGGATTTTCAAAATAAAAATATAGTGCCATGGAACACCAACTCATTTTACTCAATGGCTCACCGTAGCCCATATCTCTCTCTATATAGATATATATAGAGAGAGAGTGACTAATATGCATTCGGTAGCATATGGGCCGATATGCATACAGTCCAAATTTGTAATTTCAAAATCTAAAAAGTCGATCTGAACCGTTCATCTTGTTCTCCATATTAATATGTGCTTGGAGACCAAATTTTACATTTTTCTGAATTTTTTTTACTATTTATCAAGCCACTTTGAAAATTGGTGATCCAACGGTGGCTTAACAAAACAGTAAAATTAGCAGCCACCATTGGATTAGCAATTTTCAAAGTGACTTAATAAATAGTAAAAAAATTTAGAAAAATGTAAAATTGGGTCTCCAAGCACATATTAATAAGGAGAAGTGGCTCAATAATCAGTAATTTTCAAAGTGGCTTAATAAACAGTAATACGTGCCGTAATCGTACCGTTCTGTGATGAAGCCAGCTCCGCCGTGCCATTTTTCCCACACTACATGCTCATTACCTCTCATCCGCCACACATTTGGCTGTAAAGTTTTCTCCATAGATGTTGGCTCATTCAAAGTTCAAACTTTAAATCGGTGGCCCAAAATATAAGTTGAAGAAATAAACGAATAGACCGACTAAATGAAACAAAGAAGTAATATCTGGCCCAATACTTTAAATTGGTGGCCCAAATAAGATTACTCTCTTCTGTGAAATTCCTTTTAGTAGCCTGTTTATAACCATCGGATTCGGATCCCACCCGACAGACCCATCATCTTCTTTCTTCCGGTCGTCGTCTGATTAGCAAAACCTACTCCACACTACCCCAAATCTACCTTCTGATCATTAACCGCATCCATCTTTTAAAGAAATTTAACGAATCTGTTGAAAATCAAATCTGAAGAATCAGCCAGTCGCAAACAGACTAGAAGGCAGGAAGGAAGAAACTGCGTAGCTCGGATGGTGATTTCCAAACCATGGTAGCAACGAAGGTTTAGGGCTTTGATATAGTAGGTCCTAATTTTAACTAAGGTACTTCACTAACAACAGGATTGGATTGGGGGAAGGGGGGAGCTGATCACCTCCTCTCTCCATCTCCAGCTGTTGTTTTCTCTTTGATCAGTTTGTGCTTTCTGGAATCAACTAGTAAAGTTTGGTTGAGCAAATGTGGTATCAATTGTAGACTCTAGAAGGACATTAACAAAATTAATTCACTTACAGACTTCTAGCTATGCAAGTGCCCCCAATCGATGTGTTACCTTCGACTTCGACCTCTCCTTCTTCTAAGAAAAAGGACCTGGTCCCGGTAGGGAAGCGGGCCATAGATATACTAGAACGCAATGAGCCGATCGCACCACCGAAGCTTGGCATGCGGTTTGACACCATGGATGAGGCATATGAGTACTACCTTGCATATGGATACCGCAATGGGTTTGGTGTGACCAAACGCAACTTCCACACTCGCAATGGGGTTCGCTACCGCTACACCCTCATGTGCTACAAAGGCGGCAAGCCCAAGAATAAGCCTGGTTTGAAGGTTTGCTGATTTGTCTAGTTTGGGTTCTACTTTGATGAGATGTAGTTAAGATTTCCAAAAATATTATCAAATCCATTTATTAAAGGTTTGGTTTTGGGTCTCCCATTAAACTAAAATCTATTGTGGAAACTTCAAAAAAGTAAAATTCACAACAGGCAGCATTAAAAAATTTATATTATCCATGCTAAATAATTAAGAATAATTGAGTGATTAGATTGTCATTAGATTTGCAGTATTAAGTGTGGAGAATATTTTTATGTTAGACAGGGTTGCAGCTTTATGGTTTAAGTTTTCAAATCAACTGTTAATTCACATGATGTCAGCTGGTTGTTCTTGAACTTCCATTGCACCTACCTGCACTTTTTTTTGCTGGCCAGATCATTGGTTCTGGATTAGTCATGGTCATCTCTACAGACCTAGTGATATACATCCAGCAAAGATCCAGGAAATTGACTAGAAAGCATTTCTAATCCAGAATTTTTCATGAAAGGTGCGTAGGAGGCTTGTGGCCAAGACCGACTGCAAGGCCGTGATGGTGGTCAAGTTCAACAACTTACAAGGCAACTGGGAGGTTGTCTTTCTGGAACTTGAACACAACCACCCATGCAATCCTGAAATGGTACGCTTCATGATGTGTTTCAGAGACTTACCTGATTGGAAAAAGGACTACCAACCGTTCAATGCAAGAACAAGGCTCCATCCAAAAATTCATGCAGGTCGTGGCCGACCTGCCCGGCCAAAGGAGTATGTAGAAAGAACATTAGGTCAGAGAGGTTTTTCAATGGACATGGGGAAGTGGCGCTTCACCGAAGCTGATGTGGAGGCGTTGCTTGCGTTCTTCGACAGGAATCAAGCACAAGATGGTTTCTTTTACAGCTGGGATATGGATGAGGCAGGTCGGTTGAAGAATGTGTGTTGGGTTGACCACAGATCAAGAGAAGCTTACAAGTACTTTGGTGATGTTGTTGCTTTCGACACTGTTTATTTAAGTGAGCAGTACGTGATACCTCTTGTTGCATTTCTGGGGGTGAGTCATCACGGCCAGGTGATTTTACTGGGATGTGGTTTGTTGGGAGATGAATCAGTAGAGACATATGTCTGGCTGTTCAAAAAATGGCTAAAATGCATGGACGACAGGCCACCAGGGGCTGTTATAACAAGTCACACTGGTGCAGTGGTTCGTGCAGTTACCGAGGCATTTCCCTCTGCCAGGAGGAGATTTAATTTGTGGCATATTTTAAAAGACCTTCCAGAACTTTCTGGAAGGACTGAGGATAAGGAAGCCATGAGCATGAGAGTCCGTAAGGTCGTATTTGGTTCTCTCACTGGTGCGGATTTTGAAAGAGACTGGATGGAAATGATTAAGCAGTATGGTTTGACCGAAAATCGATGGCTTGCTGCTCTGTTTGAGGAGAGAGACAAGTGGGTTCCGGCATACATCAAAGAGACCTTCTGGGCTGGCCTGGGTACTATGCATAGAAGTGAGAGGCTTGACCACTTCTTTGACGGGTACATAACCCCAGAAACAACCATCAAAGGATTTATAGAACAGTATGATACAGCCATGCGGCTTAGGTACGATAGAGAGATGTATGATGATTTCAGATCGTTGCAACAGTGTCCTGACATGTTGTCCGGTTTACTTTTCGAAGAGCAGATGGCTAAGATTTATACGATAAACATGTTTCTCAAGTTCCAGGACCAAGTGCGCCAGCTAGTAAGGGTTAATTGTAAAGAGGCGAGCCGCACCGGGTCCATGGTGACATATACTGTGACAGTAATAGGAAAAGGTAAGAAGCTTGATTATAGAGTCGTGTTTAATAGTTCAGAGAAGGAGGTGTGGTGCATCTGCCGATCATTTCAGTTCAAAGGTATTTTGTGTAGCCATTCCTTGGCTGTGCTAAAGCAGGAACTTGTAATGTACATACCGAATGAGTATGTTCTTGACAGGTGGAAGAAGGATTACAACCGGCCACATGAACCGGAGAGTATTAAGGCATTGCCTCAACCTGATTCCCCAGCACAGCTGCCATATCATGATGACATGGTGGATGGTGCAGATTCAGCTGGGGAGGAGAGAGAAGAGAAGGGCAAAGATCCCCTGTACCAGCATGGGAACAAGTTTCTGGCCGAGTTGGCTGAACTCGGTTCATTGGACCAGGATGGCATGGAGTATGCACTGTCAGTTATGAAGGAGGCGAGAGAAAAGATAATGAAGAAGTTTGAAGAGTCAAAAGGAGGCGGGTCCATGTCTGGTGCTGCATCAACATCTGGCGATAAAGAGAAGGAGAAAGGGAAGAAGAAAGAGAAATCAAGTAAGAAGGGAAAGAAGATTGCCACTGATGGTAGTAGTGGCATGAAAGAAAGTTCTGAAAGTGGAGTTGCAGCAACTCCAGTTGTAACAATGGCTGCTCCTCCAGGGATATTTTACCTGCCAATACACCCCCACCCGATGGCATTCCCGCCTTTCCCGCCTCCCATGCCGCCTCCTGTACCACCTGCTATGCCAGTACCACTTGAGAAGGCTAAGAAGAGAAAGAAGAGAAGAAGGGACTAGTAAGTTCAATGTAAGTACTTTTCCTGACCAACAGTTGAGAAGTACTACTGAACCTATTTGAACTGTCTGAACCTGATCCTATGTTCCCCTAACTGTTGGTCACATCAGACAACTGTTGGATTTTCTAATCTGACAGCCAGTAACTCTCATATATAGTGGTTCAGGAACAGTATAAATGCATAATTTCCTACTTAATTATGAATTAGTTCATTTGTATATGAGAGTCTTTGTTTTCTCTTTTCTCTAAGACTTTGTTTATCTTTGCAGATTATGTCTAAGCTTATGAGGCTAATAAGATGGTCTGACATGCGTAGTTTGCAATTTTGTAATTTTGGTTGGTTTCTTGTGATTTGGAATAATTTAACCAATATGAAGTGGCCAACTTAATCCGTTTTTAGACATCTATAGGAGTTCTGTTTGTATTTTGAAGGTTTGCTTCATTCCAGTATGGATGGATACTTTTCTTAGGCATATTCTGTTTTAAAAGAGATGGAAAAGATAGTCTTGTAGTTTTGTAGTGTATACCTTGCCTGAATGGGTAAATGTTAAGTCTCTTTTTTCTCTTAAAATTGAGTGTTACATTTTTCACGGTGGTATTTAACAATATATAGTTTTGCCACTTCATCCTTATTACTTGTTCCATTCTATATGCATTAATAGAAAAAATATATATATAATTGGGACTGAAAATTTCAGTAGTAAATGCTTAGTCGCTTCTATGAATTGTTGGAAGCTTTTTATCTATTTTACATCATCAGTTCCTGAAAAGTGTTCTGAAGGATTTTATGTTTTATTTTACTATTTGATTATTTGCTTATTTATAATGCCTTGATTGAGACTCTGCTGCTGTCATTTGCCATCTTCAAGGCTCCCGAGTCTTGACAGAAAAAAGCAGCATTTCTTCAAAAAGAAAAAAAAAAGCAGGGATCTCGGTTCCATATATTTATTTATTTATTTTGTTCGGGGAATAATGATGCGTCAGCTCACTCATTTCCCCAATAATTTGACTTGTGATATTTTCTAATGTTATATTTACATCAATTTAATTCTTTAAAAAAAAAAAAAAGGGAAAGCTTACCCGCATTACAATTTAATATCATGGGCAGAGATGTAACAACTACTACCTTTTATAAGAGAGATGGTTGAGAGATGCGAAGTCTACCTCCGTTCAATTTCTATTGAGGCCTTGTTAACCTTACGGAAGGTAAATATAGTGGATCACTATTGAGGCCTGAATCCAGGTCCACATGGAAGGTATATCCTTATTTTATTTATTTATTTTACTTAATTTTATTTGTTAGTCTGGCCAGTGTTGTAAAAAATGTCCGTTTAGGTCGATTAATCGGTCGATTAGTCGTTGGCGATGACTAAATCATCATAAATTTTTCTGACTAATCGGCCGATTATGGCCGATTATAAATAATCACTTGGCAGTACCTTGTCTGTCTGACGACTGCCATACCGTTATTCACAACACTGAGTCTGGCATGAGTATTTGGCGGATGTTTAACGCCTGGAAACACAGGCAATTTCAAACTGCACTGTACTTGAAGTCTTGAAACAGAAAATTAAGCCTAAAAGAAAAGAATTATTGGAAAGTAGGACAACTCAGGGCGGATCCATTCATAAAGAATGGGGGTCAGTCTCCTTTATTTTTCAAAACTCTTTAAATATATACCACATTTCAGGTATTTCAATTAAAAATAATATATGTACTGTAAAATTGACTTCCAAGTTTCAAACTTAAAAAAAATATATAATAACCTTCATGCTCTTATAAAAAAAAATGAAAGGAGGAGGCGTTTGATAGGCAACGGACCAAAATTGTTCCGATATCTAGTCGGAGCTGTACAATTCGTGTTAAGATTTATGTAGACTGCTTCAAAATTTGTGTCAATTAAGTTAATTCAAAGCCTCTAACCGGACATCATTTGTCTGTACTCTCCAGGTAAATGCTGTCAACAGCAACATAGGAGGACGGATTTCAAAGAATTTTTTTTATAAACCACAATTAAATTTTTAAAAAAAAATATTTATGAAACAACATGATTACTTTTTTTTTATAAAAATTATAAGAACTGAAATGTTATTTTGGTCTCAATTTATTTTTTTTGGAAACGAAATGACAATTCAGTCCCAGATATTTTTACAATTTTTCAACGTATTTTTTTCTCGAATATGTGAAAACAGCTGAAATTGAAATGACAATTCGATTCAAAACAATCGAGTTGGTTTGGTAAAACTTATTTTTTTATTTATGGTTTCTAAAAAAAAATTGATTTCAGAAGGGTGATCACAACTTGTCTTTTTTTAAGATCCCCCATAAAACTTTTGCCTTTTGGGGCACCAGCGTTTTGCATGGAAAAAAGAGATTACTTGATACATAGTTGTATCACGTATGATTTCTACTTGTTGGCCTGTTGTAAACTTGTAATCCAAGAAAAGTAAAGAGGATTGGACTCCGGATTTATTGTGGATGTTTGAACACAGAACCCTTCTCTTGATCTCTTCTTTCTCTTTTTGACAATGAAAGAGTGGGTGAAACGAGTTGTACATATAGTTATTTTATATATATATTCGAATAAATGTTCAGTTAGGAAATAAATGTATGTTTTTGTGATGATGTTGTTATGTATTGTTTTGTGCTGTTTTTCGTTTCTTGTTGTTGTTGTTGTTGTTCTTCTTGTTCTTTTTCTTCTTTTCTGTTTCGAGGTGACTATCTTGGACTGGTTGATTTAGTTTCTAGCCCGGTTGATTCAATGTCTGCTCAGCTGATAGGTGACTGTCATGGTCCGGTCAATTCAGTTTCCAGTCTGATTTGAATTCAATACCTTCTCAACTGTGATCTACGTATAGAGGACACTATCAATAGACTCTTATCACTCTAATCAAGAAATGATGATCAATTTGCGTCTACATGATACACATATCCCTATGCATTTTTATTTTGTTTAGCGGTGTGTTTTTCACAAACATTAGTTGTCTAATTTTATGTAACAACTAATTTGTAACTTGTTTTATGAATGAAACTTACGGATTTTTAGTCCAAAAACAAACAAACAAAATTAGAGAGCGTAAACACACTTTCTCTGTGCATTGTACACGTTTCCATGCATGTCAAAATTCATGATTTGTTCGGCTGTTTAGATCTCTACCTTAGTTGGGTTAGGAGTAATACCATTAGCAGTAATACCATGATTGCAATTTGACAGTGACTGTAAGTGGGCCATCCGAATCCGACCTAACCTTAACACTCCTGTATTGAATTTTCTCTCTCTAATAAATAAATCTAAATGACGGCTGTACCACTTCTGGATTCAAATTGGAGATGTGAATTTTAGTTTTCTCTCTTTGAATTGTCCCAGATGACTGCTGTACCACTCGTCAATGAGTTATCAGCTGTGGTACCGGAGTAGTCAACGTGGGGACCACCAAGGCTCTTTGGCTCTTCGCTAGCGTGCCACCGCAAGTGTGCATCTGAAAATGGCGTCATGTTTTCCTCGAGGAAATTGACAAAACAGGTAAGTAAATAGCCCATAAATGTGCCGTCGTCAAATTTGTGAGCTCGTGACTTCCACAGTAAGCTTCAGGACAAATTTAGGGTCTAATGAACAAAAATAACACAGAATAAGGACTTAAAAGGTGAAGCCGAAATGCATGGGTCAGGATCCCCTACAGTAACTCAATCTTTGGGTTTTGAATCGAGACCGTCCGATTCGACTGCAGTTATCCGATTGACTCGTATTGACCATCTTAATCGTAACTTTTTCATTATAGATTATAGGGGATTATTTCATGTCTCTCTCACAAAAATCACAATATTACATATTTCCCCTCAAAAGCTTATAATATCATATTTACCCTTCAAAATCATTGAAACTCACGTGTTTATTCAATATAATTATAAGATATATTAAATATTCAAAAGTACTAAAATAATGATTCTAAGGCTTTGAAGTTTAGAACATAATATTAATTAATAAATTACAGACTATTATACCGTTTCCTCTCTACTTCTCCTCTCCGAGAGAATTTTATTTACTTTTTAGATGAGTTGTTTCAGACTTTCCAGATCCAATGTCGATCTAACTGGAGATGAGTCAGAGCAATGGATGTAAGGAAAATATTTAGAATAGATTAGCGTTTTCAGTGTATAATTTGTTCAAGTTCAGAACCAACGAGGAAGAAAGGAACTTAGATAAGCGCCAATGAATCAGTTATTGCAGCTAAATAAGAAAAGACAAAATGCATTTATGACGGTACTCTTTCGTGAAAAGTATTGTCGCGAGGAAAAAAAATACATTTATGACGGTACTTTCTCGTGAAAAATACCGTCGTGAATAAAAAAAAAACACATGTATAACGGTACTCCGTCGCAAAAGGTCACTTTTTATTCTCGCGAAAATTGTCTTATTTTTGTTGTGATGTAAGATTTGTTAAAGTTCGTCCCTTATCAAGCAAGGGTGTCTCATCATCATTCCTGGAGAGAACATCGAAGGTCAAGTATGATTGTTAGTATGAGGGAAGGAGATGAGAGGTCCCGACAATTAATAGAAGTTTCATAATGGATAAAATTTCAGATTTATTGTGCTTTGTCGCGAATTTATTCCTCTATAAATGCTGAATTTTTAATTTGCCTCAACCAAGTCACTATATAATTTTTTCATTCAAAATATTAATGGAATATAACTTTTTCGTTACAATTTTGAATGAAATGAGCATGTTAAGTTAAATTTTAAATGGAATGAGCATATTTCGTTATATTTTGAACGGAATGAGAATATTTCGTTAATATTTTCGATAAAAAAAAGTTATAGGGTGACTTAATTGTAACAAATTAAAAAATCAATAACTATGGATGGACAAATCAAACTTGAGTGACCAATTTTTGACAAAAAAAACAATTAAATTTACCCTTTTATAATTCATATAATTGTAGAATGGGAACCATAAATTTAGGAGAACTATGAATTCAGAATTAATGAAAAAAATAAAGAGTGAGTCTATGGTACTAGGCATAGCACGGATTGGTCTTTAATATGAATTGATATTTTCATTTTTAAAATTATAATATTTGATTGAAACTGTTCAACATAATTTTCATATGAATATGTAAAATTTTATATTTTTTAGAATTTATTTATTATTTTTTAAAATTACTAGAAAGTTATTATTTTTGGATAGTCTAATATTTTCAGATCAGGTGATTTTTTTCTTAAAGGATAGTAAACAAATTCTAAAAAAAAATATGAAAACAAATTATCTTATTGACAATAGATGTATCCACTTATTGCTCATTATTGTCTTATTATTAAAAGGAACTAAAAATATTCAGTTGATACTTCAAATTACGAATTACCGTTTAGTTCACCATAAATTGTCACAATTTTTATTTTCATCAATATTTTAAAACTTATAGTTTAAATGATTAATTCAAACCGATGGTCTTGTTCTTGACAATAGATGTATCAACATAATTTTTTGAACTTTCTAGCTTAATTAGTACCAAATCAAGATGAACGGGTCACAAACGAATTGTAGTAGAAAACTTTTTGTTGTGAAAAAAGAACTCGGGCAACAATTCTAATTCATAATAAATATATGTTATAGAATGTAGTAATTTATTGGCCAGTATGCTGTGATCCTCATCATATTTCGCAACATTCGTTTGCCACAGTAAAATATATTGTGCGTGCGTTTTCAGAAGTTTTCTGATTCATATGTTGCAACATCCTTTTGCCACACTAAAAGCATATTTTCTTAATTTGAACTTTTTTTCAAAATAAAAATTTGTGCTGAAGAAACACAATTAAATTATTATTCATCGTTTAAAAAAATGTCTATATTTATAGATTCAATATAAAAGATTATAAAAATATTACTGACAAGGTCGTTGAATATATTCAAAATTGAACTTGTTTTGCTCGTAAAGATGAAATGAATGTTTTGAAAAAATGTTTTAACTTGATCTAAAATTGACGCTAAGCATATATTAATCTGTATATACATCCAACAAATTAGATTCATTCAATTTTGAGATCTGTGACAATTAATATATTTTTTTTCAATATCAATATGCTAAAGTGTTGTATTATAACTTTCTGATGGATTCATTCAATCTCTCTCATTACTACAGGGTTAATGAACGGATCTCACTATATGGATGTAGTGTTTTTCACGTTGGGAAATCCTGCGTCAAATCTCGCATGAGAATTTATCGCAGAACTCGGTTTAGGCTTAAGATACAGAAAGAATGTATGTAAAATAAAAGTTTTACATTTACCAAAATCTGAGAATTTGCTTCCTGATTGATTTCTAAAACTAAATTTATTTAACATTTAAATAAATTGAAACAACTTTTGTACCTTGTTTCAAATTCGAATTGGAATTGAAGTTTGACTCGCTTTTGAAGCACCAGACGTTCGATGCCTCTATCAATGTCCACCGGGAAATAACCAAAGAGTTGGTATTGTTTTTGTCAGAAATACTTTACCCGCGGTATTCACAAAAACACTATTCACGACAATTGTACAAACACTATTCATGAATCTCAGAAAAACTGATTCACGACAATGCGTAAAAACAGAAACAGCGACTTTCTCAAAAATACTATTCATGACTCCCGCAAAAATATTATTCACAACTCACAAGAATATACGTGGATTACATATGAGGTAATGAAACACGAGAAAGAGAAAATGATATTCAAATCGATCAGACACGAACTATTGGAATGATTTTCTCTCTCACCCTTCATGCCTATAATAGGCATTAGGGTTGATTTTGGTGTTTACCAAAATACCCCTAGAAGGTCGGTTTTGGGGTGTATTTATCAAAATACCCCTTGAGCCATAATCCTATAATTCAATTGGTTAATTTTGAGCTTTTGAATTAAATTCAAATTTTAATTTAGATCCAAATTCAAATGGGTTTTAAGCCCAAAATATTAATTCATAATTAATATTTATAATTCATTTAATATCTATATAATTGTTCTGAATAATTATATTTCTTGCGACTGTTGTTGCTATAAGTTTATACAACGTGTCATACATGCTTATAAATTTAATATGTTTAACATTGTCATCTTTATGACATTTATAATTAATCATAAATTTTTCTGATTAACTTCCTATTGGTGTGACCCGATAGGATCTATGTTATGTTGATAAATAGAATTAATTTTTTTTAACTTCTACAAATCATAAGCGGCATCTGGTAGAATGCATTATGACCATCCAATTTACACATATGATCTTGTACAGTACAATATCATGATTCAGCAAAAAATTTACTCGTGTTAATTCTTTTGTCTCATAGTATCATATCAGTTTCAAGGTAGATGTGTGTCATCGTTGCAAACTTAATATTTTCTCGATCTTAAGCAGATTATCAAATATGATTAACTCTTGTAATCATACTGCTCCCTGATAACCTTACTTCATCAAGAGGCCTAGTGATACCATCACTCGTATTATATACGAGAGACAATAGTAGTCTTGGTGAACATCTCGCCTCCGCACAAGTCATGTATACTGAAGTGTCGTCTCTATAGCTACTTTTTACGGATAGCGTTGAACAATACTCACGAATACACACTTCTCATGTAGGAAAGACGAATACCTCATACTTTAGAACTAACACTGAATGAAACATTAATGACACGAACACAATCCATTTAATGTTTTATTTAGGATCTGTCAAATACCACGTTCTGTAACATGTATCTATGTGATTAAAATGATAACTCATTTGTCTATGGTCTATAAAATTTAACCATAATTTTTTCCACATACTAACTTTTTTACGGTCAATTAATGTTCCTGCTAATTATCACAGTTAGAGACTATTAAGAGTATTTATCATCTATATTATGGAGTTCTACAATTTCAAGTCTTTAACTCGAAATGATTCATAAATGCGATAAATCTTAAGGAACAAAATGATATCTTTATTAATCATCCAATTCATGAACAAAATATATAGAATATAATTATCCTATGATTGACTTCTAGATTATTACACTAGCATTTCAAACAGGTCGGTCCAGTCCGATCCGGTCCACTCAAACCATCGCGGTATGGATTGGATCGGTTCAATGGTTGGTCTGGTTCAGGTTAGGCGGATCAGATTTGGAGGGAACAATTCAAACTCGTGCCATGGTCCATGGTCTAGACCCACACGGGTAGGGGTGTTCAAACGGTCGGTTCGGTTTAAACCGAACTAAAATAATCAAACCGAACTTAAAACCGAAGTTTGAAAATCCAACCGAACCGACCGAACTAAAATAGCAAACCGAATTAAAACCGAACCATTTAAACCGATTTAAACTTCGGTTTGTTCGGTTGAACCGAACTTTCTCAAAAATCAAAAATCAAAACTCAATACATCTATAATACTCAATTTAAACTTTGGTTTTGATTAATGAACCAATTTAAACTTCGGTTTTGATTAATGAACCAAAATAATACTAGAAGTCTTGACCCTATCAATAAAATCGGTCGGTTCGGTTTAATCGGTTTTGAGAAATCAAAACCGAACCGAACCATTTAAACCGAACTAAGTCACAAAATCAACCGAACCAAACCAATTCAACCGAACAACCGAACCATTTAAACCGAATCTTACCGGTTCGGTTCAAAACCAAATAAACCGAACCATTTGAACACCCCTACACACGGGTTGGTTCGGCCGGTTCACGGCCCGACAAGTTCGGGTTGGTCCAAGTTTGGTTTTGTTTAGTCCAAGTTTGTCGATTTTGGTCCGAGTTTGATCCGTATTATTCGCGGTCCACTTGAACCGGCCGGGTTGGCACGGTTTTAGTGAACAAAACCAATTCAAACCAGGGCTAGACATGTCCCATAACCCCAGTTTGAGTTAGCACAGATTTAGAACCCAGTCTGATTAGTCTGGATCAGTCTTGTGGGTGGTCTGAACCGACGGTTTTTTTCAAAACTCTATATGAATGTAATGACTTGATGTCCTTTTTTGAATTTTTTAGCGTAATATATTAATGCATTTTTTTTATTATTTATCATTATATTATTGCTCGTAGTATGAAAATTATATAGTATTTGTTGTTTATATTTTTGACTAAAAAGAAAAGAATGTCAATTTAGGCGTTCGATTAATATAAAGTGTATTTGTTAATGAATAATACGGAAAAGGTGTTGAAAAAAAATATTCTCCACCAATTTATGGAGAACAGTAATACCTTACAAATTAGGGGTGTTACTTTTTTATTCGATTCGAACTTACTCGATTTTTAAATAGGTAAATACGGATCAAAATAAATTATCCATTCTTGGTCCTTTTAACCCGAATCTGACCCGGTTTATTTAATTGTATTTTGTTATATTTACTTCGAAACTTATTGCTAATTAAGGTTTGTATCATATACTAAATAAGATGAATTTACATAAATAAATAAAACTAACCAATACAAGTAATAGTTGCACGAATTGAATGGACCCTCGACCATTTCAGATCAGGTTCGAATTAAATAATATCTTTTTTTTTAAAACTTGACTGATGCAGTCAAGGTTATATTTACGAATTAAATAATATCAACTCGAGTTGTGTCGAATCGGATGTGGAAATAATATTGACCCGATCCGAACTTGGATCAAACTCAATTAAACACCGCAACGTTTCGTACTTTCGTGTAATCTTCTTAACAAAATTGACCATCTTATTGATTTTATTTCTCTGTTCGTAGGGGTGTCAATGGCACCCTTTTATTCGTTTACCCGACCCGTACCGTATTCGATAAGACGGGTATGGGTAAGATTTTTTTTTCGTAAACTTATCAGGTACGGGTGCGGGTAAAGATTTTTTTTCGTTATCAAAACGGGTAAGGGTACGGGTAGAGCCTATTTCGTACCCGTTACCCGATCGGGTAATTATATAAAAAAATTGTATATATTATATATCTTAATGAGCATTGAATTACTATCCCTCTCCAACAGTCCAACTGGCAACTACTCTTAATCTTAGAAAATAAAATTTATTAAATTTTCTAAGTTGAACAATTGACCATTTATGTAACTGTGTTAAACATAATCACCGTTAAAGTACTTGAACAATTGACCATCTTGCTTTTATTTGCATACCTGATTTTTTAATTAAAGAACAAAGATATTTTTTTTTTAAATTTGTGTTTTGATAAAAATCAATATAGTTAGAATTAATTTTCATATTAGTAGTGTGATTATATATGTGACAAATAAATGTGTCTTAGTGCTTTATTTAATAAATAATAAAAATAATTATTATACAAGTATTAACCGTTATTTACCCGCTACTGTTTCGTTATCCGACAACTATAACGGGTAAGGGTAGGGTACGGGTAAGGCAATTTGTAACGGGTAAGGGTAGGGTACGGGTAAGGATAATTTGTGACGGGTACGGGTATGAAAATGCTTCCACCCGACCCTTACCGTACCCGTTGACACCCCTATCTGTTCGCATCTCAAATTACTGATAGTATAAAATATTGTGAATGAGGTAAAATATTCTCAAATATTTTTGGAATAAACAGAAGTTTTCAGCTTACGAAATCTCTACGGGACCGTTTAGCAACAAAGGATTAAGCTTCTTTAAGGCTTAATCCGCTTCCTTTAGCTTTCTTAGTCGCTTAATCTTACTAAACACCGGTTCTTTAGCGCGGATTAAGAACATCTCATTTAGCTTTCTTTTGCCCGGATCTTAATCCTCTGCCCAGACTTTAAGACTGTGCTCCAGAACGCGGAGGGTAACGCTCATTAAAGGGAAGGGAGGGGAGACGCGCTCAGACCGCTGCTGCCCGCCTCGTTTACTCGCTCCAGAAACGAGGAGATCCGAGAGGAGAGGAGATGAGAGGAGGGGAGACGGCACTGTGGCAGGGAGAAATCAAGCGTACAAAGCTGCGAAATTCGTACCCCCGATTTGGAGTGTAGACGGAGTAACACGAGTGCGTTCCCCTTCCTTCCTCTCCCGTCCCCTTCCTTTGTGCTATAGGCTTCTGAAGCATAGCCTAAGGCACCCGTACCCCTTTCTTTAACTTCCTTAGCAAAACTCACAGATTAAAACAACCGAACATCAATTCCTTAGCGCTCCGAAGCTCTTAATTTTCCACTCTTAATTCTTCTCTTTTCCGTGTTTTCTCGTATACCGGAATGAAAGCAGTTTATTTTTATTTTATTTTTTACCAAGTGGCATCAATTTCTAGAGACATCTGATATTCAAAGACATTCATGTGCATTGATGGGAGCCTGGGACGACAGAATTTTATATTTAATAATATCAACTCGAGTCGTGTCGAATCGGATGTGGAAATAATATTGACCTGATCCGAACTTGGATCAAACTCAATTAAACACCGCAACGTTTCGTACTTTCGTGTAATCTTCTTAACAAAATTGACCATCTTATTGATTTTATTTCTCTGCTCGCATCTCAAATTACTGACAGTATAAAATATTCTCAAATATTTTCGGAATAAACATAAGTTTTCAGCTTACGAAATGTGTACAAGATGGTAATTACTTTTTTCTTCTCTTTTCCGTGTTTGTTCATTCTCAAATTAATTGATTCGGATTCTTTATACATTTCTAAGAAACAAAATTAATTAATGATTCAGTTCTCTGAATATCCGTTCCACCTTACATGTCCTGTCACAAGAAATTCTTCCCATCCTCATTTTATTTCTAAAAAGAACAAATTTATTGATTCAGTTTGTTTAGGCAAAAAACAAATTAATAGTTTGGTTCCTTTTAGGAGATTGAACAAACAATCTACCCATTTTTCTACGCTATTTTTATTTTTTATTTTAATTAAATATAAAATTTGTAGGTACAAAGTTGTCCAAATAATTAAACTGGTAGCGTCAAAGAAAATGATTGGTATTACTAGTGCTTTCGATTAAAAAAGAGAATATATCTTTCTTGGAAATGCAGGAATTGAGATAAGCAATGGTAGGTATCTTCTTTCAATCTTCCAGAATCACTGTAAAAGGACATGCTACCATTCTTATATTTTTAAATTAAATAATATTGGTTAGTCCGGTAAGAGACGTAAGACACACCTTGTTATCTACTTTTTAATTTATCATTGACCTAAGTAGTTAAAGTGGTACTATTATTTGAATATCTTTAACTTATTTTTTAAATTTTGTTTAACTTAAAATTATGGGGAAATTTCGTGTATACCCCTCAAAAACGTTGAAATTATGTATTTCCCCCTCTAAAATTCATAATATCATATTTATCCTTCTAAACTTTAAAAATTCACATATTTACCCTTTGCAATTTTAATATATATCAAATATACCCAAAATTTGAATTAATCATGTTTAATATTTTAAAAAGTATAATTAATCACATAACTCAGTTTCCGACCTCTCTTTTGTCATGTTTGAACTCTATTTTATGTTTGACCCATGTTTTCTTTCGTCGTCTCTTTGTTGCTCCGCTTGTTCTTTTTCTTTTTGTTTTGTTTCCATTGTTCTTCTCTGTTTTCACTTTGGGTCTCATCAACAGAGTATGAGAGCTTGCAAAATAGTATGATTGGCTTTAGCGTCCTATTTGGTTCATGTAACAGATGTGAATAAAGGTGGAAGTTTCTTAAAAAGGGGTGTAGTGTATGGAAGGTATTAATGAAGGTAGGTAGCAATGTCATGTAAGAAAGGTTTTGAGGAGAAGAGTAGAGAAAGGTGAGGGTTGATAGTCCCGGTTTCATAGAGCAGGGAAGGAATGGTCGGACATTTCAACGAACAGGTGGTGTGCATTCCTCTCAATCGACCTGGTGAATTTCAAAGGCAATGATTTCAGCAGGCTTGCTTCTCCGGGTTTCTAGTATGAAAATGTCACGTGAATTTTCACCCAAGGCACGTACAGTTTTAGTGTCAAAGAAGGAGACTTCTTGACTCAGGAGTAGGATCGTAATATTAATTAAGTGATTAATTAATCATATTCTACAGAAGATTAACATAATTAAGCTGAGTTTTAAGTAAATTGGGTATATTTGTGAATTTTGTAAGTTTAGAAGGATAAATATGATATTATGAATTTTAGAGAGGGAAATACGTAATTTCAACGTTTTTGAGGAGTATACACGAAATTCCCCCTAAAATTATCATAGATATGACAAAACAGAAATCATTATTTCAGGGGTGAAATCGGAAGATTGAAATTGAGGGAGCTAATAAATAATTGTCTTTTAATTTTATTTTATGAGGGAGACAAATAATACTAATTATTGTAAAATTAGAAAATTTTAAAGGTTAAAAATGAAAATACAAAATCAACCTGTCCTTGCGGTACACTTTCCTCCGTCTCTGTATGAAGTTTTTGTATGCAATAAAGAGTTTGGCTAATATAACATCAATGTCATTTCAGCCTATATAACACCAACTCTAAAACCTATCAAATCGACTTCGAACGACTAATCTAAACCGTTCAAACCGATTTACATTATGAGTGATGCGTTTATATACAAATTTTTTATATTTTCGAGTCATTTTAGTATCAAATCAAGCGGCAAAAATATTGAAAAATTAATGTATTAAAATTAATTTAAAAACTCACATATTTGACCACTTGACTTAATACTAAATAAATTTGAAAAGTTATAAATTTTGCATATAAACGCACAACTAATGAAGTAGATCGGTTTGAACGATTTGGATTCACCGTTTGAAGTCGATTTAATAGGTTTTAGAGTTTGTGTTATGTAGGTTGAAATGACACTGATGTTATACTAGCCAAACTCTGCAATAAAATGTTAAATTAATTATGTTTTTATGTATTTTTATTGAATTTTTTCCCTTTTGATTGTCAGACATGTCTAAATTATATTTTTCATGTCTGAACAGTGATCATCTTTAATGTCATATAATATTGGCAATTATTTGTCCCAAACTGATTTAGATAATTTATTTTAAAGAAGAGATCGTCTCAATTGAACATCAATCATTCAATCAATTATCCACAGTAATAAGAGGAACTGAATCCATAATAAATTAATTGCTTTTCAGATAATTATGGAAAAAAAAAAATACATGACGTAAAGTAATTCAAATCCGCGATTTAACCTCCGACAAAAGTAGATCAACTTTTACATAATTAATTCTGATAAAAAAATAAAGATCCGACAAAAATAATGTGCGGGTGATGCTTAGTTGAGCCATATACCATTTCCATAGAAATAAATACGATGTTATTCCAAAGATATAACAGACCCTGCTATTTGTATTCCAACCATTCAAAAAAATTCATGCGCGAATCTCAAAGAAAAATATTTTTTATGCACGAAAATCAACAAAAATTAACGACTAGGATCGGAATAACATGGTCATGTTATCTCTTTGGAATAACAGCAGATTTATTTTCCATTTTCATAAGCTTCTAGTGGAGTAGGTAATAATATTATGCTGGCGCTATCATGATCTTTATTTTCATTTCAAAGAAATTATGACGCTCACTTTTTTTTTTTTTTTTAATTTAATGTGATCATGAATTCATTATTCGTACTTAGTTGAAGTCTTGGATAGAATAAACTAACTTGCCACGAGATATATGATCATTGCCAGCTGTAGTCATCTCGCTATCAAGCAAGGAAAAGTTCCACTGTTATTTCCATTCTTTTTTTTATTGAGATATAATGAGATGCTTTTTTTTGGAGTCGTTAATTATCCATCACACAATTGGTTGGTTGTGACGTCAGCGGAGTGCGGAGCACTTGGCACACATTTCGCAGGTTCTGGGGCTTCTCTTCTCTCCGATTATTTCTTCGGCCACTTTGGTGGAATTCGTATCCTCTGCATTAACTCAAAAGAGAATCTTTTGAGCTAATGAATCCTGACCGTCCGATCTGTTTTAAAATTTGTGCAGACTAGATCAGCACTAATAATAAAGACCATCTACATCATAAGCAGAGGTCGGATTGGCTCCGTTTAAAATCAGACGGTTGAGATTCATTAACTCAAAATATTTCTTTTTGAGTTAATGCAGAGGATAGCATTCACTTTGGTGGCTCTCATTTGCCATTTCCTAGTGACAGAGAATTGTGTGGTTTCTCATTGACACCTTGACCGGGGGTAGATGAGGTCTAACTGGAAATAAATCTGCTGTTATTCCTTGGAATAACAGTAACCTGTTGTTTCAATTTCAACCATTCAAAATGAAAGCATGAGCTGTTATTTCAATTTCAAGTTTTCAACCATTCAAAGTCTTTCATGAACAAATTTTAACAAAGAAAATATTTCATGCACAAATTTTAATAAAAATCAACGGTTAAAATCGGAATAACAAGTTCCTGTCATTCCTTCACAATAACAACATATTTACAGCTGTAAAATTAGAGTAAGGTTATGGTACTGCAACAGTGCAACTCCACATTATTGATTTGAACATTTCAGTATAATTTCATATCAACAGGTACCTGTTGATCAAATTTTATACTTTTTTAGATTTTTATATTACTATGTTTTTAGATAAAAAATTATTTGATCTAAAGATTCTAGACTATTTAAAAATACTATATTTTTTATCTATCTTAAAAATAGTAGAAAAATCTTTAAAATATATATTTTAGTCTGTAAATACTTTTTCATATGAAATTTCCATTGAACAAGTTTAGACTTACTATTTGAACTTTGAATATTAAAGTATTAATCCATAGTAACAAACAATCTGCATTATACATAGTTCCATCTCGTAAATATAACTTGAGGAACTTTATGATCATAGAAACGGATAAAAATGTCAGGAATAAATTGTTTCATTGCAGTATTTTTTTTTCTTCCAAAAAATAGAATAACTCTAAAGATAATTATTTCAGCGTAATATTTGAATAACTATTTTTTTTACAACTATCTTCGTCGCATTGTTATATTAATCTAAAAGAAAAACGGGAAACGTATTTATTAAAAATGAAGCAATTTATGTAATTAATCAATTGGATATTATATAAGAACTATTATTTTTTAAATAAGAGCTCCGACTTTTTTTATTAATGTATTTTGCACAAATTAAACTTACGTTTCTTCGTAACAAGGTGAGGCCTATTATCACGTGTACCATTGGATGATGATAAATTCATCCAGGGGCGGATCTACTGTAACACATTTCGAGTTTTAGTGGTGATTTATTGGTACCGATCGACTTTGCCTCTCTCTGGAAATTTTTTTGCCCTCCTCTGGATGTTTGATTTGTAATTTGGGTTAAATTTAGTATTAAAATCAAAATAAATTTCTTGAATTATGATTGGTAATATTAATTATAAGTTATAGAATCATAATTATAAGTCAGGGTATTGAAAAATATAACTCAAAACATTATTTTTTTATCAGATACCTAATTAGTTAATGGGTTTAAATCCGATTCGATATTTTTTTGCTCCCCTGACAAGAATCCTGAGTCCGCCCCTGAATTCATCTCTCTTCAAAAAGATGAAGATCTAATTTTAACCATAGGTGCAAATAAATATGTGGTAATTAATATAAGACTCTATTTCATTAAAAAAAATATTAAATGATCAATATTTTCAATTATCAAATACAAAATAACACTAAAAACACGTTTTTAATTCAAAAAAAAAAAAACTTTTAGTGTAGGCAGAGTGGCAGACCCCACCACCATCAATGGTGAGAAACAAATTATTTAATTTGATTGTATTTATCTTTTTCCAACACAACTGTGTTGGTGTAGGGTTTTAATTGGGGAAAACAAGCTAAACAAAATATTCACTTAACATGAATCAATCGCAATTATATGGAAATATTGTTTCGTTTGAGCAAGACTTTGCGGTTAATAAAATTCTCTGATAATATATATTATGCATGTCTTATTTTTTGTAATTATTTTTAAATTTATCGAATCGTACGAGAAAAATATTATGTATTTATTAATGAAAGTTATAAATTTTTATTTATTGTGCGAAATATTAGCATAGTTATTTGCATTATAAAATAACGAATTACTTTTAAATTACATTTGTATTATATGTGAATAAAAAACTTTTATCACTACCATAGTAATATGATTCGCGTTTTATTCACGACTAATTAGTGAATAAAGTATTTTTTTTGGGTTTCCGAACCGAACAACGAATAAAAAGCTGACCAAATTATTCGCGAATAAAACACAAATTACAAATTATTCGTGAATAAAACTTGAAAAAAATGCAATTCTTTTAACTTTTTTTTTCCTTCCTTGTGGTACCAAATGATTTTCGAATCACAAAATTTTGACTCCACTAAACCGAACTTAAATAATCTATATGTCACTATGAATACTATGATCACTACTAGCCCTTAGGTTGTTGATTACACAATTGTGAGCTTTTGTTGCCACAAAAGATCCGTACTCCTAATGTTCCTCGCCAGCTTTAAACTAGCGAGAAAATCAATAGAATTCTTACCAGTAAACATACGTATTTTGGAATTCAAAATTGGAAATACGGTAGAGTTAGCCAACAGGACGGATCTGTATAAGTCAAGGTTCCAAATTTGACCCGATACGATTTTTTGCTTCTAAAAGGTACTTGACTTTTGTAAGAGCATCTTCAACAGTAATTGTTTATGAATTACTGATATGTATTAATTGTTTTTGTAATTGTTGGATTGTATGGTTATTGCTTATTTAGCAATTGTTGAAAATAATTGCTTAATAAGAAATCTTTTTCTAAGGATGAGTTGGTCAAATATTTAATTCTAATTGGTCAAGTGAATTATTTGATTAATTGCACCAATGTAGCAGTGGATTGCTTATAATTTCTAAAATTTTCATAATTATTATTTAGCAATTAATTTTAATTGTTAGATTGGAGATGCTCTAAGATCGACAAGACAAATAGTGGATATTTTTTAACCTCACAGTCAAAATATCATGCCAATATGTATCATTCAGTCAAAACACATGTTTTTCTTCGTATATTTTGCTATGCCCTGACTATAAATATTCTGATAAACAATGACTATAATTTTAAGTGCGTGCATTACATGAATTGAATTCCGAATTTAGATACTTAGCATCAACATATTAAAATTAGCTTATAGATATTTGCTTTTTGAATGCTTTACTTTACATTAAATTAATTTGAAAATTTATAAATTTGATACATAAACACATTATCTGTGTAAAACGGTATACACGGCTTGAATTTGTCGAAGTGAGTTTGAGAACACACTAATTTTACTTTTGTTTTTACCATTATAATTAGGTGAGCATAAACCTTCATTTTTGTTGACATGAGACATGTGAGTGAATTAGGGGTGGAGCCAAACTTTCAGACGATTTTTTTAAATAGAATTCATTTTAAAACTTTCAACAAAACAAGCACGCTGTGGTTGTTTTTTAGGAAAATAGGCTCCACCGATCATAGAGATCAGTGGAGCCATTTTCTCACCCCGCCACAAAATTCCGCACAGTTGGCCACACCAAATACCTTCTCTGGTTTTGTGGATCGGTGGAGCCTCAAAAAATATCTCCACCAGTTCTGTGGATCGGTGTAGCCCAAAAATTTCCTCCACCGTTCCTATGAATCGGTGTAGGAGCTGCAATAATCAAAATTAAATATATGGCTATATCATATATTCAAATTGTATAATGATATAGACGTGTCGGATTGGTCTGATTTTATTTTATGTTTCCAATTTGATTTTTAATAATCAGGTATGATATTTTTAATATATAATCAATCATCATAATTTAAAATCCATTAACGTTTTTTTTTTGCAGTCGGGTTTTGTGAATTTGACATATTTTATTGACAAAAATATTAGATAATACAATAACATCAATGAAGTTCTTAATAAAAGTTTAAAAATAACAATATCTATGCAATAGCATACTATATAATCCAACACTATGTATGTATGGATTTCTTCTTTTCTTCCATGTCAGGAAAGAATTTAACTGACAATCAGAACATAATTGATTAAACAATAATAATATAATGATGAATAAACAATTAATTTAAGCAAAAAAAGTAAAGAATTCATGATGAAAATGCATAATTATTTTTTTACAACTATGTTGGTTCAAATTATAATTTAGAACTTTTCCAAAAATTGTGAAACATATAATTAAACTCGATTAGATTATGTGGTCGGGTCAGGTTTAATAAATATTTTTATATGCATAATAAATATATATGTATTTGGCTAGTTAACTAAATTCAGTCCGTACATGATCATGTAAATATAATGATATAGCCCATGAGTAAAAGTTTAGCACATATACAATTTCAACCGCGGGGTGCAATTTTTGAAAATCAAGCCTCCACCGATCTCTAAGATCGGTGGAGGTATAGTACGGGATCTTCTGTAGTGAGAGAGTGACCGGGTGCGAAAATTACTCCACCGATCTTCCGTGGGATCCCTATGATCGGTGGAGGCTATTTTTCTAAAAAAACCCGAATAGTGTGCTTGTTCTGTTGAATGTTTTAAAAGAAATTCTATTTATAAAAAAACATTTCAGACTATGGGGGCCAAATGTAAATGGGGGTCAAAAATATAAAAATTTTCAGCTGCGAATGGGAGTCAATTTCACACTATCCAATATTTTAGTTTAAACTATATTAAAATAGAGTATAAATACAAAAAAAAATTGAAAATAAATGGGATCATTCATTACATATGGATTCACATCTGGTGTGAACAATAAGTATATGAACAATGTGGATATACTCCATTATTAATATTTGAAAAATAAATAAAATATAAACTAAATAAATAATATCATAAATGATGTTCTTATGAAAAATCTAAAAATAACAATATAAATTCAATAACATTTCAAGGTGCATTTGAATAGTGGGGTGTGTTAGTGAGAATAGTGAGCTAATTTCAAATTGAGAATAGTAGCTAATTCAGTATTTTGTTGGGTCAATACAATAGTGAGCTAATTCACAAAAGACAAATAAATGATAGTTGATAGCTCTTGATCAAATGTGGATTAGCTCAAAAAAATTGGCATTATTTTTGAATTGGCTCTATTCTTGCTCCAAACATATGCACCCTTATACAATCCAATGGAATATATTCTAACCAACAAAAAGAACGCCATTTATTAGACAATACTATTAACAAAATAATAAGAATAATTATAGAAATCCCTTCACCCATGTCCCCTCATTTATCCCCACACTCTCTCTCTCAATATTAATTTCCTTAACTGTCATTTATCCCCCCATTTATTTCGCTAATAATTTTCATTTATCCCCGCATTAAATTATACTATCCCCACATTAATTATGATGTCCTTTAATAACAATCCCTGCATTAATTATACTTTCCTCTAATAACAATCACCGCTAATAAATATTTATCTGTTTATTGATGTTCAACAAAGTATTTATCATTGTTTCTGACAAGTATTTATCATAATGCCTGAGAAGTATTTATCATTGTCTCTGATGATATCACCATATTTGATCTATTGTTCTGACCAATTCTTGTACCAAAATCTGCGTTTTAAACCACCAAATCGCATATTTTACATTGAATATCCATAGAATGTGGTACTGCTGCGATTTCATTCTTATTTTGCAGAAAACGGGCGAAATCAGGGAAGTTACTGAATTCTGAGACTCTGCACGCGACCCTCATCAGAGTCGATGCGGGTAGCATCAGAGTCGATGCGACCCTCATCGGTCCTGACGCTGGTCGCATCGCGAGCTTCCAGAGCAGACAACAAATGCCCAATTAAGGCCCAGAATTGAAGCACTTGTTTTGAAATGTCTATAAATAGACCACCCCTGCTACCAGGGAGGGAGTTCCGAAATTTGAAGATTAAAAACCTCAAGATCCTTATAGTGTGGTGCAAGAAAGGGAAGAAGGAGAGGAGATTCTTGCTAGATTGCTTCATTCGGTTTTATCATGATCTTCCCTCTTATCTCTTCTTTTATTATGATGCTTGAGTAGATCTTTTTTGTTTCTAGGGTTGATGTAGTCTAAAGCTTTGATTGTATGTATTGCATTTGAATTTGAGTTGTTCTTGTGATCAATTGATTGAGTATCATTCTTTCATTGCTTGATTTTGATTGTTTGAATCTTGATTGTCTATTGTTGAATGTTTCTTGCATCTCTTCTAATTTCTTGACTTGATCCTTCTTGCAATTTAATCAAGCACATAAGGTAGGTTAGAAATCTGAAAAGATAGATCAATTGAACCGAAAGGTGAGATTTCCATTTGTTGAGAGATAGTGGATACCTTTGGCAAACCGATCAATTGACTTAGATTGAACACGAATAAACGAGAGTTGAAAGTTGTAGATCTAAGAAGGTGAAATTGCAATTCCTTACTAGATTTCTGGTGCTAATAAACGAGAGTTGAGGCTCAGGAATCGTGGGTAGGGTCAGTAGAACCTTGCACAATCGAATAACTCAGAAACAGGTGCAATGCTGCATTCACTCGAGGGCCATGCGAGTCGCATGGGAGACCATGCGGGTCGCATCACTATGGTCGCATCAGAGATGATGCGAGTCGAGTGAGGGTCCAGAGAGGCAAAGCTGAGGATGAAATCTGAAACCCTGGAAACATCATTTTAAACTTGACTGAAACAAACATTTACTTTTTTTTTGCAACCTTTTGTTATTAAATTGAGAAATTGAAACGAATTCAACCCAAACTTTTCACTTCTAGTACCTAACTCGGATTTGTAAGAATTTAGAGTCGAATTATACCGTCCCTGAGGATCGATACCTTATTTTACTATACGAGCAGGGCTGTGCACTTGCAGCCTTAATCGAGAGTAACTCAAGGTTTTAAACTGGTACAGCTCGCTGTACCTGAGACTTTGTAGCATACCTTTGTAAGCGAACATCTGACATGGTGATACTCTGATTTGATTAAACATTACTTATTGACAAGTTCAAGAACAAAGTTCAAGAAAGTATTTATCATTGTTTCTGACAGGTATTTATCATTGATTCTGAGAAGTATTTATCATTGTCTCTGACATGATGATACATTTATTTAATTAAACATTACTTATTGACAAGTCTAAGAACAAAGTTCAAAAAAAATATTTATCATCATTTTTAATAAGTGTTTATCATTATGCCTGAGAATTATTTATCATTATCACTGATATGATGATACATTGATTTGATTAAACATTACTTATTGACAAATTCAAGAACAAAATATTTATTTTTGTATCGTCAAGTATTTATCCATGTAGCATAAAATATTAATCTAATCTATTTAAGTCACATATATTTTACTGAAAGTTGCAATTATGTCTGAGAAGTATTTATCCATGTAACATAAAATATTTATTATTATGTCTGAGAAGTATTTATCATAGATGTTTTACTGAAAGTTGCAATTATATCTGAGAAGTATTTTTCCATATAACATAAAGTATTTATCATTATATCTGAGAAGTATTTATCATTGGGTGAGGGGATTGTTTATTTAATAGTCCTCAGTTGTGCGGGGACAATCGAAAAAAAAAAGAAATTACGTGCGGGGATAACTGATAAGTATTTATGAGGGGATTGTTTATTTAATGGTCTCCAGTTATTTCAATTAAAAAAAATTAAATTTTGTGCGGGGATAACTAATGGATTTATTTATTCTTTCATAAATAGAGATCATTGCAGAGGGATTAATACTTTACAAATTCAAAATAAATATTTTGATACTTCGAGTTAAACACTAACAGTTTCTGCGGAGTATTAATGATTGAGCGGTCCCCCCATGATTGTTTTGGAAGTTTCTGCGGGGTTTTTTGTGGGGATAAAGGTGCGGAGATTGTTATCAGGATCCAAATAATAAATGATTTGATCTTTTAGGCAAAATAAAACATTAACAAAAATGCACAAATATAATTTATTTTCAAAATTTTACTACAAGAATAGTTTAGAGATCTTTCAAAAATTACGAGAGATATATATTTAATTATATTATGCGGCTAGATATGATTTTTAACCTATATTTTTTTTAATATTTTTAACAAATATACATTTGACAGATTAATTAAATTCAATTTATATCTAATAAAAAAATAAATTCGTACTTAATGAAGTAAATTTTAAATCAGATGGAACATTAGAAAATTTCTTGCACACCCTAACTCCCGCGCGTGCTCTATTTATTTATCTATTATTCGTGTGATCGTATACCTTCCACCTAAAACATTGCATCATATGAAAAAGAGGTTATATTCATAAATGTGAAAAAAAAAATGAAAATTTGTCACGATTATTTTAAATCAGATGGAACATTAGAAAATTTCTGGTACCCCTAACCCCCCGTGCGCGCTCTATTTTAATATCGATTATAACGTATGCCTTCCAGGCTTCCACCTAAAACATCGTATTAAATTAAAATATTAAAAAAAGGGAATTTCATGTACACCCCTCAAAAACTTCAAAATAACATATTTTCCTTCTAATTTTTGAAATTACGTGTTTCCCTTCTAAACTTGAAAAACTCACAAATTTACCTATTTTATTATCCATTATATTAAAACTCCTTTTAAATTTATAAACCATTTCTTAATGACAAAAGAAATTGTAGCTTGTTTAAAAAAGATATTGGCCTTATATTTGATCGATTTTCGAAGAAAAAATGAGTATTTCATAAATGGTAAAATATATAATGGGTATTCAATTTTCAAAAGCAAAACGAGTATCTTACAAAGTAAATGGTATAATGAATATCATATAATACCGACAGTTTTCTTAAACAAGCTACAAATTTTTTTTTGTCATTAAGAAATGCTAGAATGGTTTATAAATTTAAAACGAGTTTTAAATTTTGAGAGTTTGAAAGTTTAGAGAGGAAATATGTAATTTTAAAGTTTAGAAAGAGAATACAAATTTTGAAGCTTTTGAGGGGTATACGTGAAATTCCGAAAACGAAATTTAGATTAGTGTGGCGATCGGAAGGAAGATGTGGGGCCCCGAGACGAATATATTCGACTTCCATTGAATCCATTCATTCAGGTCCCGAACCAAATGGAGACAAAACATTTCACCTGGGCCCCACCAACACCGCTATAAGAGAAGTAATGCGCTTGCCACTTCTCCATCTTGTCTATTTCCCACTTATTAATAAAGCGATGGTTGCATTCTGCTCGTGTGGATAGTATCACCGCTGTATCTGCAACTATAATTTTTTTTTTTATTGAGAAAGCTATTGCATTATTAACCTTGAAAATAGAGCGAGAGAGGGAAGGAGAGAAGGGAAAAAAGGAAGAGAGGATCAACAGAGGAATTGCTTCCTTCCCCCCGGCCGAGATGTGGAAAATTGCTTGCTGGTATAAGTTTCCTCTTTTATTTCTCTTGTTTTATTCCTTTGTTGCATCTTGGCTATCTGTTGAAAGCATTTTTTTAATCATGTGGAATATAAATACAGGAGTTGTATGGACTGACTGTAAATGGGAAAAGGGCATGACGAACTTTTTAGAATTGAGAAAGAGAATATATAGTATGAAGCTATACATATCCCAGTATAGTTAGATTAGCTTGCAGTTATGCATAGTTTTATCAAGTTTATGGAATAATTCAGTTCTATTGTTCCAAGGATGATTCATCAAAAGCTTTTGTCGGCTTAAAGTTTACTTTATAATTGCCAAAATTTTGTATTTGTTTTAAATTTATTCTCTGGATGTATATTTGAAAATTAAATTAGCTAAGAAGCAAGAAAGTTGCAATTCAAGAGGAGGGGACAGCTTCGGATTGAATGGAGACCTATGTTTCTGGAAATCCAAAATTTATACATAATCCTCCTCCTGTAAAGGTAAATTCTAAATCTATGATAGATTGCTTCAAAATAGAAAAAAAAGAGTAACTTTTCTGGTAAAATTCAAAAACTAGTCTTGAAATGATTTGAGTTGTATTATTCAAATTTGTTGTTGCAACTTGTTTGTTAACCAACTACTTTTTAATTGTTGAAATCTCTAATTATTAGTAGCACTAAAATAATATATCCAGCTTATAACAACTTTTAACCTATTTTTCCTTGTAGGTACATGCTACAATTTGTTCAGAGCTGACAAAACTACTCGATAAAATTGCATCTATACTTCCTGCACTAGAATCAGCACGGCCGGGAAGTACACAAGGGCTGAAGACACTATGTTCCATAAATTTAACAATTGAGAAAGGAAAATTAGTTATCCGACACTGTGCTGAGTCTAGCAAGCTCTACTTGGTATGTGAATATTTCTCTCCAGGTCAAATGTTAGTTACACTATCATCTTTTTTTTTTTTCAAGTTAGTTACCAGAACATTATAATATGATGTAAAAATTGTTAACATGTTACAAGAGTAAAAAGTCCTCAGTTGAAATCACATACATATAATTAGTGCATATATATACATGTGACTATCTGAATGTGCTTGTATGTCTGTACTATTGCTCTTCAGTGACAACTTGTACAAGTCTTTAGGTTGCCACCCAGTGCATAGTTACTACTTACTAGGTGTTGTGCTGGTTAAATGTACCAATCTTGTGCCAAACTTATTAACATTTGATAATTTATATGTTTTTTTTTTGTTTATGTAGGCACTTTCTGGGGAAAAAGTTTTAGCTCGGTGCGAGAGATTAAGGAGTTCTGTTACTGAAAATTTGTCTCTTATCCAAAGCATGGTTCCGATAGTGTTAGCTGATCAAGTAATTCTTTTGTACATTTATTACCATTTTAGTTTTGAGCAGTTGTGATATTATTTTTTTAGCAGAATAACATTAGAAAAACCAAATTTATTTTACAGCATATATTTATCCCTTCAAGGTACTAACAAAGTATTACCATACTAATGTCATTTGTACTGATACCAAGTATTTGTTAGTTTTGTACTGGTCCTATTGCTTCATAAGGTTGGCTTATTCATGAACTTTCCCTTTTTTTTCTTTTTATGGACGAAATAAAGTTGTGTCACAAAGAACTTTTTGTCCTTTCCTAATCATAAATTAAAATCCATACCTATATGCAAAACAGGAATATATGTTTCTTTTCAGAAAAAAAGAGGATATGTTCTAATTCACACATCTACCTTGTTTCATTTCTTTCAGGTAACTGAACTAATAGATTACCTGAATAACATGAAATTTGCTATGGACCCAAGAGAAGCAGCAGCTGGTAAGGCAATTTCTCAACTGCTACATCAGATAGAAGACTCTACTGATGAAATCCGATTGAAGACATTACAAAAAGCTGCTTCAAATCTCAATTTAACCTCACATAAAAGCCTTTTAATAGAAAAGCGGTCCATCAGAAAGCTAGTTGAAAAAGTGTCTGGCAGCAACCCCGAAAAAGAGCACACTTTAAAGTTCCTCTATGACCTGATGGAAAAACATGCAAAAAATGTTAAGCCATTAGATGTCAAAATAGAACAGAATCAGAGTGATTTTGAACCTGATGATGTCAGTTATCATCCGGTTTCGAATTTAAAAACTGTGTGTGTGTCACCTTTGGAGGGAAAAGATGATATTAATGAGAACCCAGTCACAAAGGCTTCCAGGGAACCAAATGAAGCTTGTTTGCAAGCATTGTTCCCTTGGAAGGAGGGGTATTTTTCTGAATTCAGCCCTGGAAAATTTCTTAATTTCTTCAAAGATCTGGGTGGGCTTCATAGAGAAAAACGAAAGCAGGCAGTTGAAGATGTGGTAGCTCTTCTAGAGAGTGATGTTGACACTTGCTATCTAATGCTGTCCAATGGATTTGGAGAGGCATTGATTGAGTTTTTGAGAATGTCATACCAATTGTCTGACACAGGGGCCCAAGAAGTTGGTGCTCAGTTGTTTCTTGCATATATTAGGAACAATAGGTATGGATCACATTCTATTTCTTTTTGCTCCATTTGGTAATGTTTGCTCTTTGGATAATATAAATGGCTCTACCAGAAATGACAAAATTGTAACATTGAAATAATATTTGTCTCGCAATGTTTTAAGTCCTTTCTGGTACAATATTTTAAGTCCTCTGATGCAGAGTTAATCCACATGTACCAATTTGTGCGGTACAGGCACATATTGGTGCATGTTGATTAACTCTGCACTAGACAAGTTACTAGTGCAAACTGACTACACAGAACCATGGGTACCTGTACCAATTAAAATGGTACAATCGGAGATGAACCTATACCAGTGAGTGTGATGGTTGCTTCTGGCAAGCTATGTTTTCCAAATGATCTTTTACTTCTCCTAACTTATTATTCTAAGTAACATCCAGATTTCTAAATATTTGTAATTTGTTTCAGAGTTGAATTCCCGACATTCACTGAAGAGATCTTAAGAATTGTGACTCCCTTTCTTGATGCGGAAACAAACGAAGCTTTGGTAGTTCTCCAAAAATTCTCTCAATATTTGACTTCGATACCCGACTCTTCTTCAAAGAAGCTAAGTTCTGATGATATAAACATCTTGGAAATATGCATGGAAATTGTATGTGACCTCTCATCACAAGACAACACCAAATCACAGATGTTTTCATCAGGGTACTTAAAAGCTCTGGCCTCAATTCTTTCATATGAGAAATTAGCACTGTGCTCCCTGAAAGTTTTACAAATTTATAGTTTTTCGGAGGAAGGTGCACAACTTATTGGTAGAAACGCCAAATTTATCTCTTGTTTGGTGGAGTTGCTTGAGACCAGTACCAGTGATGAAAAGGAGGTTGCATTGTCCATACTATATTCTATATGCTCTCTATGGCATGAAAATTGTTTTGTGGTTAGAGAACAATTTGTGGTGCCATCTTTGGTAGATTTGTCAGTGAATGGAAGTGAGATGGCAATTGAGATGTCCATGAAACTACTACAGATATTAAGGGATTTGAGAGATGATGATAGTGAAATGGGGATGGGTATTGGTACAGTTAATACATGTTCCAATGAGCAGTTTGTTTCTAAAACAGCTCCAATTTTACCAAAGAAGAAAGGGGTTTTCTCTAGGTTTAGATCACTGGTTAATTTTTAATTCAGTGTCAACCTATAAGCATTGTAATCTTCCCATGTAATTGTGTAAATAGGATGGCGTTTTTTAAAACGTAAGGGTAGAAAGGGAATTGGTGCCGTGCCTTTTGACTCGAATTTTTTTGTAGCTTGCTAACCTTATCTGTTCAAAACTAAGTGGTAGCTCTGATATTGTTATTCTAATCTTAATTTTAAGGTACTCAGTTTTTTTTTTTTCATTGCAACAGATATGACAAATGCTACGCTAAAAAAATAAGATAAAAATGTATTTATAGTGCATTTGTGTTCTTTCATATAATCAATTTATGCTTTAGTTATGATCATAAAATCAATAAATCGTCAAAAATAACAGATAATTTATCTTTAAATTTTGTATTCTACTTTTGCATACATTTATCTGTGCTAAAATAAAACATATAAGGGGTTTTCAATACCTCACGCTTTTCATACTTCATTATGTCTCATATTTTATATTTTTATTTTCAATGTTTAAACCATCAATCTGAACAACTTAACATGATATTTATATTAAAATATGTTTGGAGACTGAACTTATAATTTTTGAAACATTTTAAATATTTATTTAGATAGGTACAAGATTGTTGTTTTTGAACAGTATTTTTTTTTTTTGAAATAAGTGGTCATTGCCACCGATTTTCATTAGAAAATCCCAAGGGTGAAGATGGTACCAAGTTGGTACCAACCCACCTATGTTCTTACAGCAATCCTCATAGCTAGAAATAGAACAAAACACCACATAGAAATATAGCTTTGTAACAACAAAACAACAAAAACTAAAGGCAGTCATAATAAAAAACGCCGGTTCGAAGATCTTCAAATGAAGCCAGGTCCAATAGATCCTCATCATATAGTGTCATCTGCTCTAGGTTATGAATACCTAAAGAAATAAGCTCACCAGCCCCTAAAAAGCTAACATATCACCAACGAATCAACATATGCATAATAGTCCCTGTAAATAAAGAAATCTCAAAACAGTTCATCAAAGCCTCCATAAACCAGAAACCCGAACAGACAAGTATAGAACATCACAAAAGAGAACTGTAGCATAAAAGACCCTAAAATATTAGGTCACCGCTATTGTTAAGTTGTTTCCACTATATCCTGCACTAGTTGAGGAACCTTCTTCATCACTAGAAATGATCTCTACTCCATGCATAGGGGTTGAAACTTGTGTAGCCTCCATGGAAATGACCATTGTACACCCTATCAGGTCCTTCAAATCACAAGGTAAAATTAGATTCAAATGACATGTAAGATCTGTTTTTTGGTTTAAAGCCCAAAATCTAGCCATAGTTAATATTTTTGAACCTATTGCATGCACATGCTGTATATTACCTTCTTTAAAAATAATCCTATTTCTATCCAACCATATATTCCATAAAACAGACCCTCGAATTATTTCAATAATATTTGATTCTTTTAATGGAATACAGTAATCCATTTCCCACAGGGTATCTATAGTCATATAAGCAAAAGAAAAGTTATTATACTTAGCTATCCAATTCCAAATCGATCGTGCAAAAGTGCAAGTCACAAACAAGTGGTCAACAGTTTCCTTTTGGGAACAATACACACATGTAGTATCACCTGTCCATCCTTGTTTACTTAATCGATCTTTAGTTAAGACACGCTTTTGTCTTACTAACCATAAGAAAATCTTGATTTTTAAAGGAATTTTAGCCTTCCAAATACTATTGTAAGTATTAACAGGGACTCCACCAAATTCTAAGAACTTATAAAGGGAATTAACATTAAAGGTACCATGTGGATTCCACCTCCAAGAGATTTGGTCAGCAGTAAGGTTTAAACTAACAGAAGAAATACGGTTGACTAAGGCTATCCATTCAGTAAGGAGAGTTTCTGTTAATTGTCTAGCAAATTGAATATTTAATCTATTGTTTTGAAAAGATGCAGCTACCCTAATATTTTGGTCATAAGCAATTTCAAAGAGACTAGGGAAATCAACACTTAGCAACGTATCTCCACACCATGTATCTAACCAAAATCTTATTGATTCCCCATTACCAACAGACCAACTACTACTTACCTGAATAATATGTCTTAATTTTAAGATATCATTCCATAAAGAAGATTTCACTCTTCTATCACCTGTATACGAATATTTTTCAATTATGAGCTCTTTCCATGTACCTGTTACCTTATTATCGTAAAACCTAAACAACCATTTAGCCAACAAGGAGATATTCATACGTTGGAGATCTAAGACCCCAAGACCTCCTTGGTTTTTACTTTTACAGACCTTATCCCAAGCAATTGGAGATGCTTTTTTCCTAACAATGTTCCCTCCAAACCATAGAAATTTACGTCTTAATCTATCAATTTTATACCTGATCTTACTTGGCATTTTATAAAGAGATAGCCAGTATAACGGAATAGATGAAATAACTGAGTTGACCAAAGTAACTTTTCCCCCCATTGACATCAGCTTGCCTTTCCATGTTTGTAAACGTTTTTCTATTTTGTCAACTAAAGGCAACCATTCATTCTCGCTTAACTTTTTCCAATGCAAAGGTACACCTAGGTACATGATTGGTAGCTGCACTAATTTACATCCTAACAAGCTAGCTAGTTCTTGGCCCTCCACAGTGCTAATGTTTAAAGATACCATCTCACTCTTGTCAAAATTAATTTTCATACCCGAAAGATTTTCAAAACATAATAATAACCACCTAAGAACAGTGATCATTTTTCTATCAGCTTTCAAGAAAAGTAAAGTGTCATCTGCGAAATGTAAATTCAATATATTTCTAGAAGTAGAAAAATTTCCTAAACCTTGGATCAAACCTGATTGTTGAGCTCTCAATAATATTTTATTTAACGCATCAGCTACAAGGTTAAATAATAAAGGGGATAGAGGATCCCCTTGACGTAAACCCCTTTTACAATGAAAGTAAGCCCCTAATTCTCCATTTAAATTTATGCAAGATCTTCCACTCTCTAAGAATAAGGTAATCCAAGAAATAAACCTATCACCAAATCCTCGCAAATGTAAAACCTCCAACAAGAAATCCCAATGGACTCGGTCATATGCCTTTTCAAAATCCAGTTTAAATAATACACCTTGTTCTTTATGTACCCTAACTTTATGTAAAACTTCATTGGCCACTATAATATTATCCATTATCAATCTACCTTTGATAAATGCAGTTTGGGATGCATCAATTAGATCATCAATGCACAAAGAAAGCCTATCCGTTAAACATTTTGTAATAATTTTCATACTACAATTTATTAAGCTGATTGGTCTAAAGTTTCTAACTTCATTGGCATTATCTTTCTTTGGGATTAAACAAATAGAAGCCATATTAATCCTCGCTAAATCCAATTGATTATTATAAAAAGCTACTACCAATTGCATAAAATCATGTTTGATATCCTCCCAAAAAGTTTGATAAAACAAGAAAGAGAACCCATCAGGGCCTGGTGCCTTTGATGGGTTACATGAAAAAACTGTTTTAGTAATCTCATCTAATGTAAAAGGTGCTTCTAAAGCCTGCTGTTGTTCATAAGTTAGTTTTTCTGAATCAGCCCACAATGGCTGAATCGACACTTTTCTATTTGTAGTAGTCCCTAACAAGTTCTTATAAAAACCTGTGATGTGATTCCTAATTAAATGAACATCTTGTACTAGAATTCCATCAATCATAAGTGCGAAAATAGAATTTTTCTTTTTTCGAATAGATGCTTGAATATGAAAAAACTTAGTATTAGTGTCCCCTTCTAAAAACCACTTTGTCTTAGCCCTACTTTGCCAATAAATCTCTTCATCCCTAAATATTTGTTTTAAATCTAATTGACAATCCTGCCACTGTTGTTGATCAACCATATCCAAAGAGTCTAATTCAGCTAAACGTTCATATCTATCTAGTTTATGTAATAGTTGAGTTTTAGTTTTCCGTTGAGTAGCCCTTAAATTATTATTCCATCCACGCAATTTCTGGCGCATAAACTGAAGTTTTAACCTCCAACTATTAGCTACATCATGTGTTAATGTATAAGAATTCCACCATTTAATAAGTAAGTCTGTAAAGCCCTCTTGATGTAACCAATCTTTTTCAAATCTAATATTTTTATTCCCAACAAACGAAACAGCCTGAGTACTAACTATGATGGGATTATGGTCAGACTGAATTCGAGGTAAAGAATAAGCTCCTGAATTATGAAAATGAGAATTCCAACTAATAGAACATAAAAACCTGTCTAATAGCGCTTTAGAATTAGAAAAAATAGATCTTGCCCATGTAAAACTTCTATCATTCAAACCTAATTCCATTAATCCAAGATCAGCAATGCAAGTATTAAACCTATTACTCAACACATAGTTATACGTCTTTCCTACTTTTTCACTCCGTCGCCTAATTAGATTAAAATCCCCACAAATCATAACAGCATCAGGTCCTATAGAACAAATTTCCTTTATTTCCTTTAAAAAATTACCTCGTAGATGAGAAACAGTAGGACCATAAACAACAGAAAAAATCCACTCAAAAGAATCTATTTTATTTTTTAAAAGCACTGATACAGAAAAATCTTTTATCCAAATCGACTTTACTTCATATAAATCAGCATTAATACCTAATAAAATACCCCCGGAGCTACCCATCGACGGTTTATAATGCCAATTAGTAATAGTTGTACTTAAAGTACTGAAAAAACGAGAAGGATAAACTTCTAATTTAGTTTCTTGAATCCCAACAATATCTATTTTATTATGAAGGAGGATATCTTTTAAAATACGTTTAGCTACCGGATTACCTAATCCCCTAATATTCCAACTTAAAATTCTACTCATTAGGCAAACCAGATACACCCTCATAATTCTCTAGCATAACTCTAGAACTAATATTTACCACAGTTTCCCCTGCTGCTTTTTTGGCTGCTAGTAAGTCATCCATCACAAGGTCAAATCGTTCCTTATGAAGCCCTCGCAAATAGTTTATAACAATCAGTTTAGCATCATAACATTCTCCTAATTTAAACCCCGCAATCTCATATAACTGAATCAGCTCATCATCTGTAAAATCCACAAATGGGAAATCATCTAGAAAACTAACATTACCTGGACCAGCTGCTGGTTGTCGTCCACCCCTACCACGGCGACCACCTCGGCCTCGGCCCCTGCGGTTGACGACATGCTGTACCTGTCCACCCCTCAGGCGGGTACTATGGCGTGGCTCCTCCGGTATTGCTAGCGGGCCCTCTGTAACATTTGGTTGAGCAGGAACCACTTTCTGAATTTCTGAACCTGCTGGTAACTCATTCGCCACCCCTGAATTTACTAAAGCAAGATCCAATGAAGTTGCACCAAACTCTTTAGCCGACCCTTTCCCATCAGCATTCCCCTTATCCCCTTGTTGCTCAGTCTGAATCAGGTCCTCAAGCTGATCGCCTGAATTAGCAGCAGCACTCATCCCAATCATCTCCTTATCACCAATAGCCTCCTTCTCACAAGTGAGCTTATCTATCAGCTGTGTACTATGCCTTGACTCCGACTGAATTGGTGGTGGCACCACTGTAAATTGCATAGAGACCCCTTTGCTACTAACATCTTTCGATGATTCCCCAATCTGCTCACCTAACTTATCACCATAAAACCCCTCTTCTCTTAAAGATGAGAATGAATTACTATCTAAAAGATCCTCATCTTCATCCTCCTCAACCTCATTTCCCTCGTCACACCAAACACCTTTACCTTTCCCCATCACTTCCTCAACCTTCCGTCGCTGACCTTCCTCAACCTTCTGCTCACCAATTACTATCCCACGACCTGAACCCTGCCTCTCTTTAATCCCTTTAGAACTCTTAGCCTTGTTCTCAACCAAAGGTTCCTCCCAAAAAGGAGTCTCCCATGTACGTCTTTCCTGCCAATAAGAAACTGATCTACCTAGACTCATAGCACCTCCCTTCTGTAATCTATCAATCTCAATAGTCAGAAAATAAAACCGATGTAGCTGATCATTGCCAACAAATTGTAAAACCCGGGCCTTAGGAATGCTTGCTACATCTGGCACTCCTACTTTCAATCGAAGAACGGAAAAATCATAGTGCCCGCTAGAACGGGGATCGACATCAATCAAGAAACCCCCTAAATTATCAACTAACCTTCGAAACTCCATTCGAGACCATAGCTGTGGTGGAAAACCTCGGATATTGAGCCAGACTTGCACTGGTTCATATCCTCCATCATGTGAAAGAAAGTCGAACGGAGCCACCTCAAAAGCTACATCTCCCAACCAAAGCTGCCCTTTCGCCAGTACCTCAGATCTCCACTCGTCATTTGGTGGATCCAGCAGGTATAGGTTATCCCCTAAAAGGCGAGGTACCCACGCAAAGCCATTTGTCGGATGCTCCTTCACTAAATGTGATTGAATGAAATCCTTACCAAATGCCAAATCATCCTTGACCACAATCCCCCTCTTAATCACCTCATCAAAATCCCTAATCGCATTGTTAGGAAAGAATTTCATATTCGGAAATTTCATCGCTTCTCCAAGCACTTCCTGAGAAACAGATCGAGTCGCCGACTTTAGCATGGTTGCTTTGCAGTGATAAGAACGATGACCCAATCGATGACAGCGGAAACACACTACTGCGTTCCGACAGGAAATCGCCTGGTGGCCTTTATCGCCGCACTTGAAACAGTAAGGTTTAGAAGAAAAGGAAGAACGCCGGATCTGATCAATCTTGGTAGTCACTGTCTGGTTAATAAAATGTCGCCGATCTGTTTGTGGAGAGGTTGTTGTGTGCCTATCTATAGCGGAGTAAGGAGCGGACTCTGGAATGACCCGCTTAGGACCAGCAAGAACTGTAGTCGCATAGGATCGACTAGAGATGAGAGAATCTGGATTCGGCAGTGCACTCCCCAAATCGTGAGACACTCCTCCTGATCGAGCGGCTAACAAAGAATCCCCAATTTCTACTGTCGGTGATAGATGAATTGGCAGAGCTTGGCGAACTGGATCAGTTGTGGCCCCAGTGTGTCGTTCTTTGAGTACCCCTTCTGCCTCGCGTAACGTCTGTGTAAAATGTAATAGACGCTGCAGAGACGACTCGAAATCTGAAATCATAGACGAGATATCCATCTCCATTGTGGTCCGAATAAACAAAAGTAAAAGGCTTGAACTCAAGAATTGAAATCTTGAAAGTCCGGGAGCGGAGGAGGCCCAAAAGTAAAAGGCTAGTTTGATCTCTATCTTTTGAACAGTATAGAAACAGTGATTTTGTATATATCTTAAATAATAATAAAAAGATTTCAAAATTTATTTCCAAACATATTTTAGTATGAATATTATGTTGAGTATTTAAACTTTGAAAATAAAGATATTAATATGAAACGTGATGAGGTATCAATGAAACCCTCCTCAAAATACAATTACGCTGGAAATCAAGTTAAAATGTATTTATGATGTGCGGGTATGTCTCGGTTTACATTTGTAATCAATTTATGTCTCATTTATAATTGTAATCAACATTGACTGATAAATTCTAACACGTCCTTTAACACTTTGTTTGAATGGAGAGTAGAGGAAGGGAGTGAATGGAAAGAAAATATTTTTTTTTCTTCGTAACAAAATTATTTGGAGGTGAAGAATACATGAGGATTTAATATTGTATGATTGTAATCAATAAAATCAATTTTTCTCTGATTTAAGACGTAATAGATGGAAATAAAATTTATTGCAAATATTTTCAAATAATGTGACACAGATGCCCAACATTATATCTTACCGAGTGTTGTAAAAAACAGTTTTAACGGCCGTTTAATCGTTAACCGGGGCCAAACCATTACGAATACACTTAACAGATGCATATTTGCGGATGAAAACGATTAATCGACCTGTGTTAAACATATAAACATGTGTTTACAAACACATTTTAAAGTATATAAACATGTGTATAAAGCAAGTAAACCAATATATACTCGCAATAAAATAACATAAACAAAGTAATGAAATTTTGTGCATATAAACTTGTGTTTACAAACACATTTTAAAGCATATAAACCTGTGTTTACAAAAATTAAAAAAAATCTGTGTTACAAACATATAAACCTGTGTTTACAAACACATTTTAAAGCATATAAACCTGTGTTTACAAACATTGAAAAATATGTTACAAACATATAAACCTGTGTTTACAAACACATTTTAAAGCATATAAACCTGTGTTTACAAACACATTTTAAAGCATATAAACCTGTGTTTACAAACATTGAAAAATCTGTTACAAACATATAAACTTGTGTTTACAAACACATTTTAAAGCATATAAACCTGTGTTTACAAAAATTAAAAAATATGTGTTACAAACATATAAACCTGTGTTTACAAACACATTTTAAAGCATATAAACCTGTGTTTACAAAAATATTTTAAAGCATATAAACCTGTGTTTACAAATATTGAAAAATCTTCATTTAATGTATTACTTGTTCAAAATGGAGACTGTATTTTTAGTTATTAAATATCAAAAGCTGTTAATTTGCATAATTAAAATTAGAACCAATTCCCCATTGCGTCCCCGAGCTAACTGGGTTTAAATTGTACTTTAAAGTACTTTAAAGTACGTTCAAGTAAGTAGTTAATTAATGATTACATGACTGTTAATAAGCTGAGGGACTAGCTCGGAGATTAGTGATTACAACTCCTCCTAACAGACTATCCACGAAATTAAAGCGCAAGACAAAACCGTACAAAGCTAACATTTAAAGCAATGAATGTAAAATAGCAATGCGTTAAAACATCAATGCGTTAATTAATGGCAAATTAATAAATTACCGTTATTAGCAGACGGTTAAACCCAGTTAAACCAGTTCGGGGACAGGCTCGAATTTGGTGGCTCGGGATACAGGAAGATTTCTCATAAAATTAATGTTCAAATTTTTGTTAGAAATTAGAAATTGTACCGAAAAAGAACGAAAAAACAAAAACAAAAGGTTCGAGCATTTCTTCTGGTAGCATATCATAATTCATAGATATTACATGAACAAACCCCCGAGAATACAATATATTTTTCGTATACATACGATCGGATTCGAAAGACGAGTAACAGAGATTATTATTTTTCTTAAATGGAAAATGCTAATAGTATACGAGTAACAATATATTATGATTTTCAATTTCGAATTATTAGAAAATGAAAATAAGAGTTGCACGTCAGCTCAGTATTAATTTTTTAGTGTGTCGTTTTCTGATGTAATCATCACAGAGCTTGGAAGTATGTGTTTCTTCTGTACTAGCCTTTCGGCATGTCATGTCAGATCCATACCTCTCCGTCTCTGACGGGAGTTGGCGTGTTGTCATGGAATTACAAATTCCAATAAGCGAAGCGTGAGTGCGTGACAGTATCTAACGCCGTTGGCTATTTTCTGTCTCCACCGTTGGATCAAAATAAAGTACATATATCAAGTTACACGCGTCCTTAATCGTACAGGGACAGTTTGACGAGAGCAGAACAGATTACAGTCCCCCGAGGAATTCAGATAATAATGTAGCCCAAATTTTGATTTTGAATCCAGACCGTTCGATCGGTTCTGACATAAATATTAAGTGAGACGGGCGGTCCAGATCTAAACCGAAAATTTAAGTTACTTTAGGGGATCCGAATCCAAACTGAGCCGGAGAGTAAAGAGGGGTTCACTCGGCTGAATTCGCATCCTCTGAGATATCTCATATTTTGCGTGACTTTTTGGAAAATCTCAACCGTTACAATACGTTCTGCGCGAATCTCAAAGCTCAAGTAATACTGCCCCTACGTCACCCCCGAATAGGCACCGACACGTCGGTCACGCAAAATATGAGATATCTCAGAGGATACCCACTCACTTGGTCTCCAGGATCGTACGTACTATTTAGTTGTTTTCGTGGTTCCATCACACAGCACACCCCGATTGATATTAAGGTCCTGTTCGGCTGCACAGTGAGAATGAGAATAGGAATGGGAATAAAAAAAGTTTGAACTGAAACTTACTGTTTATATTGAAAAAAAAAATTCAGTCGAAATAAATTTTTTTTTCCATATGAACAGTATTTTCGGAATTACATCCGAACAGACCCTAATTATGTATTTTCATTCATTATATATCGTGTCAAAATGAAATCTGCTGCTATTTTATTTTTTGAACATTACTCTGTTATTTCTACTTTATCAAATTTAACTTTTTAATATTTTTAAAGAACGAATCTCAAAACAAATTTTTTTAAAAATTTTCTGTGCACACATCTCAAAACAATTCAATAATTAAATTTTAAAAAAAAGCAATAACAGAAACACTGTTTATGCACGGAACTAATAACAGATTTTGATCCTGATCGTGTCTTGTTTCATCCGAAAGGTTACGGAGATAGTCTTCTTTTCATTTCAAAACAGAGAAAATATGTAAATTCACAAATTCAGGTTTAATGTTGAAGTCTTGAAGAGAAATTTCGGAGTATTGCTGTCGTGTCTCTTCTGAAAGTTCAGACACACTTCTGTGGAAAAATGGTATGTCCGTTAAGGTCTGTAATCTAGACAACTCATTGTCGACAAAACTGGTACTGCAGGTTTTTAAGATCAGAGTGGTTAATCTAGTTTGTAAGACTCATTTTCTCCCGAATTTTTTATTAATATCCAAATTTAATATTAAATTTCAGAAACTAACCGCATCAGCAGTGTAATTCGATATATACCTTTTCCGGAAATTTTTTTTCCGGAAACAGGCCCCATTTCCGGAACAAATTTTTACGAAAACAGGCGAAATCCGGAGAAATTTTTTTCGGAAAGGGTGTCTGTTTCCGGAAAAAAAAATTCCGGTTTCCGAATCCGGAAATTTTTTTTACGGAAATAGACGGAATTTCCGGAAATTTTTTTTCCGGAAATGCATCAAATTTAGTTTATAAATTCGCAGAGTGTTGTCGCTTTCATATCATCCGCTCTCTCACAGTAAGTTTTAATTTAATTAATTTATTATTTATAATTTAAATTTAATTAATTTATTATTTATAATTTAATTTATTTATATTTTAAATTTAAGTTATTTATAATTTTAATTTCATTTATTTATATTTTAAATTTAAGTAATTTATAATTTTAATTGCATTAATTTATAATTTTAATTTCATTTATTTATATTTTAAATTTAAGTAATTTATAATTTTAATTTCATTAATTTATAATTTTAATTTCATTAATTTATAATTTTAATTTCATTTATTTATATTTTAAATTTAAGTAATTTATAATTTTAATTTCATTAATTTATAATTTTAATTTCATTTATTTATAATTTAAATTTAATTTATTTGTAATTTAAATTTAGAAGTATTTAATTTGTAATTATTTAAATATGTAACTATTTAATTTGAAATTATTTAAATTCTAAATATTGTCATATTAATTGAAAAAAATAAAAAATGGTGCAGAATAAATTTAAAAGTTTTTTTAATTCTAAAATAATTTTATTAATTCTGAAATAATTTTGATTAATTCTGAAATGATTTAGAATTGTTTTAGGAACTTTTTGCTTTTCGGATTCCTTACGGAGCTCTGACAGTCAGATCGACCGGTTTTCGATTGAGGTAATTTTATTTTCTTTATGTTATTTTTAATTTAATTTATAATTAATTACTTCATTCCAAATTTGTTTTTTATTTTTCATAATATTGTCCAGAAAATTTAGAATTGTTTACAACCTTCCAAAATGGTTTATAATAATTTAAAAAATTCCAATATAGTTTAGAATGTTGCCCTATTAATTTATGAAATTCCAAAATAGTGTAGAATAATTATTGAAAATTGTCTAGAATACTTTTACCAATGGCAACACAATTTTTAATTAATTATATGTTGTTATTTTTGAAATTGCCAGACCAATCGAAATTAAAAATGACAACTATTTGTGCGAAAATTTATACTGGAGGGGAAATCCAATATAATGATGACGGGGTCTATTACAGTACCCGAGCTAAATACTCATTACCGCTAACCGTGAACCACAATTTTGATTATCTTCAGAATGAGATTTATAAATTTGTTGGGTACAATGCTAGTCAAGCAAATCTGGAAATTCAAGCCAGGTTTAATATGTCCACCGATGGACAACGTGACTATCAATTAGTACCGGTAATGAACCAACAATCATTCGAAATGATTTTAGGAATTGTGTCGTCTTTTTCACAAAGGTTCAAGATTATGGAGTTATATGTAGAATTGGAACCGAACTGTACTAGTCAGATTCCTGAACCTCGATCCCGACCCAGTACCAGTCAGAATCCTGTGGAACCCGACCCAATACCAGTTAGATCCCGACCTAGCACCGGTCGGTACTCTGTGGATGTAAGAATGAGACCCGGACCCAGTACCGGTAGCAACTCTGTGGATCAACCAGTTATATCCCGACCCAGTAGCAGTCAGAATCATGTGGATCAAGACCCAATACCAGTTAGATCCCGACCTAGTACCGGTCGGCACTCTGTGGATATACCAATGAGATCCCGACCCAGTTCCAGTGCGGTCCGCAGACATGTACGCGATTATTCGCACGTACCTGTGGATGCAATTGATTCTGATAGTTTGGCGAGTGGAGATGAGATGCTCTCCGGTGAGTCGTCGGGTTCCGATGATGATATCGGACAACCCAATCAGTCACAGCCACAGTCCCGTCAATCACAGTACCCGATTACTGGTCGGGAAAATATGACACATCCGGTTGACAGTTTCAATGACATATCCGGTTTTGGGCCTGCGGATGTCGATTTTTTCGGCAGCTAAAAAAAATGACAGATAATTCATTGGCTAAAGGTGTATTTTATGAGTCGAAAACGGCTCTAAAGATAGCAATCAATGAGTTTCATCTTGAAAATAATTGTGAGTGCAGGGTTATTAGGAGCGAACCTAAACGTTACGAGGTGGGGTGCAGAGATGCTTTTTGTAAATTTAAGGTGTCCGCAAAGCAGAACGGTCTTTCAGAATCTTGGATTATTACCAAACAAGCACTTCCCCATACGTGCACAGTATCGGCAACACGTACTGATCATTGTCAGCTTACAGCAGAGATGGTTGCCCTTGCGATTGATAAGACCATTAGAAGGGACGTGTGCTATTCTATAAATCATATTCGAGATATCGTCATGATGAAATATGATAAGGTAACCCCCAAGTACAACAAATTATGGAGAGGCCGTGAGCTTGCTATTGCAAATCTATTTGGGAGTTGGGAGAACTCGTACAACTTGCTTATTCCACTATTGGAAGCCATCAAGAGAAACAATCCAGGAACTAAGTATTGTGTGATCTCAAAACCGATTGAGAAAGAAACTGATAGGCACTTCCACAGAGCGGCATGGGCATTTGGAGCGTGTATTGCAGCGATACCGTTCCTCAGACCAGTGATTAGTATCGATGCATGTTTCATGTCGGGACGGTACCAGGGTAGGCTGCTAATGGCATGTATGTACGATGCTGAAAACCAATTGCTTCCAGTGGCTTTTGCAATTGTGGAGAAAGAAAGCGCTGACAACTGGGGTTTTTTTATGAGATGGTTAAGGTTGGAAGTAATTGGAGATAATCGATTCTTTTGTGTCATATCAGATAGACATTTGGGAATTAAAGCCGTGTTTCAGGATCCAAATCTCAGATGGGATGAGTCTACCGATCAATGTGTGCATCGGTATTGCTCCCAACATGTTGCCGAAAATCTCTACAAGCACGTGGGCCGTAAGAGAGAGGTCAGCGACAGGTTCATAGCTGGAGTGAACAAATGCAAACCTAGGAGGTTGCAGGAGATGTTACAAGACTTTGAAATTGGTTGTCCGAAGGCTATCGACTACCTTAACAAGGTGGGTAAGAGGGACCCTAACGATGAAGACGAGCTTCCATGTCCAGAGAAGTTGTATAAAGCTTTGGACGGAGGCCACCGATGGGGGATAATGACAACAAATGGGTCAGAGTCACTGAACGTCGTGTTCAAAATTAGTCGGCGATTACCGGTTGCAGCGGTCGTGGATGATACGTTCTATAAATTAAATAAATGGTTTTTTGAACGATGGAACAAAGCTCAAATGGCATGTCAGCATGGTCAGGTGTGGTCCGACAGGGTAACTAAGTTATTGCAAAAGCGTATCGGAAAAGGAAGGGACATGACTGTGATTCCTTATCGTGGAAGTCATGGGCTTTGATACCTCGCATATTTAGCCTATATTTGACTTGATTTCATACCAAATCCATGTTCCAAATTGTCAAAACCATGTGCATTTCATTGATATATTCTTAGAATTTGGTACTGCTGAGAGTTTGTTTGTTTTCTGCAGGATTGGAGCAAAATACACGAAGAAACGGCGTTTTTGGACACCTTGGTACGGCCCTTACCAAACTTGGTACGGCCTGTACCAAACTTAGCCGTTTCAGCCTTCTTCCCACCTTGTACGGCCTGGCCGTACCAAATTGGTACGGGCCGTACATAGGTGCCGCCTGACAGAATTCAAATCTTGGCAGAGGCTATATATAGCGGGGGATCTCTCCATTTTCGGGGATCCCACTTCATTTTCCAGATTGAGAGCTCAGTGAAAGAGAGAAAGAGAGCAAAGGAGCAAGAAGAGAAGATCAAGGAAGAGGAAGAGGCGAGAATCGACGGATCTACACCTTCTCCATTCCCGATCTTCAATCTAGTTCTTTCATGACTTTCTCTATCTCTTTTCTTGTATATCTGGACAGATCCATGACTTGTGAGTAGTAGACTTTCGTTTCTAGGGTTTGTAGATGGATTTTCTTGATTTGTGTTGCTTTTCTTGATTTGGATCTTGTATGAACTCTTGTGATTGAATTGATTGTGAATTTGCTTGTCTTGATTGCTTTGTGATTCTGTGATTGCATGTGGTGTGCCTATAGTGGTAGATCAACCCTAACAAGGTCATGTGACCATTGCCTTCTCTCAACCAAACCAATCCCTTTAGGTAGACTTGATCGAATTGAAGCCGAAAGGTTGAATTCTCCTCTAATCGACAGATTAGAGGTTACCTTAGATCTCCAATCAATCAACTAGAGGATCTGGACCAAAACACGAGAGTTGAGGTTTAGAAACCCTAGAAGGTAAAGAATTGAATCCAAAACTTAGATCTTGAACCAACACACGAGAGTTGAGGTTTAGGAACCTTAGGTATGGTCAATTGAACCTTTATCAAGAGTTTAATATGAGGTACCAGCAAGAAATGCATCAACTCGAACTTGTAAGCTCTGTTCTGGTAAACCAGTACGGCCCTTACAAGAGTGGTGCGGCCTACCCGTACCAAGCCCCATACGGCTTGGTCATACCAGGTTGGTGCGGCCTGGCCGTACCAACTTGGTAAGGGCCGTACCACTAGAGGCAAATCAGAGATGAAGTCTGAAACCCTTGAAACACCTTTTATCCCAAATCAAAACACAGTTTATACCTTTTCTTGCACATTTACTATTCTATATCATTGTGTGATTGCTTGAGTTGATTCCTTAGGAAAATTAAACACCAAAACCCCTTTTTCTCACTTCTAGTCTTTAGCTAAGCTAAGTAAAATTCTAGATAAAGAAACCGTCCCTGTGGATCGATACCCGATTATACTCCTCGATAGGGTTGTGCACTTGCAACCCTAATCGAAAGGTGTAACCGCGGTTTAAAAGGTACGCTCCCAAGCGTACCGAAACTTGCGTTGCGCTTTTACGCCGATCAAGTTTTTGGCGCCGTTGCCGGGGACGGCTACCATTATCTAGATTCTTGCTTATATTAGCTAATCTAGATTTTAACCTGTATCTTTTCTTTTACTTTCCTCTTTCTCATTATTAAAAAAAAACTGGCTCTTGAACAACCTCCTGCAGGAAAGTTCAGATTGAAATACCAACTGAGGAGCAGAGGGCCACTCTTTGACGAGACTCCTCCAGACGAAACTGTCCCTGTGCAGACCACTCTCAATACAACTCAAGTCACATCAGACGCGACCCATATTGAAGAGAAGATGTCTGTACACCGAGAGGACAGGCGTGAGCGAGAGGAGGACAAAGACAGAGATGCAGAGCTAACCGATCAGTCTGACCACGAGATGGATGATTTCATGCCCCGAACCTTGAGAGAGTTCAATGTGCCAAGGGCTGAAGATGTGAGAGGTGCAATCCGGCTGCCGCGCATTCCAGGACAACAACCTAACTTCAATCCAGGGGTTGTCAACATGGTGCAGCAGAACACCTTCCATGGACTCGATCACGAGGACCCGCACTCCCATCTCCAGACTTTCCTCGAGTGCATCACGACCATCAAGACCAACGGTGAGAATTCTGATTACACCAAGCTTGCTCTATTTCCTTTCACTCTTAGGGACAAAGCAAAGAAATGGTTGGGATCTTTACCCAGGGACTCGGTTTTGACTTGGAGGGAACTGTCCAAATTGTTTTTGACCAGATTTTTCCCTCATAAACGAACTGCCAAGGTAAGACATGACCTGACCAGCTTTAACCAAATTTTTGATGAACCCCTGAATGAGGCATGGGAAAGGTTTAGAGAATTGCAATACTCTTGTCCACACCACGGTATACCAGACTGGCTCTTGATCCAAACGTTTTACGACGGCTTGAACGAGAGCACTCGTGCTTACGTCGACGCTGTTGCGGGAGGCGCGCTGATGTCAAGGGAGCCTTTAGAGGCTATGAACTTGATAGACAGCATGGCGCAGAACCAGCAGTGGTCCGGCCGCGAAAACTCACGACGAAGAGGAGGCCAAGGAGGTAACCAAGGAGGTGGCAAGTACGAGGTGGATCACATCACTGCTCTCACCGCCAAGATGGACGCCATGCAGAGAGCGATGGACAAGCTCAGCGTCAAGGCAGTCGAACAGCAACCTCAAGCCTGCGTCATGTGCGGAGATGAGAGGCACGCTTACGAGCAATGCCCGCTGGCGCAACAAGACGAGGAAAGCGAGCAGGTCAACTCTCTCAACAGCGAACCTTCTTTCTTCCCGAGACCTCCTTTCATCCGGTCTTATTCCAAAGATCCGGTTGAGCAGCAGCATTGGAGGTCGAACCAGAACAACCCTGCACCGTTCAACAACTCTTCTTCCAGACCGCCCTTCAACAACAACAACTTTCAGAGACCATCCTTCAATAACAACACATGGAACAATCGAGCGAACAACAACTGGAACAACCCCCCTCCCAACAACAATAACTGGGGCAACCCATCTTCGAGCAACAGCAACAACAACGGCAACAGGAACTTCTACCAGAACGCTTCCTTTTCCAATCAAGGCAACCGAGCAGCTCCATCTGATCCCCCAAAATCACATGCGCCTACCGGAGTGAATGATTTCACCCATGAGCAGGGCAAGATGAATCAAATGATGTGGGAGCAGATGCAAAGCATGACGACTCAGATGGCTGCCCAAAGCAAGTTGTTGGAGCAGCTGAGCCAGATGGTCACCTCAAGCCAACCTCAACCTGGGAAGCTTCCAGCTCAACCAGAACCCAACCCGAGAGGAGAGGCTAAGGCGATTACTCTGAGAAGTGGAACCCACTACGATGAACCACCACTGCCAAGTGACATCGCGGCTGATCCGGCACCTGACGCGACCCTGACCCCCGTGCATACTCCGGCAAGCGAGGTAAATCCAAGACGAACTGATCCCATTCCACCTCAAGCGAGTACGGATTGTACCAGCTCAGCGAAGCCTGTACAACCTTCATCTGAAGCGTCAGGAAGTCAGAAGAAGAAAGGAAACGAGAAACCACCCCCGTACCGGCCACCCGTTCCTTTCCCCCAGAGATTAGCCGAGACCAGATTGAACGAACAATTCGCCAACTTTGCAAACGTCATCAAGCAGCTGCACATCACCATTCCTTTCACCGACGCTCTGACTCAAATGCCCACCTACGCCAAGTTTTTGAAAGACATTTTATCCAACAAGCGAAGCTTAGAGGGGCACGAGACGGTCAAGCTGACGGAGCAGTGCAGCGCAATTCTGAAGAGCGAGCTACCCCCCAAACTGGACGACCCTGGAAAGTTCTCCATTCCATGCACCATTGGGAAGGCCAAAATCAAGAAAGCTCTATGTGATCTTGGAGCGAGCGTGAGTCTCATGCCACGCACCATCTATGAGCGCATTGGAGTGGGGGAGCTCAAGCCCACAAGGATGACGTTGCAATTGGCGGACTCTTCAGTGCGACTCCCACTTGGCATAGTGGAGGATCTGCCAGTCCAAGTCGGGAAGTATTTTGTACCCGTCGATTTCGTAGTCACGGAGATGGAAGAAGACAAGGAAGTCCCCATCATTCTGGGACGACCTTTCCTAAGAACAGCTGGCGCGATAATCGACGTGAGACAAGGAACCCTGACTCTGAACTTTGGCGGGGAGAAGGTGAAATTCCAAATTGAACGTGCCATGAAGTATCCGTCACAATCTGAGACATGTTTCCGGGTTGATGGGATAGAAGAGCTCTTAGCTGATCTAGCTGAGGACTACTTTCTTGACCAAGTCAACAACTCGCTGCGCCATCACTCTGAATTCTTATCCCAGCTGCCAAGCGAAGCAAGCGAGTCAATCTGTGCAGCAGATGTGATTCCTGAAGATCTGGAGGATCTCCGATGCAAGTTGGATGGATCACACGAGGACCGTACGACACACCCTGAGACGAGTGGCGGAGCAGAGCTTGACAAGGCTGACGTCTTGACGTTGCACGAGTCAGATCACCCCGACACGGCTTGTGTCAACGATCAGCCTAAGCGCCCAACACCCGAACTCAAACCTCTCCCAGCTAATCTCAGATACGAGTTCCTCGACCCAGATAAAGCTTGTCCTGTGATTGTCAACGCGAGTTTAAACCCCGATCAAACTGCCAGACTTCTGGAGAAGCTGAAGCTTCACAAGGGCGCCATCGGGTACTCAATCAAGGACTTGAAAGGGATCAACCCAGCAATCTGCTCACACCGGATCCTGCTCGAGGATGATCACAAGCCGTCTGTGGAGCACCAGCGGCGACTCAACCCCAATCTAAAGGAGGTGGTGAAAAAGGAGATCCTCAAGCTCCTAGATGCAGGCATCATCTACCCCATCTCTGATAGCAAGTGGGTGAGTCCCATCCATGTGGTGCCCAAGAAGGGTGGCACAACAGTGGTGAGAAATGAGAAGAACGAGCTGGTCCAGACTCGTGTGGTATCTGGGTACCGCATGTGTATCGACTACAGGAAGCTCAATGCTGCCACGCGCAAAGATCATTTCCCACTGCCATTTGTCGACCAACTTCTTGAGAGGCTGGCCAATCATTCTCATTTTTGCTATCTTGACGGGTACTCAGGATTTTTCCAGATCCCCATTCACCCGAACGACCAAGACAAGACCACTTTCACATGCCTCTACGGTACGTTCGCGTACCGTAGGATGCCATTCGGTCTGTGCAATGCACCTGCCACCTTCCAGAGAGCCATGATGGCTATCTTCTCGGATTTCATCGAGAATGAGGTTGAGGTCTTCATGGACGACTTCTCTGTCTATGGAGCCAGCTTTGACTCATGTCTAACCAACCTCTGCAAAATCCTGGAGAAGTGTGAAGAGGTCAACCTGATCCTAAACTGGGAGAAATGTCACTTCATGGTCCAAGAAGGAGTTGTCCGTGGACATGTGGTGACATCCAAAGGAATTGAGGTTGATAAAGCCAAGGTGGAGGTGATCGAGAAGCTGGAGATCCCAACAAATGTCAAAGCAGTCCGAAGCTTTCTGGGACACGCTGGCTTCTACCGCCGATTCATCAAGGACTTCTCAAAGATCGCAAAACCGTTGACCAATTTGCTCATCAAGGACTCTGATTTTGTCTTCTCAGAGGATTGTGTCGACTCGTTTCATCGATTGAAAGGGGCCCTTGTCTCAGCACCCATCTTGCAGCCACCAGACTGGTCCTTGCCATTCGAGCTGATGTGTGACGCGAGCGATTATGCTGTGGGAGCAGTTCTCGGGCAGAGAAAGGAGAACAAGCCATGTGCTATCTACTATGCTAGCAAGGTGCTAGATCCTGCCCAGATGAACTACACGACGACCGAGAAAGAACTTCTGGCTGTTGTGTTCGCTCTCGACAAGTTCAGATCCTACTTGGTTGGTTCCAAGATAGTGATCTACACAGACCATGCCGCGCTCAGGTATCTGGTGAGCAAGCAGGATGCCAAACCTCGCCTGATCAGGTGGATCCTCCTCCTGCAAGAGTTTGATATTGAAATCAGGGACAAAAAGGGAGTCGACAACACTGTGGCTGACCATCTATCCCGGCTTCGCTGGAAAGATGAGGACTCTGCTAACCTGCCAATCAATGACTCATTCCCTGATGATCAATTCCATTCGATCTCTGCCATGGAGGAGATAAACTCGGTCGGTACATCGATGCACACGACCCATGCTGTGCAAGATCGGACATTCCACGCCGCGGACCAAGTAAACACCAAATCTGTGCCCTGGTATGCGGACATTGCGAACCATCTAGCTTCAGGAGTACTCCCTCCTACCATGTCCTACCAGCAGAAGAAGAAGCTTCGATCGGATGCCAAGTTTTACTTCTGGGATGACCCCTTCCTATTCAAAACTGGCATTGATGGCATCTACAGACGTTGTGTGCCATACGACGAGACGCGCTCCATTCTCGAGCACTGCCATTCCTCATCATACGGGGGACACGCTTCATTCTCCAAGACTGCTTCAAAGGTCCTACAATCCGGCTTCTTCTGGCCTACCCTTTTCAGAGACGCTAGGTCCTTCGTTGCAGCTTGTGACAAATGTCAACGCACCGGGAACATCACCAAGAGGAATGAGATGCCTCTCCACTCTATTCTTGAGGTAGACATCTTCGATGTCTGGGGCATTGACTTCATGGGACCGTTTCCACCCTCTTGTGGGAACGAATACATCCTGGTGGCAGTTGACTACGTCTCCAAGTGGGTGGAGGCAGTGGCATGCAAGAATGCGGACTCCAATGCAGTGAAAAGACTGTTCACTGACATCATCTTCCCTCGCTTTGGAGTCCCGAGAGCCGTCATCAGTGATGGTGGCAAACACTTCATCAACCGCCAGTTCGACAATCTTCTCAGTCGTCACGGAGTAACTCACAAGGTGACCACTTCCTACCATCCTCAAGCCAACGGTCAAGCTGAGATTTCCAAAAGGGAGATCAAGTCTATCTTGGAAAAGACAGTTGCAAAAACGAGGAAGGATTGGTCGCTTAAGCTGAGTGACGCACTGTGGGCCTACCGTACAGCCTTTAAAACGCCAATTGGGATGAGCCCTTTCAAATTGGTGTACGGAAAGTCCTGCCACTTGCCCGTGGAAATCGAGCACAAGGCATACTGGGCTACGCGGACCATCAACATGGACTTACTTCCAGCTGGAGAGAAACGCATCCTTGACTTGCATGAGTTGGAAGAGATGCGCCTGAATTCTTATGAAAATGCGATAATTTACAAGGAAAGGACCAAACAGATTCATGACAAGCGCATCACACCTCGTGAATTCAGTGCTGGAAATCTGGTCCTTCTGTTTAATTCTCGACTGAGGCTCTTTCCAGGGAAGCTGAAGTCCAGGTGGTCTGGTCCATTTCGGGTAAGAACAGTGTTCCCATATGGCACCGTGGAACTTGAGAGCAAGGAAGGGCAGACTTTCACAGTCAATGGTCAGCGTCTCAAGCACTACATTGCTGATCATCCCCATGAAATGCGCGTCAACTTGGATCTCTCTGATCCCGCCCGAGTTGAAGCATAACAGAGAGATGGTCGAGCTCAAGACCTAAAACAAGCGCTCCTTGGGAGGCAGCCCAAGCCTATTTGTGTATCTTAGGAACAATTAGACATGCATTCATGTTTTCTTTTTCTGCATCCTGAGCGAGATTGAGAAGTCTTCACGGGCCAAGAGAACAGCAACCTTCCCTGATACAGCTAGGCCGTACTGACTTGGTACGCCTAGACCGCACCAGATTGGTACGGCCAGGCCGTATCTAGGGTTGGCACGGCTCAAGAAAGGCCGGTACGGCCCGTACCAGATTGGTACGGCCAGGCCGTACCTAGGGATGGGCGACGCAGGGGTGCATTCAATGCTGTACCCTTCTTCTTAAACCCCCCCCGCACCTTCTCTTCCTCTCTCCCTCCGCCGTACCCTTCTCTCTCTCTTTCTTTCTCTCTGCCTCACTTATTCCCTTTCTCTTCCTCCTTCCTGCCGCGCACCAACCTTCCATCCTTCCTCTCTGCCTGCTCTCCTCCTTCCCTGCCGCCTCCGTTACTCCCGTACGGCCCCGCACCAGTACAACCCGTACCAGTGAAGGCCGCACCACGTCTCTCTTCGAGTAAGTTGTCTTCTCTTTCTTTCTCTTTTCCATTTTTTGTCACCATTTCCATTTTCGTTGTTCTCTTCCTTTCCATAAACGGTTCTGCCATTTTTCTGCCAAACCCTAACCCTGGTACGGCCTACCCGTACCAGGCTGTACGGCCCGTACCAGCACCAGCACAGGTACCAGACCTTGTACCAGTGCTTACTTGTTTCATTTGAATTGACCAAATTTTTGTGTTCTGTACCTGGTTTGAGCTTTCTGAGCACTGATATTACCAATTTGGTGTTGGTACCAGTTTGTACGGCCTGTACCAAGTCCTGTACGGCCTGTACCAGGTTCTAACCTTACCAGCACAAGTTCCAAGTCCGGTACGGCCTGTACAACGTCCTGTACGGCCTACCCGTACCACTTTGTGCGGCCTACCCGTACTTGACTGGTACGGCCTACCCGTACCAGACTTGTACACCCCACCCGTACCAGTCCAGACCGGCCTTCATCTGCTTAGGTCTTGTGTGAGACGTACATGTCCGACCCGAACACAGAACGCCAACGCAAGTACGCTCAACAGCAACGCCAAGAGCGTCTTCGCGAAATGCGTCGGCAACTCTCGCACACCCCCACTCCTTCCGGGTCTGATTCTGAGTCCTCCGTCCCCTCCGCTTCTGGCCCCACGTCATCTCGTCTCTCCGGCCGGAGTAGCTCCAGGAGCGCATCGCAGTCTCGGGATGGAGGAGAGTCCTCGTCTAGGAGTGCCTCTCAGGCCGGTTCTGGAGGTGGGCACGAGAGCCCATCCTACCAGCCTTCTGGTACACCCTCCAGTGACCACGCCTCCGACTCCTACGGCACTGATGAGGGTGTCTCTGACTCCACCCAGCGCGCAGCGCAGTTCCACCAGACCCTCCGTCAGAGAAAGTTCGCCAATACGAGGATCGTAGACTTCTCGGCCCTCCAGACTCTGGGACTTGACCAGGAGTTCCTACGTCTCACTGGTCGGATTGGGATATCCTCTTCCTTCTGGAGCATCGCCCAGAGAGGATACTCGGGTCTCACCCTTGAGTTCCTCTCCTCTCTGGAGCTTCGATATAACAAGAAGGATATTCCATACATCAAGTTCCGCCTTCGTCAGGAGGTTCACCGTGTTTGGCTCTCCCAGTTGCGCGAGTGGTTTGGTTTTGCACCAAACCCGACGACGGACTCCCTCTCATTCGCTGACGATCTGGATCGCAACCACTTCTGGGAGTTGATCTCTGGCAGGAAAGCGGGCTCTGCATTCAATCCGGAGTTCAAGCAGCTGAATGTCCCACATCCCGTCCTCCGCTGTATACTGCGGATCCTCGGCGGCACCTTCTTTGCACGTGGTGAGACGATGACCCGTGCTAATGTCGAGGATCTGCAGTTGCTGGATCATATGCTGCGCCCTGACGACGCACTCGAGCGGCCCGATCTGATGCTCGCGATGATCCACCACTGGCTCGGTCTCCAGCGCGCCACCAAGGTTGGTGGCATTGTCTCTATCTCCGCCTACGTCACGCTCATTGCTGAGCGACTGGGTGTCCAGATCATCGGAGATGAGGAGTGCAAGGGCCCCCGCCATTTCACTCTGACGGCCCTGCACAACTACAAGTTTATCCAGCCAGCAGCAGCACGTGATGGACGAGGTGTTTGGGCATGGCGCATCGGCGACCAGGCCAGCTATGTCATGCCTTTCCCGGTCACTCTCTCCTTTGACGACCGGAGCACCTGGCTGTTCACCCGTCCCCCTCGTATCCAGCAGGGCCCCGCACCACCTCCACCACCACCACCACCACCACCACCCACGGACGATGTGGAGATGCTCGACATTCCCGTTCAGGATCAGGATGAGCATATGACTCCTCACTCTCCACTCCAGATGCCTCCCTCTCCTGGTCAGGTCCCTCTCTTCTCTCCGCAGGGACCTTTCCCTTCTCCTGCTGCAGGCCTTTCCTCATTTGGTGCTGGACCTTCCACCTTCGGTGCTGGACCTTCCACTTTCCAGCTTGGCCCATCCACTTCCACATATCAGGCTGGCCCATCCATTTCCTCAGCTGGTCCCTCTCATGAGCCTACCATGCGCGAGATGTACGCCCTCATCTCCTCCATGCAGGCCACCCAGATCTCTATTCAGGCCTCGCAGCGGGCCATCCAGGAGACTCAGTCCGGCTTGCTCGAGTCTCAGCTCGCCATTCAGGAGACGCAGGCCGCTCAGGGGGACGCTATTTTCGATATTCGGGCCGATGTCGCTCAGCAGGCCCTGAGTATTCAGCGTATGGAGCGACAGATGACTGACTGGCGATTCTTCATGGACCACGGTCACTGGCCTGGCCCACCACCACCCTAGACTTCTCAGGTTCGCTTTCCTTTACCCGAGCTTTTACATATTCTTTATCTTTATGTCTTGAAGCATTGAGGACAATGCTCAGGACAAGCTTGGGGGGGAGACATTTGCATGTAGGTCATGTTTACTTTATCGTTATTTTTACTTGTACTTTTTCGTATTTTCTTGCATTATTAGGTGAAAATTTGCGTGAACTGTTAGAATTAAGAGTAACTTTGAAACATTTCTAGTCGTATTTAGGACAGCCCTGAATGAATTAGAACTAACCCATGATTAGTTGATTGAACTGCTTAAGTTGAGATGTTTTTAATGATTGAAAAAGATGAAAAATTTAGGATTGTATCGAACGAAATTATTTGAATACACTGAACTATACCTTTAGGAATGGAGATTTTCTATTGGAGTATCCGTTGGTATGAGCAAAAGAATATAAAAAAAAAATAAAAAAATAATATAATAAAAGACGGAGAAAATAAGAGTACTGGCAATAAGTCCTATTGGGCGCCTTTGAGCTCATCTCCCAAAATAAAATAAAAAATGATGAAAAGAGGAGCAATAAGCGAGTACTGGCAATAAGTCTGATTCAAAATGAATTAGACGCCTTTGAGCTCGCCTCCCAACCTAGGAAATAAAAAAATGAATGAATAAAAAAAATATATATATAAATAAATGTATGATTTTGCTTGTACCAACACATGTTTGAAATTTTCTTACCCAAGTTTGTTTCAAGCTTGGGGGAAATTAAAATAACCATGAATAAAAGCATAGATTTGGTAAAAGAATAAAATTGTTTCGATCAAACCTAATCATGAAACCTTTACAATCATTAAAAGCATCTCAAAATAAGAAGTTCAATCGACCAATTGGTGGAGTGAATTACGGTTTATAAAGAAATGTCCAAACTACAACTAAAATGATTCTAGAAATTCTTAACCATAGCAGATTCACGTAAGTTTTCACAATTAGATTTGCAACAGCATTTAGATTTAGTTGTCTAGCTTCGAATCCAAGTTTGAATCTTTTTGCTTGAGGACAAGCAAAGTTTTTGCTTGGGGGAATTTGATACCTCGCATATTTAGCCTATATTTGACTTGATTTCATACCAAATCCATGTTCCAAATTGTCAAAACCATGTGCATTTCATTGATATATTCTTAGAATTTGGTACTGCTGAGAGTTTGTTTGTTTTCTGCAGGATTGGAGCAAAATACACGAAGAAACGGCGTTTTTGGACACCTTGGTACGGCCCTTACCAAACTTGGTACGGCCTGTACCAAACTTAGCCGTTTCAGCCTTCTTCCCACCTTGTACGGCCTGGCCGTACCAAATTGGTACGGGCCGTACATAGGTGCCGCCTGACAGAATTCAAATCTTGGCAGAGGTTATATATAGCGGGGGATCTCTCCATTTTCGGGGATCCCACTTCATTTTCCAGATTGAGAGCTCAGTGAAAGAGAGAAAGAGAGCAAAGGAGCAAGAAGAGAAGATCAAGGAAGAGGAAGAGGCGAGAATCGACGGATCTACACCTTCTCCATTCCCGATCTTCAATCTAGTTCTTTCATGACTTTCTCTATCTCTTTTCTTGTATATCTGGACAGATCCATGACTTGTGAGTAGTAGACTTTCGTTTCTAGGGTTTGTAGATGGATTTTCTTGATTTGTGTTGCTTTTCTTGATTTGGATCTTGTATGAACTCTTGTGATTGAATTGATTGTGAATTTGCTTGTCTTGATTGCTTTGTGATTCTGTGATTGCATGTGGTGTGCCTATAGTGGTAGATCAACCCTAACAAGGTCATGTGACCATTGCCTTCTCTCAACCAAACCAATCCCTTTAGGTAGACTTGATCGAATTGAAGCCGAAAGGTTGAATTCTCCTCTAATCGACAGATTAGAGGTTACCTTAGATCTCCAATCAATCAACTAGAGGATCTGGACCAAAACACGAGAGTTGAGGTTTAGAAACCCTAGAAGGTAAAGAATTGAATCCAAAACTTAGATCTTGAACCAACACACGAGAGTTGAGGTTTAGGAACCTTAGGTATGGTCAATTGAACCTTTATCAAGAGTTTAATATGAGGTACCAGCAAGAAATGCATCAACTCGAACTTGTAAGCTCTGTTCTGGTAAACCAGTACGGCCCTTACAAGAGTGGTGCGGCCTACCCGTACCAAGCCCCATACGGCTTGGTCATACCAGGTTGGTGCGGCCTGGCCGTACCAACTTGGTAAGGGCCGTACCACTAGAGGCAAATCAGAGATGAAGTCTGAAACCCTTGAAACACCTTTTATCCCAAATCAAAACACAGTTTATACCTTTTCTTGCACATTTACTATTCTATATCATTGTGTGATTGCTTGAGTTGATTCCTTAGGAAAATTAAACACCAAAACCCCTTTTTCTCACTTCTAGTCTTTAGCTAAGCTAAGTAAAATTCTAGATAAAGAAACCGTCCCTGTGGATCGATACCCGATTATACTCCTCGATAGGGTTGTGCACTTGCAACCCTAATCGGAAGGTGTAACCGCGGTTTAAAAGGTACGCTCCCAAGCGTACCGAAACTTGCGTTGCGCTTTTACGCCGATCAGGTTTTTTGAGGTCCTAGTTAAGGGTGAAAAAATTTCAGCAAGGCGTAATCAACCGAGACTTGAGTATACTCGTAGGGATTTCGGGTATAGGGTTGTTGTTAAGGACAACAACAAGGTTGAATGTGAATGTCAGAAGCCTCAATTGACCGGCATACCTTGTTCTCATTTCATGGCCGTTGTCCGTGAAATGAGATATAATGAAAATTTATACGTCAACCCCTTGTACCGTATGTCAATAGTGGCACAGACATGGAGTGGACATTGGGAACCGAAAGGCAACCAATGTGAATGGCCTGTGTATGAGGGTCCGAAAATTAAACCTGAGTCAAGACTGATAACAAAAGGAAGGAGACGGCACAACCGCATACCGATGGAAATAGACAGAATGCGAGGTCGGAGACTCGGACACCAGGCGCATCGTGAAACAATTGATCGAAATGCTGCAGGTATAACTGATCAACCAACTGTTGTTAAATTTTTTAACTAATTTCACAATCTAATGCATGCTCATTATTACATGTAGAGGAGGCAGCAAGACAGGCGCAAGCAGCGGCAGAGCAACCAGCAAGAACAAGTACAACCGTTTGGCGCACCATCGGACAACATTTTACTATGCGTCGTAGAAATTAACATGTGTGTTTTTTTATTTGTATGTGGTGAGAACTATTTTGTTATGTAATTTTTTAATGTTGCTGATTATGAAATTGTAGACCACCAAGATGGACAGTAACAATCGAGAAAAGACCGAGGAAAAGAAAAACATTTGTCAATTCTGTGGAAGAGATGAAAATGACTGTCCGAGATGTGTGCAGATAAAGGAATATTTACGAGTTGAACTATCTGATGATGATTTTGTAGATAAAAAAGCCTGGCTAGCACGTCGTCTGGGGGAGATAAAAAAGTCTGGCTAGCATTGTTAAGTACGTTATTTTGTGAAGCATTTGTATGTGTTGAGACTTATTTTATTTGTATGTGTTGTACGTGTTGAGACTTATTTTATTTGTATGTGCTGTATGTGTTGAGACTTATTTTATTTGTATGTGTTGAGAACTATTTTATTTTGTTAAGTTATAGGATATGGTTTCGATGCAACACACAGGACAAGATAAATCAAAAATAACAAAATATAACACAAATCTATAAATGAAAAATATACGACGAGTCCTACAAGATAATAAAAAATAACAAGATATAACGCAAATAACAAGATAAAATCCATAAATCCTACTGGCGACGCTGTGCATGTACATGGTGGTCCGGATACTGCGAATATGAGAAGCGAGAAGTGTCAACCCTAGCACGCTGTGAACGTCGCGGCTCGTCAGTGGGATCCACTGCATGTGGTGTCTGAGACGGATCCTCTGCCGGAGGTGGATAAGAAGACGACGCCCCAGGATCACCTGCATCATAAGAAGACGACGCCCCAGGATCACCGAATGCGTGGCCGGAGAATGGAGTCGGAGGCGCCTCCATATGAGCCATCATTGATTCATGCCTTGCCTGGTCAAATTGTATTTGCTCCATCTCGTTCGCCTGCTCCTGAGACAGTCCTTGATAGTAATGATAACCCGCTTGATCCTGAGACATCTACATTTCATAAGAAAATTTTTATTACTTGTTGATTGTAAATTTCCTAACAAAATTACCTTAATTAAAGTATTACATACCGGGCCGAATTCATCGCCGAATAGTACATTCATCTATTCAGCAGCACTCATATCCTGCCTCTGCTCATGCGTCTGCTCACATGCCTTCTCATGAGTCTGCTCCTGCCTCTGCTCATGCGCCTGCTCCTGCAATTCATACACAGTTTTTCTTAGCTACAAACTAAATTTTAAATCAGCTTGTAAGTTGAATTCATACCTGGCGCGCATTGCCACGTGATGATAGAGTATGCCCTGCGAACTCTCCCGGACGGATGTAATCCCTCCATTGTGAGCCATCATATAACCAGCCCGTCACTGGATCTGGGCCTTCGAATACCGGGCCTGGTGGCATCGGCTCCGTCCCCAAAGGATAAGAATCGTCAGATGGAATTTCCTCCCAATTAGGTGGAACCCCCGCCTCCTCCAGCATGGCAATAGCACGGTCTCCATAACCATTATCTCTGCAGAGGCACCAACCTAGTCTCATTTTGCCCTTGCCAATTTCACGAAGACCCTTCGTGAAAAATGCCCGTGTGCCATGTGCTAACTCTCCTATCCCACGCAAAGCCTGCACGTATATTCAGAGTATAATAGATCATATATAATAAACCAATCATAAAATTCAGAGTTAGAAATGTTTACATTTCGAACAAATGTCGATCCGCTGGGAATGTATCCAGACTTGGAGTGCTCGTCTCTTGGAACTGGAACATTACGATCCATCCCCACCACGTGCTGGCCAAACAGGTAGACGGATGCCATGCAGGTCTCCTGGTACCATTTACGATATCTTAGGAGGTCATTTATATCCCACGGACGACCTACTTCGTACACATGATCTGCATAATGTGTTGCATCGTTTACATGCCGACGGTGCACTTGCGCCCAATTGGCATTTTTCTTTGAGCCCGATTTCAACCTGTTTACAAGGTTAGTAGAATAAATAAGTAAATAAGTAAATAAGTACTTTAAAATAAGTAAACCACATATGATTTGCGAATATTACTTGTGCAGCTCTTGGTGCTCGACTGGATCCTGGGGAAGCGGTGGCTCTATCTGTTGCCATCTTCCGAACTGTCGCATGCAGCGATCAGGATTGTGATGCTCAACAATCCAATAAAAAATAAGAGGACCGCGGTACAAGTAGAACGGCTGACAAATTTAGAGTTGCAATGTTAGGTACAAATTATAAATGTGATGACATAAATGAAAGAAAGAATATGACTTTATTACAATGTACCTGGTCCGCCCGGGTTGTTCTCGAAAGGTTGTGGTAAACAGATGCATATGGCTGCCAATTGACCATGTTATCCGTCAGTTTCTGAATCTGGTCACGAGGGATACCTGGACCGGAGGTTGCACCATGGGACGAGTTTTCCCAATTGTGTGGGCCTTTCCACATGTCAGCAAATGATGGACATGTATCTTCTGTTTCTGCGCCCCAATTCGGTTGAGATCCCGGCAACGGTCGGTGAATTTGAAATCGAGTCCACGACCAGTGTTGCAGAAGCATGGTGGGACCATGCATGCTTTTGCATGAAGGACTGGATGCGAGGCATAGATTTCTATATAAATAAGCGAGAACAGCTCCGCCCCAGTTGTACTTTCTCGGCTCGTCCAAGTTTTCAATCATGCCGAGATACCACAGCGGTATTCCGTCCTCGCTACTGTCAGTAAACATGGTATTCCCTAGCATGTCGAGGAGAAATCCACGGACATAACTAACCGTCAATTTTAAAATGTGAGTACATTATTAAAAATATCCTGTGACGAATAAGGTTGTAAATAAAAAAATACTAACCATTTCAATTGTTCGTCGTTCGCATCTGTTGGTAATGTTTTGAAGCGCTCACGGACAGCTTTTTTGGCGATAAGCATGTCGTACGTATCAGTTCCCCTCTTCTTCATGAACCCCTTCACTTCATCATCTTTCACCCCCAACAACTCATACAGTCGGCCTTGAAAACTCGCCGAGTTTGTAAATCCCGTTATCGGCTCCCCCGTAATAGGCAAACCCCAGAGACAACTCACATCCTCTAGAGAAACTGTAATATATTTGACTTGTCAGTAACGAATAAAAAAAAATTATTTAAATTAGTTAATACCTGTCATCTCTCCGAATGGAAGATGAAAAGTGTGCGTCTCCGGACGCCACCGCTCGACAAGTCCATGAATGAGGGCCGCATCGAGGGCGATATCGGGCAATGTCGCGAGCTGATATAAGCCTATTCGAATTAAAAACGGTGCGTACCTCTCATTATACTCGCATTTGTGCCGATAATGTCTCACGGATAAAATCTCTTTACTCTAAAATAAGAAAAAAATTAATTACAATATTTATTTGATTACTTACAGAGTTATGAAAAAAGAAATAAGTAAATATTTACCTCCTTAGACGCCTCAGATATCCTGTGATTACCGTGAACTATCCACAACAGGGGGCTAAATCTATGCTTAAGTACTGGGTCTGCCATACTACAAAATTCGAACAATATTGTAAATCACCTTAAATTTTTTCAAATTATTCTACATCATTTTGTTATTTTTCTAAATTATTGTACATCATTTTGACATTTTCTAAATTAATCAGACAATATTCTTAACCATTAAAATGAACTAATTAATTATATTTTAAATTAAAATTACAAAAAATACAAATATAAAAACCTGAATCGCAGATCCGATCGATCAGACAATCAGAGCTCCGAAAGGGACCCGAAAGGAAAAGAGATTCCTAAAAAAAATTTAAATTAATCGAACAATTTTCTACATTACTAAGATAATTTTCTACACCATTTGGTATTTTTTAAATTATTGTAAACTATTTTGATATTTTTTAAATTATTCTACACCATTTCGGTAATTTCTAAACAATTCTAGACTATTTCGGTATTTGCTAAATTATTCTACACCATTTGGTATTTTCTAAATTATTCTACACCATTTAGAAATTTTCTAAATTATTCTACACTATTTTGGTATTTTTCTAAATTATTATACATCATTTTGGTATTTTCTAAATTAATCAGACAATATTCTAAACCATTAAAATGAACTCATTAATTACATTTTAAATTAAAATAAAAAAAATTCAAATCTAAAAACCTGAATCGCAGATCCGATCGATCAGACAATCAGAGCTCCGAAAGGGACCCGAAAGGAAAAGAGATTCCTAAAAAAAATTTAAATTAATCGAACAATTTTCTATATTACTAAGGTAATTTTCTACACCATTTGGTATTTTCTAAATTATTCTAGACTATGTTGGTATTTTTTAAATTATTCTACACCATTTCGGTAATTTATAAACAATTCTAGACTATTTCGGTATTTTCTAAATTATTCTACACTATTTTGGTATTTTCTAAATTATTCTACACTATTTGGGTATTTTTCTAAGTTATTCTACACTTTTTCGGTATTTTCTAAATTATTCTAAACCATTTTGGTATTTTCTAAATTATTCTATACCATTCGGTATTTCCTAAATTATTTGGACATTATTTTAAACCATTCAAAATTAAATAAATTAAATAAATTAAATAAATTAAATAAATTAAATAAATTAAATAAATTAAATAAATTAAATAAATTAAATAAATTAAATAAATTAAATAAATTAAATAAATTAAATAAATTAAATAAATTAAATAAATTAAATAAATTAAATAAATTAAATAAATTAAATAAATAAATTAAATAAATTAAATAAAAAAAAATACCTTAAAAAACGGAGAAAACGCTGAAATTGGATGGGTTGTGATGGGGACGGGGAGGACCAGCGCATTTGTAGTGAGGCTCTGTTTCCGTAAAAAAAATTTCCGGAAACAGGCTATTTCCGGAAAAAAATTTTCCGGAAGTAACCTCTGTTTCCGGAAAAAAAATTTCCGGAAAGGGTATATTTCGAATTACACTGCTGATGCGGTTAGTTTTTGAAATTTAATATTAAATTTGGATATTAATAAAAAATTCGGCATTTTCTCTGTTAGAATGTTTTTGATGTTTTATCAGGTCTGATTTTCGCTTTCATTGTTCTTATCTTCACAGTTCACACAGACACACAGTAGAAACCGCATCTGAGGTCAAAGAGACGAGCTTGTCTTGCCTAGACGATTTTTTTTTTTATTTAGAATTACGTTAAAATAATTCATTCAAACAAGCCTTGTAAGGTCGGATTTTCTGTGACTAGCCTCCACCGATCCCTAGGATCGGTGGAGCAAAAAAAATCAAAACTACACCGGTCCCTAGGACCGGTGTAGGTCACTTTTCCTCACCGCAATTACTCGGCCACAGAAGATCCCAGCAAGCCCTCCACTGATCCCTAGGATCGGTGGAGCTTTGTTCTCAAAATCCCCCCGCAGCCACGCCCATTTCTCCTTCTTCTCCCTTGTCCGAGCCTTCTTCTCCAAAACGGTGAGTTCTTTTGTTTTTTTTTTTTATTCTTTCAATATACTCAACCATTTGTCCATCCAATTGTTTCAAAATGTTCAGATCGTCGAAGAGAATTAGAAACTCTTCAGATCTACGATTTTGATAAGGTAAAAATTATTCTTTTTGTAATTTTTTTATTTTAGCCGAATTAAAATAAATAAATAATTTAATTTAGTTTGTTTAGTATTTTTAGATTGTTTTTGTGAAATGTAGTGTGAAATTAGTATTTGGTGTAATTTAGTGTTAATTTGGAGTATATTTAGTGTAATTTAGTGCTAATGTAGTATTAATTTAGCGTTTATTTGATTTTAATTTAGTGTAATGTAGTGCTAATGTAGTGTTAATTTATAGTTCATTTGATGTTAATTTAGTGTAATTTAGTATTTATGTAGAATAAATTTGTGTAATTAAGTATTCATGTAGTATAATGTAACTTTTTAGTAATATGTATTATAATTTGTATAAAATTAGATAAATGTGTGATGACTCTCATGGTGTTTAAAATTAGATAAAATTATAAATGTGTAAAATTAGTAATATTCATGAAGTTTAAAATTAGATAAAATTATAATGTATAAAATTAGTAATATTCATGAAGTTTATTATTAAAATCAAAATTAGATGATATGTTTTTTACATAAATTTTGATTATTGTAGCCATATGCTTGAAAAAAATGTTTGTTTATATAATTATATGTGATGACTCTCATTAGTTGCAAAAATATTGTTTATCAAATTTTCTAACAGAGTCAATGGATAATGTGAATTATCCGGAGCTGTTGAAATTAGCACCACAGAACCACAGAGCATGGAAAGTTCGTGATATGGTAATTTTGATTATATCTATTAATTATTTGTTGCAAATATATATTATATGAAGTATTTGAAGGGTTTATAATGTTTTATTTCTTTTTGGCAGCCTTCCTCTTCATTGAACCAGATAAATTCACATAAGACTCGTATTATTTACAACAGTCGGATGGAAGATGCTATGAAGAGATTAGGGTTGTATCAAATTGCTCGCCTTAATGATTGCAAGATTGATCCGCATTTGATTAGTGCTCTGGTTGAGAGGTGGAGGCCGGAGACCAATACATTTCATCTACCTGTCGGTGAGATGACAGTGACGTTGGAAGATGTTGCATGTCTATGGGGCTTACCGATTAAGGGTAATTAACTAATTAAAGTTGTTTATCGGTTAATTTAAATAACTAATTTTTTAAGGTGAATTGTTGATTGTATAATTCTTTTAATTTGCAGGTGACCCGATTACTGGCACTAGCGATACTGATTGGAATCCATACTTAGAGTATGATCTAGGGACTGATCCGGCTCTTTTTTACGATAACCTCATTGAGACAATGCCATATAAATATAGGATTTATAATCCTAACACATCGAAAGAACGATTGTCCGTCTCTGCTTATTCGATTAGACTGAAATGGGTGCGGGCCAAATTTAGTGAACCCTTACAAGAGTGGGACAGTAATGAGAGACTTGCACAGTACACCCGAGGTTTTTGTATGGATTTATTCGGGTCAGTTATGTTTTCGGATTCTAGTACGGATGGAGTCCCTGCGATGTACTTGCAATTCATTAATGATCTAGAGACTCCACAAGAATACAATTGGGGAGGTGCCGTACTCGCACATCTCTATCGAGAGTTGTCACGTGCTTGCCTTGCAGGAGTAGACACGATAGCGGGTCCGATGTTGTTGTTACAGATTTGGTCATGGACTCGATTTACTATTGGTCGGCCTAATCCCCGGGAAGAGCCACCTCCCTTCGGTGGTGCAGATGAGGATACGAGAAATGCTTTCGGTGTGAAGTGGACCACTCGACATTTGTGGAAACACAACCCTCACTTAGGTATAAAGATTTATAATTCGAGATGAATTCGATAGATTTATAATTGTTTTTTAAAATTTATATTTTTTTTGACAGGTGGTACAGCCACATATAGAGATAGCTTCGACAGACTAGCTGATGAGGCAGTTAACTGGCGACCATACGTTGATTACTATGATCAGTTACCTAGACATGTTCGAGGACAAAAAAGGTATTGGATGAGCTGCGGTTACGTAATCCATTTCTGGATGGTAGAGTATCAGCATGCGGATAGGGTCATGCGCCAGTTTGGTAGGTACCAAGAGATCCCGCCTCCTCCTCCTCTACCATTTGATGGGATCAGTTATTTAAGAGAGGCGTGGCATCACGATGGCAACGCAACAAGGGATGGTTGTTGGAAGATTACTCATAGTGAGTTCATCGAGAAGCCTGCAATAATAATTAGAGAGCGGAGACCATATGACATGGGGAGGCATCATATGTACATGCATTGGTTCAACGCGCGTGGTATGAGATCGGTGTATCTATCAGATAACAATCCGGAAGCTCTACGACGTCAGCCTCCCCCGCGAACAGAAGATGTTGCAACAATGGCGTACGTTTCTCATGGTCATAGGCATTCTCGTGTGGTTCGTACATTATTTATTTTTTCAATCAAATTAGATTTTTCAATAATAATGTGCAATATGTCACAGTTCAAAATGTGTTATGCAGATTTCTCGAGAGATACAATTCACTATGCAGGCAATAGATATGGTGAAGATCCCGGGACAAATGGCATATGGCAAGCTGATGCTCGAGCATGCCCGTGCCATTATGGAGGACATTGATCAGATTCACATATTCCGAGGCATACTCGAAAGTGCTGGGATCCCTACGGACCTGGACATGATCAATTTGAATGATGATATCCCTGATCAGCATTACCATATCCCTTCAGCTACAGAGCCTCCCCCGACGTGGGACAACTTCATGAGCGGCACACAGCATGGACAGATTTCTCAGTTCATGATTGATGAACTAGCGGGAGGCTTTAGTATGATGGGACCATCCACTTCAGGTTATGCTCCATCCACTTCAGGTTATGCTCCATCCACTTCAGGTTATGCTCCATCCACTTCAAATTATGCTCCTTCCACTGCAGATCCAGGAAATCTTACAGCAGATTATGCTCCATCCTACTGGGATCCACCTGTTGGAGACCGTACAAGACAGCCTACTGACCCGTACACTCCCGGGACTGGTGCCATTGGACCACTGCGTGTGCGCAGACGAAGGAATTCAGCAAGTTCTAATTTTAGTTTGGCTTTGGATTCAAACATTTGACCTTCAGCAAATTTTTCATCTAACCTGGGGGGGTTCGCAAAAAATGCACGATCCGCGTATGGCATTGGCAAATCATCGTGGAATGAGGAACATGGATGCTTAGGTCCTCGATTGAGAAATGGGATCGAGTTGTGCCAATCCTTCAATATTTCTCGGTCGTTCATTTCAGCCTCCGCTTCGTCCATATCTGCGTTCCATGCTTCATCCGAATCATCATCATCAAAAGAACTTCTATCAGATTCTGTGTCTTGATCTGATTGCTCACAAAGGTCGTCATCGGCCTGAACCGGATGTGTGTAGGTGGGTACAGGTACACTGCCCGAATTAGGATCAAAGCCGGTCTAAACCGACGATGTGTTACTACCTCCGGGCAAACTATCTGGACACGGATCATAATTGATTTGGTTTCTAGCCTGGTGCGCCTCAGCTACCAATTCTATAACCTTAAATCCAGCCACTTGAGCTGCAATTTGTTTAATAACATCCCAAGTTTCCTCATTTTCTATCCGAAATAGTGAGAAATGGTACGATCCGGGCGGTGCTGTGTTCATACGTACCCTGATTGTCAATTTGACTCGACTCGGAAGCAATTCAAGTCCAACGTATATTTGTCGTTTTATAATAGCAAAACTGGTAGAATCAGATACAGTAAAGGTAAATGCAGCCCCTATGTCATAACCAACACCTGTTGAAGTGCTTTGGAGGTTACCACCATAATACACATTGATCAATAGCAGTGACATTTTGCTGAACAAAAATTAAACACTAAATTAATAAACATATGAGAGTAAAAAAAAAATACTAAATAAACATATGAGTAAAAAAAACACACTAAATACATAAACATATAAAAAAACACTACATAATATATGAGTACAGAAAAACAATAAATATAAACATATGAGTAAAAAATAAACTAAATATAAATATATGAGTAAAAAAACTCAAAATATAAACATATGAGTAAAAAAAAACTAAAATATAAACATATGAGTAAAAAATAAACACTAAATCAAACTCTAAATTAACTCCAAATATTTTTTAATTTTACAACACTAAATATAAACATATGAGTAAAAAAAAACTCACAATAATAATCAGGAGACGATGCTGAATACAATGGTGGTGACGATCTATTCATATGGCAACTCCTCTATTCTATTGAAAAAAACGACATAATGAAAAAAAAAATGAAAGAAGAATGGCGGCAGAGAAGTGAAGAAGGGAGAAGAGGGAAGAAGAGAGGTGCGGGTTGCACCTAAAATATATGCGTTCTCCACCGATCCACAGGATCGGTGCAGAGATGGTTTTGAGGCTCCACCGGTCCTAGGGACCGGTGTAGAGTTGTGTTTTTGCAGCTTTTCGTGCAGCTGCCACAGCAGGGCGAAATGGGCCTCCACCGGTCCTAGGGACCGGTGTAGTTGTGATTTTTTTTGCTCCACCGATCCTAGGGATCGGTAGAGGCTAGTTACAGAAAATCGAGTCTTTGGAGACTTGTTTGAATGAATTATTTTAACGTAATTCTAAATAAATAAAAAAATCTGCCTAGACTAGTTTTGTTGAGAAATCACTTTCTGCTCCTGAGTTTATAAATGAACCGTACAATGGCTGTATTAATTTTTTCTGAATGTCAGATTCGTACCTCTCTCTCTGACGGGAGTTGGCGGGTTGTCAGGGAATTCCGAATTCCCATGAGCCAGGCGTGACATATATTAACGCCGTTAGCTACCAGTTTCCTTTGTTCTCAGCTTCACCGTCGGATCAGAATCAATGGTCACCTGTACAAATTTCAAAGTTACACTTACACGCGTCCGGAACCGTACTGGCATAGTTGCAGGAGAGCGGAACGGTCGAACGGAACCGGGGAGTAACGAGTTAAAAACTTAAACGGGCTGATTGTTTCTTTCTTTTGAATCTCTCTCCCCGTCTCTTTAGCACACCCTTTAGTGAGAGAGAGGTTGGTCCGATCATCTTTTTTTTTTTTCCTCTTTCTTTTTATCATTCCATTGATGTCTCTGTTCAAGCTTATCTTTGTTCATATCGTGTGCTGTTTTTCATTGTTTTTTTCATTTTTGAGCATTTGTTCGGTTTCAATGAGAAAACTAAAACCGGGAGGTTTTTTTGCAATGAAGCTTGACTAGTACCGAACTAATTCTTATTAGCTTGTCACAAAAAATGATTGCAAACTATGATATTGTTTTTGCAAAAGAGGAGTTCACTGTTCACTATACTGCTTTTAAAGCTATCAGCTCAGCTATCCGTGGGACAGAAAAGTAAAAAGATAACTTGTAAATATCAGAAAATGGGGGTTCCATTGTAGACCTATTTTTTCAAACAATCAGCACACAAAATTATCAGTTCTAAGTTGCTATTTAATGCATGTATTTCCTCCTATTTATAGTTTTTTATAGAACTGTGCAAGGATTTTGTTGCACGTTTATTTACACTTGCTTGTCAATGTCTATCTTTCAGGTGGTAAAGAGCTCAAATCAAAATATCAAGGAACAAGCTGGAATAAGGACATGGTATACTAATTAAAAAAATGCATGTTCTCTTCTAAATTGGTTTACTATTTTTTGAACATGTTGAGTGTGGCTACCTTTTTCTGTGCATAAATGTAGGTTAAAATAAAAGAATACGATGATGGGATGGTCCCATCTGGCAGTGAACATGTGCTGGTACCATATGTGCAGAAGGTCAATCTGTCAGATGAAAACCTTGCTTCTGGTGTAGTTATAGCAAAGGAGGTCCTTCAATATGCTTTAAATTTATCCATTTGTTAGTTGATCTTAAGTTGTACTTGATCAAGTATCTAAGCACTAAACACCAAGTAAGCTATGATCAAAAGCAGAGAAATAATCAAGAGCAAAAATGTGGTCAAACTGATGAGCACCACACTTGTCTGACATATGACTATACAATATCAAATTCTGGTTTCACTTGTTGAACGCACACTTAATGAAGAGAGATACTACAATCAAAGCCTATATGACACAGTATTAATTTAGTGCTTTATATCGGATATGGAAATGCGTAGTAAGTAGATATCTAAACTGATTTCTTTACACCATAATATATAATTGTTGCTTGCTACTATTTGATCTGAGGAAGTGCATCGAGCCTAATTTAAGCCCAAGCAGTTCTTGTAGGATGAGAAAAAGGAACTTGCAAGCAAACCAATGGATAATAAGAAACACTTGATTTATTTGATATGTTACTTCAGTTACATTGCATGCAGATGTTGGGTAGTGGAGTTGCCAATTTAATCTAGATGTCCGTTTTCACAAACCCGGATTTTTGAGACAAAAGCGGAACGAAAGAAATATTCTATGAGTGCCAATCTCTTACATTTTCTATTTACAGGAAGGTGGGCCCAGTTCATCAAGTAGCAACTTGAGATCACACTTTATTGGCATGGGGTTCTCTTCAGAACTAGTAGAAAAGGTTATCCAAGAAAAAGGTATACATTGTTTTAATATAATGATAATTTTTTCGGGATCATCTACTTGTAGCAAATCTAACATCTTTGTTCAAATAAGCCTTGGGTGATCCCTATGAATGCTTCAATAACATGTCAAATTTGCAACTGTCCTAAGTGACCTCATACTTGCCTTCCCAAATTATGCAATTAAGTCTGAACTTCTGTACGTGCTACACTTGTCATTGCCTTCAATCATGCAATTTTAACTACCCTTGTACAACTCTGCAACTAGAACTAAATTGCTCCTAACTTGACTCAATTTACCACGTCCTTGAGAATGTATCTAATTGCCTTTAGTATTTTAGTTGGGCAACAAACAAGTGACTGAGTTGATTATAGAACAGGTAAAGAGGGAAAAGTTGCCAGCTTGCTTGTTATTTGTATAGGGGGTTATCATCTTTCATCATTGTGGATCTATGGTTCTGATGGCCAAGTAATTTTGCATCTCTTTTCAGGAGAAGATGATGCCAACATCATACTGGAGACTTTGTTCAAGTACTCGGTATGACTCTTTCCTCATCACCTTCTTTTTTGGGGTCCTTTATAGCACGTATTATCTTGAATCTTGAGTACATGCTACATACACAAAAAAAATTTGATATTATAAAAGATACATTGTACATAAAATGTAGAAATTGATAATAAAGTCTTTTTAGTTCTTGAACTATTGACTTGGTTCAATTGTCTTCTTGAACTCCATTTGAGTATATTTTGATATGTTCTGTCATGTCTATCTGATGCCTCTTTACTGAGGTACTGGTACATGTTTTTACTGTGCTATTTGTACTTTGTCTATGGTTACGTGTTGGTGCTGAAATCTGTACATTAATATTCTACCTAGCAGTTATGCAGATATTTTTTTTTTATTTCTTAGATGGGCATAGATGGGCTTCATGATCCAACATGTATAAACCCATTGAACCTAACTGGTTTTTGAATATCTTGAAATTGGAATTAGGCATTAGAGGAGCAAGTGAAAGAATCATCAGGTTCACTTGGAGGACTCTTCAGTTCTGACAGTGATGGGGAAGTTCAAGTGCCAAGTGGATCCCACACCTCGAAACGTTACTTGAATTCTAAGGTAACTTATTTTTGTCAAATACAGTTGTAATCCCCATGTCTGTACTATTTTGTTAAGAACTCCAACAGTGTGATCTGGTTATGTACCAGCCCGTGCCATAATTAACTGGAATTTACAGTACTTTTAATACTTTATAGTTTTGTACAAAGTTTAAATATACTTCCATGTAATGGGATCTAGGTTCTATTTTTAACAAGTTTTGATCTTCATAAGGTCATTTATCATACATCGTAGTTCATAACATATGACAAATGTATTCCTTGTACCTATGATGGAGTTGAAACTGTACAGGGCCTAAACCGACTTTTGAATCTCTCACTCTTATCTAATTAATTTCTCTTTATGCAACAGCATGTCTCCCCTGACAGATGCAATGCGAAAATGGAAACTGATTTCTCAACAACAAAAGGCAAAAGGAGCTACACCTCTTTGACCTCAGATGCTGGCTTGTACTATGAAGACAAGAACAATGAAGGTGAAAATCGACCTGATAAAAGGTCAAAGAACATTCTAATCGAGAAAAGAAGTCCTGCAAACCAGGTTAACCACTCTGGTCCTAGAACCAGCAGTTCCAGTTTTGTGAACAATGAGGTATGTAGATCACGGGCCTTACCAGACATGCCACTCTTCATCTATGGAAGTGTGATTGAGCTTTCAGAAAAGACATGGCAGCTATACTCTCAGTTTCTCTTCAACATTAAGCATGAATTTGTGAATTCCGAGGTTTTCTCTGCTTTGAAACGAAAAGAAGGCTACCTCCATAACCTTCCAACCGAAACAAGGCACCATATACAATCAAGGATGCCAATGTCAATTGAGGGCGTGGTGCCAATTACAAGAAATTGGTGGCCCCCGTGGGACCCACGGAGGCAGCTAAATAGTAAGATCTTGGTTGACATGACCGGGATATCCCAAGTTTGTGAGAATCTGGAACGGAGGGTGAAAGATTCTCATGGGCAGCTTTCGAGACATGACCAGAATTTAATACTCAATCAGTGTGGTCAATTGAACTTGATCTGGGTCGGCAAGAACAAGTTGGCCCCACTTGAGCCAGATCAGCTTGAGAAGGTTCTAGGATACCCAATCAACCACACCCACCTGACAGACTTTGACCTGTCTCATCGTTTAAGGACCATGGAACACTGTTTCCAGACTGATACAATTGGGTACATCCTCTCCCCTTTGAAGGACCTCTATCCTGATGGGTTACGAATCTTATCCCTCTATACTGGCATTGGAGGTGCCGAAGTTGCTCTGAGTCGACTTGGTTTGCACCTCAAATGTGTGGTCTCAGTGGAGACGTCAGAGGTCAACAGGAAGATTTTCAAGAGGTTGTCACTGTTAATCAATCCTTTTCTCTAACATATGCTGATGTTTAAGGAACCTTTTAAAATATAACTTGCTTCTAATATAAAGTTTAATTGCTTGCTAAGTAACAGGTGGTGGGAGAGCACTGGGCAGAGTGGGGAGCTGAGGCAGATTGATGATGTAACAAAATTGACGTTACAACTGCTAAAACAGTTTGTCAGTGAATTCAGGGGGTTTGACTTAGTTGTTGGAGCTCATTTACAGAAAACATTGGTAGCGTGCACTGACCTCTTCTTCGAATTCTATCGGGTTGTGATGCAACTGAACGTAATCATGAGAGATATTCATTGATCAGATTGGTTGAGGATAATTAACCTGACCCAGTTGTGTACTTAGCTTTTGTGTCTCCAATCTGATTGCCTTGCTTAAAAGCTAACTTTGTGCACCAGACAACCCAGCTGCAAATTTTTGGTAGGCATGCCATGTAGTGACACTATGAACTGTTATACTGTTTTGCTTGGCTATCTGGGCTACTGTTTGGTACTTTTTTGTTACATGCTAGTTTCTGTAGTTTACAGGATTGAAGATATACTGTCTTCTTAATGTTAAGACGTTAACCCATCTCTCTCTCTACACACACAGAGGTTGACTAAGATCAAATTTGTAGTTCCTGAGCCTTGGTTCTATCAATTGATTTTTACAGAGTTTCAAAATTCATATAGACGATTTGAAGTGCTTAATGTGTTTTCCATATTAAAATGTGTTTAGATACAAAAATTTGACTATTTTTTTCAAGGATTTTTGAAAATCATTGTTTTGAATAACAAATAAATAAATAAATAAAATTTGAAAAACAATGATTGGCTAAGATCAAAATGGTAGTTTCTTGAGTAGTAATTATACTAGAAATCAATGAATACAGATATATTTATTTATAATTGTTACTTTATGATTTATGATAATGTGTTGAAATGAGTATTCAGTTATACTGTAAAATTGATTAGAATATTTTTTATCTTCTCAAATACTCAATATCAATACATAATTATTAATGTAATTAAATAAACAAATTAAATAATAACATAATAATACTTAATCAATTATTATTCTTGTTTCATAGCGAGCCTTTTGCTCGCAAGTTTGTTACCCAATTACCGAAAAAATTTATTAAATTTTAATTAACAGATTGATCATTTCGATGATAAATACAAGATTTTCATTTTGCTTAATTTTTGGAAAACACTTTTTTTTATCACTCTCGTATTTATTTTCATATATATATATTGACTAGAGAGTAACAAATAAAAAATAAGATTAATAATAAAAAGTTGTTAAAACAAGGAGAAGTGATAATAAAAAAAAGTTGTCGCTTTGACATTGATTAAAGAGAGTTCCAATCGACAGGAAATAATAAAAAAAAATTCTGATCAAATATTTTTTTTCCACCATTGTAAGGGCGTGTTCGTTAGCTTGGATTTAGGTAGGAAAAGGCAATATTTTCGTATTTGTTCCTATATGTGTTCGGCATCTTGGGATTGTACAGTATGGGTTTCTGTATGGGTTTCCGATGGGTTTGCTTTTTGTCTTCTAATAGCACTGTTCTCATGGGAAAGAACAAATTGAGTTGGAGTTCATATTTTTTTTCCAATTGGCTTAACTGCTGCTTAATGTGATTATATTATTTTATTATAATTATTAATAATATTAAACTAGATTTAACTAATAGTTTCAAATTTTAGTGCTTCTTGATTTGTCCGTAGAGTGTAGCACGTAATATATATATATATATATATATATAAGATTTTTTTTTAAATTATTAATATCTTATTTTTTATTTGTTTATAAATATTTTATAATTTATTTGTACCCGTCTTCTTATATTCTTATTTTATTTAATTATAAAAATATTTATATTTTATAAAATAATAAGTAATAAGTAGTGTTATGTTAATTTTTAATCTATATTATTTAATTACATTACTAATAATGCTATTAACAAAAATAATTATAAAATACCAAGTATTTTAGAAATAACATAAGACTTCCCACAATTAATTCTATGGTACAACCGAACACCTATTTCAACACATTCCTATAATTAATCCTGTGCGTTCCCGCACTCATGGGTTCCCGCTTTTTCAAAAATGGATTCCCATCCCCATCAAATCCCATCCGGTATAATTCCTTGACATCCGAACAGGCCCTAAGAGAGTTGGGATTTAGAAGGAAATTCCTAACCCAAATGAAAAAAAATGTTAGACTAAAACATGATTGATAAAAATTATCATATCCCATAAATTTCATTGGAAATATAAATAGCTGAATCGGCCCTAAATGTGTGCTCCAGTCTCCAGAAGAGGGCACAAAAAGAAAGAGAAAGACTGATTAGACATTTTTTTTAAATGAAACTAATTTTAAATATTTGAATAGAATATGGATCATTGATTTCATTTTTATAAAAAAAACAGCTCCAACAATCTGCAGCGGATCGGTCGAGCTATTTACTATTGATTTATGTAGTCAGATTGTATATATGGGTCATAAAATGGCTCAACCGATCTAGCGGATCAGTGGAGCAAACATCTTTGTACCTCTACCGATCCACAGGATTGGTGGAGTCGTTTTTTTATAAAATTCAAATTAATGGTGCTTATTTCGTTAAAAATATTAAATTTGATTCTATTTAAAAAGAAAATCCTTGATTGGACCTGATTAATCTCTATTTACTTGTTCATAAATATTAAATTTTGAGAAATGGGATAGTAATGCTAGAACAGTTGAGGGATATTTGTATGGGATTTTGATATGTTCAAATTAATAGGGAGAAAAATAACAGGTCTAGCATATTTGGCCACAAATGAGAAGTGGAAGTCTAGGGGCATATATTTGCAGTAAAAAGGAAAAAAAAATGAGAAAAAAGAGAGAATAAAAGTAGAGTTATTTAAATGTTATTTAAATTTTATAATTCTCAAATTTGAATGCAGAGAACATAATTTTTTTACGCTGCCTCTCCTCTCTCCTTTTCCTCTCTAAACAAGCACGGCGTACCAAATTCAAATATACGCGGAAATTGCATTGAAATATAAATTTCAATGTATAGATAGGATGTATATACAAAAAAAATAAAAAAATAAACAAAAGATTTATGAAAACGTCATCTCACCTCGCTGCAAAGAAATTCTAGTACTTATAAAAAAAGTTCTTTACAATATTTTCGAAAGAATATTCTTTGAAGTTCTAGGAACAAAAATCTAAACTGATGGCATAATTATACTGAATGTACCTATCAGGAGTCGCTATTGACAATGCAAATGTTTACTAATGTGTGTGAAGTGTGAACCTCTTCATTTTTTTAAACTGAGGATGTGGTCCTTTTTTTTTTTAAGGTCAGTGAGAATGGTTACTGACAATTTTCGTTGATAATAAGAAAGTTATTTACAAAAGGTTTCTTATATATTTACAAGGAGGAGGGATCCAATTACATCTTTTTTGATGACACCAAATTATACTTTTCATTTACAAAGTTTTCAAAGTTCAAATAGTCGATCAAAACCGTTTAACATAATGAATATATTAAAATGTGTTTGCAGATCAAATTATATATTTTTTTTGAATTTTTTTACTACTTATTTAAGTATTTAACAAAATCACTATATTCATAACATTGAAATTTTGTACCTTTAATAAATAGTAAAAAAATTCAAAAAAACATAAAATTTGATATGTAAGCACATTTTAATATATTCATCATGTTGAACGGTTTGAACCGACTGATTGAACTTTAAAAATGTAGAATGTAATCCGGTGTCACAAAAAAAAGTGTAATTAGATCCCTCCTTACAAGATCCACTAGGTAAATTTACACTGCACCATTCCCTCGTACAACCTATAGCAGTGTTGTAAATAACGGTATGCGGTCGTCAGACGGACGGGGTACCGCCAAGCGATTAATCGGTATGCGACCGATTAATCGGAATTATGTGGACAATTTAATGTTTTTATTAAATATATATATATAGAGACTAATGTTCATTCGAATGTATATGGGCCGAAATACATATAGTCCAAATTTGACTTTTCAAAATCCAAACGGTCGATCCGAACAGTGAAGGATTTCATGATGCGGCAAGGTGATAAATTCAAAAATTTTGACCTTCTTACAAGCATCTACGGATCTACTTTATTATGTTAATTCTATTAAAGCAACTCATATGTATGCAAATAATTATCTACTCATTCATTCATCACAAATCTATCTACTAAAGGTGATTTGGATATACCTCTACCAAATGTCAATTTGGTAAATAGAGAGAAGTCGAATTCTCTTCTAGATCTCTTGGATACCTTCGTTTGTCGAAACGGCCTCCTAGTGTTCACCTTGAACTAAACAAGGATTAGAAAGACCTTGCTAGAGATCTTAATCTAATCTAAGCTTAGAACCTAGTTAATAACCCTTCTTGTTCTTCTACTAATTATTCATTAGAGAAATCAATAATATGAGAGGAAGAGGGATGGCGGCTAGGAGGGAGAGGAAGAGAAGGAAATAAATTTTTAGAAAATTTCTTGCACATTTCATATTGAATACCTTCTCTATCTCTCCTTATATACAAATATACTAGGATTTTCATTGTGTAACCTTTCTAATATAATTCTCTTTATTAAAAGAGACAACCCTAGCCGCTGCTACAGTGCGCGCTACAGTACCAGCCTCAACTCATATTCATTTTGGGTTTTAATAAACTTATGTTATAACAATGTTTTGCACATTATTAATTATGTGTCATGTATATTATACTATATAATATGCACCATATTATACCAAATAATATATTTGCACACTTCTCATAAATTTATCTTCGTTCTAAGCAGTCATGATATTTATTTATCACATATATATATTATTTAATGTCATATGAAACAATATACATCATATAAATAAAATATCCTTCTTGTTTCTCGTTCAGTTGGTGTGACCTATATGGAGGATTTGTGTTATGTTGGCAATGGCATAAAACATTTTATTACCATAAACTATAAGCGGTATTCTAGCTATACATTATAGTTACCCAAATAACATAGATGTAAAGTATCATTTTTACAATACATGATCCTTTAAAGTAACGTTACGAATAACATTACTTGTGTCAATTCCTTGCCACATGATATTATGAATAATATACAAAGTCGGATTGTGTCATCTTTGTATTATATTCGTTTCTTGGTCTCTTAAGTAAATTATAAATATATAACTGCACTTCAGTTATATTACATGCATTATAATTCTACTTTACGAAGGGGCCCATAAAATATCATCACTCATTATAAATGAGGGGCAATGATACTATTGACATATAACTTTCTCCCGCACAAGTTATATACAAGGAACTAATATTTTTATCACCACTTATGATAAGTAGCTTTTAATACTAATTACATTATATACTTCTCATGTGAAAAAGAAATACATCTCATATCTTATAATTCCGAGACACAATGAAAATATTAATGACACTAACATAACCCATATAATATTTTCATTCGTTAGGTCTGTTCAATATATGAAACCTTTCATATACTCATGTTATTAAACGATAAGCCTTTATCAACATTTATAGAACTACAATGTACTTTAATCAACATGACAAACTTATCATGGTATATTAGTGTTCCATGCTAATAACCAAGTTTCTGAACATTTTAGAGATTTATGTTTGTCATCATATAGAGTTCTATGGTTCAAGACCAAGAGCATCTTCTTGAACACTTCTATAGATAAACACAAATTTCATGGAACAAAATGCATGTAGCATCCAATTCATAAACATAACATGTAAAAGTGATCAACATAAGATAACTTTTAGAACACATATCTAACAAACAGTTCATCTTGTTCTCCATATTAATATGTGCTTCGAGACCAAATTTTATATTTTTCTGAATTTTTTTACTATTTATTAAGTATTTTACAAAATTGTTGATCCAACGGTGGTTGCTGATTTTATTGTTTTATTAAGCCACCATTGGATCAACAATTTTGTAAAATACTTAATAAATAGTAAAAAAAATTCAAAAAAATATAAAATTTTGTCTCCAAGCATATATTAATATGGAGAACAAGATGAACGATTCGGATCGACCGTTTGGATTTTGAAAAGTCGAATTTGGACCGTATGTATTTCGGCCCATATACATTCGAATGCACATTAGTCACTCTCTCTCTCTCTCTCTCTCTCTCTATATATATATATCACAATTTATTAAAAATAATTTATTTAACTCATTAAACTTATCAAATAAACTTAATTTAACTTAAGTTCATTATTATAACATGATACTACACTTATTTTTTTAACGCACAAACACTTTACATGTGTCAATAACACATTTATTTAATGAAAAAATAAATTCAAGAGTTAAACTTTTTTCAAATACTAATAACATATTATGTGAAAGAAATGAAATATTCCAACATAAAATCACTAAATTTAGTTTATAATAACAACTTAGTTTCATAAATGAATATGTCGTACTAATTGAAAAAATTACATCAGTAATTAGTAAGAAAAATATATGATAAATAAATAGAAGAAGAATTAATCAATTTTAAATATAGTAAGAAGAAAAAACATATATAAAAAATATTAAATGTATGTCCAAGCACAAATAAAACTGCAATATATGATTTATAAAACTTATTATCACACACTATCACATAAAAAAATTACCGAAATAAATTGAAATAAACGGGAATAAACGAGAATAATCGGCCGATTAAAAGTTTTCCATCGCAAACATGCCTCGATTAAGAGTATGCGTGACGGTTTGGCCACCGTCACAGACGTTTTTTACAACACTGACCTGTAGCATTAATTATAGATTTATAGGTTCCTATAGCAATTATTAATCTCAACCGGTAATTTTCATTGAGGGTGCGGTCCTTTTGAACGAAGGTCCGGCAATTATCTTTATTTTACTCTGCAATATAAGTTAAATTAAAGAGGTACGTTAATAATTGTCGGAAAAAAATTAAGAATGAATTATGCAGAGATTATTGTGATAAAATATTAGTCCTATAAATTTCAAAATTTATATATGATGATATCTTTAATGTACTGTGCATTTAAATGATGTTACTTTTTCCTGATGAGACGGAAGTGAAATTTCTCGTGTCAAATTATTTCTCTAAATTAAAACAGTAGACTTCTTGAGAGCCCATGAAAAGAAAAGGCTTTTTAAGTTGATTCGTTTCTGTTCCTGTTCGATTTTAGTTTCTAGATACATGTGAAAATATATTTATAATCTGAACGTAGTGCTGAGTTACTCCGAGTGCGTATCCTCTGAGATATCTCATATTTTGCGTGACCAACGTGTCCGGTGCCTATTCGCGGATAGCTCGGGGGCCAGTATTATTAGAGATTTGATATTCGTGCAGAACGTATTTAAACGGTTAGGATTTCCCAGAAAGTCACGCAAAATATGAGATATCTCAGAGGATACGAATTAAAGTAACTCCTGATGGGGCATCTCCCTTCATTTATTTTTATTTATCTAGTTATATTATATTGTAAAATAAAGAAATTGCGATGAATGTTCAGTTGCATACTTGCATCTAGGAGTGATTAATGAGCGAGCATGAGCGAGTTAGGGTATGCTCATGCTCGCTCATTAAGTAAATGAGCGAGTTGTTAATGAGCGAGTTTAAATGAGCGGATAAATGAGCGAGTTGTAAATGAGCAAGCTTTTAATGAGCGAGTTATGAGCGGCTCACGAGTTATGACTTATGACTCAAAACAAAATTATATAGTGTGCCCACGCATAACAAAATTTGTTGAAAGTCATCATAACAAAATCCAACAAATTGTCATAATTCATTTAAATGAGTTGTTATGACTATTACTTGTTTTGGGCTTTAGGCGGAGGTTTTGGTTCTGCCGATTTACAAAAAAAAAAGAATATGAAACTATGAATATTAGTATATTACACATGATTAAATGTTATATTGTGCTCACTATATTACACAAGATTAAATATGAAACTATGCTCACTATCTATCAATCTTAATGAGGCAAGGTTGATGTTACACATAATTACATAGGATTAAATGTGGCAGGGATTAGATGTGGCAAATTCTTAATGAGCGAGTTATGAGCGACTTGGGTCATGCTCATGCTCGCTCATTAAGTAAATGAGCGAGTTGTTAATGAGCGAGTTTAAATGAGCGGATAAATGAGCGAGTTTAGGCGAGCTTTTAATGAGCGAGTTATGAGCGGCTCACGAGTTATGAGCGATTTACTCACCCCTACTTGCATCGCACCATCCCAATTCCCAAGGATCAGAAGACTGAGAATTCAGATCAGCACATGTTTAGACAAGGAAGAGGACGTGAACGTCGACTAAGGTTGAATTAAAATAAGAAGAATTAAAAAGTTTATTATAGTCTAATTTTATTTTATTAAGTGAGATTAAAAGTATTAATATAGAGTATGATTAATATAACATCAGTGTCATTTCAGTTTATATAACACCAACTCCAAAACCTATCAAATTGATTTCAAATGGTGAATCCAAACCGTTCAAACCGATCTACTTCATTAGTTGTGCGTTTACATGTAAAATTTATAAGTTTTTGAGTTATTTGATATCAAGTCAAGCGGTGAAATGTTTGAGTTTTTAAGTTAATTTTAATACATTCATTTTTCAATTTTTTTGCCGCTTGATTTGATACTAAAATAACTCGAAAATATAAAAAGTTTGCATGTAAACGCATCACTCATAAAGTAAATTAGGTTGAACGGTTTGGATTCACCATTTGAAGTCGATTTGATAGGTTTTGGAGATGGTGTTGTATAAACTGAAATGACACTGATGTTATATTAGCCATACTCATTAATATATATAAAACTATAAAGTTTTAATAAATAAAATTATAAATTTTTGATTTATACAAGGTTCTTAATATTTTTTTTCAATGTAATATCTTTCATCTCTGTCTGCGGTACCGTAGGAATACCACTCAGAAGACTGATGCAGAAATTTCAAATTCGTAAGCCCCCATGCTGTTCTTTTTTCCTATTTTTTTTTTTTAATAAGATAGGGTTCAAGACACAAGTAGCCATATATGCTGTTTTTAATTAGTTTTTAATATCTTCACATTTTTTTTAAAGACCTGTCAATAAAGAAGATTACTTGATAATTCTTTGTTTTATAATCTTGACAATCTTCGAAAATAAAATTTAAATGTGAAATAATATTATAAGCATTGTTATATTCCAAAATTTTAAAACATGATTAACTTGTTTAATTGATCATTATGCTTAAATAATTTTTTTAATTTAACTAACGATCGTTCGGATTTATCTGACTAATTTAAAACGAATCTAAAATTCGAAATATAAACGAATTATGAAATTATGTACTTTAAAAATTAGAGATTTAAAAATAAAATAAAGTATAACACTATAAATAAATTAGAAATATTCGGTAAACTAGTACATCGAAAATTCGTTACAACCATGAAACTTAAGAGAGAAAATAAACCAAACTAAATCGATTCATGTAAATAAAAGTAATATTGAGATCTAATTAAGGTTATAAAAATATGAATTTTTTGTAATAATATAAAATTTTATAAATCTCGTTCATTCATGAATTGTAGATGTTAATTAAATAAAGATATAATATATATATAATGGATATCAAAATTATTCGAATCCTAAATTTAAAAATTAACATCCGAAATATTAGAACAAATTTATAATAATTTTTACGAGACTTGATTCTAATTATTGTAACATAACACATCTTAAAATAATCAATCGAAATCATATTATGAATTAAAAATATTTGAACAATAAATTTCAATAATATATAAATTAAAATCTTGAAGCTTAGATGCTAATTAATTTTTGCTTTCCGTCAGGAGTGATTTCGCACCCTATATGTATCAATTAATGAAAGCTTGTTTCTTTTGGAAAATATCAACCATTCAAACCTTGTAGCACGAATCTTGAAGCATAAATTAATAAGACCCCTCTCCCTCTCTCCTCTCTCTCTCTGTCCGTGAAAACCCACTCCAAACCAGCGCGAGTGCGTATCCTCTGAGATATCTCAACTTTTGCGTGACCGACGTGTCCGGTGCCTATTTGGGGGTGATGTAGGGGGTCAGTGTCATGTGGGCTTTGATATTCGTGCAGATCATCTTTAAACGGTTAGGATTTTCCATAAAGTCACGCAAAGTTTGAGATATCTCAGAGGATACGAATTCAACCAGCGCCCCTCCCTCTTTTTTCGCCTCCCCTCTTCCCTCCCGTAAAAACCAAAACCCCAGCCTCTCCTCTCTCGCTGACCCGCGCCTCCCCCACGAAAACCTCCCTCTCTTCTCCCTCTGACCCGCGGACCCTCTTTCCCAACTGATCCATCTGGCATAAGCCCAACATGAGATGTCCTGAATCAAACCTTATGTACCCATCTGGTATCTCTACCTATGATGAAACGACCTTGATTGCATCTCCATTATATCAAAACTCAATATGCTGGTCGGATGAAAATTTGCTGGCTGTTGCTTCTGGCAAACTCATCACAATATTGGTAAAGAGAATATTTTTTTATGTTCGTTATACTTTCCCAAAATTTTATTATGTTTATTATGATACTCTCATTGATTAGGATATGATCTTTTATTTATGTCAGAATCCTTCTTCACTTGCCGGTCCAAAGGGATTGATCACGCTTAGTCAGAACAAGCCTTTCCCCATTGGAAAGGTGACGAGAGAAGGTTGTATCCTTTACTTTTTCTTTGTAAAAGTTCATTTGAATTCTAAAGTTCCTCATATGTCATAATCCTGCACTTGCTGGCCTACTTGCTTACAATTCATTTAGTTTTGTTATCTAATAAAGGATTGCAATTTCTCTTGACCATTGTATAATTTGAGATTGTTAATTTTGCAGATCTGCTGAGGCCATGCTTGATGCCTATCTGTTTGTCACGTAATACTGACCCATGTGTAAGGTCTATATCATGGTCTCCATCTGGATTTTCACCATGTGGAGGGTAAGAAAATGCTTCGTTTGTTATGATTTGTTTTCTTCGCACTGCACTTTTGAGCTGGTTATATTTTCTTTAACTGCTTATGGAATTTGTTGTATTAGATGTTTGCTGTCAGTTTGTACTGCTGATGGCCATGTCAAGCTCTACCGATCTCCATATATTGAATTTGTTTCTGAATGGGTTGAGGTACTTGCACCAATTTTATTTGGTTTATTTAGTACAGTTGCGGGTAATTATCTGTAGCGGATCTGATAGGTGACATTTTGAACTTGCGGTTTTCCAAGATTTCATTGAGCCTTGATATGTGCTTAACAAGCTTCACGTTACGCACTAAAGCACAACTATAGAAAAAGAGAAGTACTAAAAGTTCACATAAACCCGAATGAAGTAGGCAACTGGGCGGGGGGGAGCAGAAGATTTAGATTGTGGGATTGAAAAATGCATAATGTGTGGCAGCTGGGATTCGATACCAAGTCTCAACGGCCACAAAGTAGAGTTCTAACCACTGAACTATAGCCGCCCATTTAGCATTTTATGTGGGGGGCTGAACGATATAAACACTTTTAAAAATTATGCAATGTAGAGGATAAAATTGATAGTTTGTATTCATGGGGTTGGCTTAGCCACCCCTAGCACTGCTCTAAATCCACCCCTGGCACTGGGCTTGACAAGTGGGTAGTAAAATCAAATACCATACTCAATGTGTCATATTAATCATTATGTTGATACCTTATATTTGGCTATTGTTTCCATATAATAAAGGTTTATTCAGTTATAGTTTTTCTTTTTCAATTCTTGTTGCAGATTGCTGATGTATCTCAGCTGATTTATAAATACCATGCAAGTACTAATTTTGCAGAGGCTGATAATGCCATTGTACCTAGTCATCAGGTTAGATCTAAAAGCATTTTTGAGAAAAAGAATGTCCCAAGAGAGGAGAAAAAAATATCATTACTCTCTTAAGATAAAAATAAATCTAGTACTAAAATGATCTATGTTCAGGCGAATGCTGAATCCAAAGCTGGTGTAATAAATGCTAAAAAGTTGAAAAGGAAAAGAGATTCAAAGGGACTTAGATATGATGAAGCTAACTCAGGTTCTTTTCTTCTAATTACACCTGACCAATATGCTTCTCGCCATGCAATCCTCTCCTCCCTTGTAGTTGCATGGTCTCCTTCGTTGCCACGTCTGAAAAATTTGGAGTCGCCAACAAAATGCACTATTCTAGCTATAGGAACCAAATCTGGTGATGTTTCATTTTGGAGGACTTGTGTCTCAAGCGGTACTATTTCAATCAATGTTGAATTGGCGGGATTTCTGAAAGCACATGATTCATGGGTAAGTGCAATTGCTTGGGGACTTTCTCTGGCAAGTTCCTCCAGTTCTCGGTTGATACTGGCCACAGGGAGTTCTGATGGCAGGTACATTTTTCTTTTTTTTGGGTCCCTTTTTTCATCTGGGTAATCTACAATTTGATCCCCAAGAGCTTGTCTTTTCCCTACCTAGCATTGGCAACAAAGTTTAGTTCTATTACATCTGGGTCATTACAATGTTCTTTACGACTAGTTATTATTTGCTACTGTATGCGAATATAATTTGAAATGGTAAATAGCATTTTCTTAAGAACTAGTTGACAATTTCAGCAAGTTCATAGATTGAAGTTGTGAAATTTTCTTTCTTAATAATTGTATTTCTTACTGTAAGTGGATCAATGGCTAATGTCTGATGAAATTTGCTCTTCTTCCAGTGTCAAATTATGGTATGCAGATCTTGAAGAAGTAACAAAGGCAAACAGAAAGCCCTTTTGCTTGCCAATGGAGGTAATTATTATTATTATTATTATTTTTGCAAATTATACCCAAGAATTGGAATATTAGTAGGTACTGTTCCATATTTTGCATATTGTCAACCGATTTCCAACTTGTTTGGGATATTTTTCAAATTACATTAATGATGGATAATCTTCATTCTTTTATGAACGTACTTCTAATAAAACCATTTTTGTTGTTTCTCTAAGCTATTGGGTCTTGGACTCTCAAATTTATTTGTACTGCTTACAAAGTGGATTAGTTATTGAATGAGGTTGTCACTTCAAATTTTTCTTATTTTTCAGTAGTGTGGTTCTTATTTAATTAATGTATTTTAGAGTTTTTTTAAAATGCTTGCTAAGTAGTTGTACTTGATGTTTATTTTTGTTTAATGGAGGCGGTGATCTTAGAGATTGTTTTCTTTAAAAAAAAAAAATAATATCAAGGAAGTGTCGGGCCTTGGTTGTAGAGTTGATACCCATTGGGTGCTTTTGCAATAGTACTTGGGGGGGGGGGGGGGGGGTGTAACTTGCAAATAACCCTTTTTCTTCAAAGGAACAATAGAATAATGTTTTATCCCTCTTATTTAAGGTCAAAATAAATGGGTCCGGTCTGGTCTCCGCAATTTCACTGATCACACCAGAAAATCATCAAAACAAAGCTGTATTAGCAATTGGCAGAGGATCGGGTTCGATTGAAGTATGGGTTTATGATTTATCTTCCAACCAGCTTGTCAGTGCTGGCAGTTATCACTCTCACAATCAAATGGTACATGATTTTTGTTTCCTTCAGACTATGCTTTTAATTTAAATATTTCTTTGTTATATGCTTATTCAAAAACTAAGATGCAGGGGAGGGAGGGCATAAAGGATATATTTTACATTATTAGGGGTATAATAACTGATATGTCCTCAAGGTTTTTGCAATGTGGATATAATTTCTTGGGTTTGCAACGGTATGCATAAATTTGGCATTTTAGAGGGCTATGTTTTCAGTGGTTCCTTTTGTATTTTTATTATTTGAATTACTGATTGTGGTTAATAATTGTAATAGGTGACGGGTCTAGCATTCTCATCTGATGGCCGATGCCTATATAGCTGTAGCCAGGTTAATACTGTCCAAATTCATTCATGTTTAAGCTTTGTTGAAAATTTTGCTTGTAAATCCTCATTTATCCTTAATTTATTGAATTAATATATTTTAACTCATGAACAGGACAATTCAGTAGGTAGCTGGGTTTTTGATGGAAGCCGTCTGCATGAAACAAATTCCTCTTCAGATATTCCTGGACATATTAATCCAGCAAATGTACTGTTCAGTCAGTATTTTATTATATGATATGCATATATTGAATTTCTGCATATAATATTTGGAGAAATTGACAACTGAAACTGGTTTTGTAGCTATCACATCTTTCAGACTTGTGCTTTGGTATTGCCGTGTCTCCTGGAGAAATGATGGTTGCTGTGGTATTTGAGTTCCTAATCGTTTTTGTTATTAAGTTGCTTAATGCCAAAACAAAATCTGGCCAATAAAGGCTTCATAAGATAATACTAGGATTTTTATTCCATTTCAGGTACGCAAATTGGACACTAAACTTTTGAACCCTATGTATCAAGCCGGGTATGTCATAGTAGATTTCTAGTAGTATGCTAAAACCATTTGGAAAACAAAATTAAGGATTTAAATAAGAAAATAAGGGGCAATTTTTTATCCGTTCAATTGAAGTAGTGTTCAGGGTAACAAGGAGGCTGGGAAGGTGCAAGAGTTGAGTGTTTTGAAACTATGGTAAAATGTCGAGAATAGTATGCAAAGATGATATATACAAGTAACAGCTGGCTAAAACTCTCTCTCTCTCTTCTTTCTACTTGCAGGACACAGAAAGCAATGGTAGAATTACTGTATACCGGGGGACAAAATCTTGAAATTATGAAAGAACCCTTGGATTCTTCTGATACTAACCTCACATTTTGGGATTTGAACATTCTCTGTTCCCTGAAGAAATATGAAAATTACAACAAGGACCTGGTAATATGGGATATTATAATAGTTTTGTTGGCCTTGAAAAAATCAAATCCTGGATTGGTGGAGAACTTACTTTGTAAATGGATCTCAGGGTGGTTTTTAGACATCCAACAAGTTGCTCCATTGGAGAATATATTGTCACATATGAAAAGTAGGGTGTCTAGCATGCATACACGGAAGCTACATTTAATATGTGTTATTTGTAGAAGAGTCATTTTTATTGATTCAAAATCTGACAAAGTGAAACAAATGTGGCATGATGTTCTGGCGGCATGTGAAAATGAGTTACGAGAGAGGCTTGTAGGTTTCACTTTCACGCTAGTTTTACGGGCTAGTGGATCTTGTTTGAGAAGTACAGGTAGGGAGCTGGTTGGAGTGGGGCAGATGGTGCAATGGGTTTCTGTTAGTAATGGGGAGATCAGTGATTGGTTAAAGAAGCTTCTATTAAAAATTAAAAAGCTTGAAGACAGGTAATGTTAGTTTTTATTTCCTTTTGTTTGGTCGCTTCTATCTGAAAAATTATGGGTCAATTGTGGTGTACCTGGGTCAAATTTCCATTCCAAAATTTTTAAAAAGAAAAGAAAAGAGAAACTGAAGCAAATGCATGCTGGTTGATAGCATACCAATACTTTTGTCACATATTACATAAACACAATATATTTCACTATCTGAAATTATTTGTACCAACTATTTTCTACTTATTTAGGATCCAATCGTTATGCCAATACACAACTGAAGAGGAATGCAGTTATTGCTCCGCACCGGTGCAATTTGAATCCCCTGAAATTGCATGGTGCAATGCAAGTGATCTCGCTGGTGGGTTGTCAGAGACACACAAGCTATCCCGGTGCGCTGTGTCCATGCAATTGTGTTCAATTGTGGATTCTGTATGGTTTTGCATTTGTTGTCAGAGGAGTGTAGACAAGCTACCGCCTCAGAGTTTCTTTTCTATTTCTGGGTCTCCTTTGGATGTGAGTTGTGAAAATGTGTCTTTGAACTCCGTAAATATACCAGTGTGTCCATTTTGCGGTATAATGTTACAAAGACAGCTACCTGAGTTTCTGCTCTCAGTTAATCCTGTATAGTGATTTCTTATGTTGACGGTTTTATTAACATTTTTCTTATGTGATCAGACCTCTGGTAGGTACTGTCCTAACAAAATAGAGGAGGGTTAAAATGCATCCTCCCTTTTGTGCTCCTAACGTGCACTCTTCCCTCATATCTTCATTTTCAAAGTTTAAATAGTGGATTCGAACTTTTCAACGTGTTCTTCATATTAAAATGTACTTGGAGATTAAGTTTTACATTTTTTGAAATTTTTTTACTATTTTTTCAGAATTTTTGAAAATCATCACTTTGCTTAATTTTTTTATTATTATTTAGTTTAATAAAAAATTCTGAAAAAATAGTAAAAAATTTTCAAAAATGTAAAATTTAGTCTCTAAGCATATTTTAATATGAAGAATACGTTGGAAAGTTCGAATCGACAATTTGAACTTTGAAAATGAAAATATGAAGGGAGGGTACACGTTAAGAGCACAAAAGGAAGGGTGCATTTTATTCCTCAACAAAATATACATATACTTGCGTATCAAGTTGTCATAAAAAATTTGAATACTTTGGTGTCGAGCTGCTATTGGACAATACATTGAGGAATTATGAAAGCCGGTCGCAAAAGGGTAAATTTGAATACTATTATTTCTAGCAAAACTGATATATATTTTAAATGGAAAGTGTAAATGCAAATATCTTGTTAATACATGGAGTTTGAGAATAACTACAAGAGAAAACATGCTTACCAGTATGCTTAATAGATTTTTGCAAATTTGAACCTATATATAATGCTAATTGTTGAATTTAACTTGAACACTTAATAGTTTTACTTCTTTTAGCGCCTTTCAACTGCTCCCATATGCTTTTTCTATAGACATTGAGAAACCTTTTTATTACACCGGTCGTGGAATAAAAGAGTATGCAGTTGTAAAGTTTTGGATTTCAACAAGACTAGAAATGGCAAGTAATGGAAAGCTGTCATGGAGTCTGTTAATAGAATATTATATTATAAAATATTTTTTTATTGGTTTACCTCCAAAATACTTGAAATAGACTTTACGTGCTTGGGCCCCCATTTCAAGTTCTTGGCATTAATAAACGTTGTTCCATCAACGAATATTTAGAACGTGTCTTTTCCTCTTATTATATTTCAAAATAATATAATAATATACACATATATGTAAAGCGTATCATATTCTTAATAAATTTCAAAAGGTATTTGTATCGCGGTATCTGTATTGTATTCGATAAGATAATTGTATCAATGCAGAATAGTTTATACACACTGTTATCTATAAAAAAAAAAAAAAAAAGATAAAAACGGCCTCAAGTTTTGAATTTTTTCATAAACCAAAATTAGAAAAAAGATTTTTATATATGAAACCAACATGATAACTTTTTTTTTTTACAAAATCAATAAGAACCGAAATACCGTTTTGGTCCTGAATTTTTTTTTTTTAGACTGAAATGACAATTCGGTCCCATGTATTTATACAATTTTTCAACGTACTTTTTCTCAAAATATGTGAAAACGGCTGGGACCGAAATGTTATTTCGGTCTAAAAAAAAAATGAAATCGAAATGACATTTCGGTTCTTATAGTTTTTGTAAAGTGTTCAGTAAAGGATTATAATTCAGTTGTGATGTTTAAGATTGGAAATATTATGTGGCCTTTTGAAGTAATTACTATTTAAACTATGGTTGTAGAATTAATTTGTTTTAGAGCTCTCAAAATCATTGCATGAATTTTCTGCTTTATATTGTATAAAATAGGTTTATTTCAAAATATTGTAAATTTAAATTAAGGTTTTAAGAACAGGTTTGTTTCTAAAATATTGTTCTTAACAAGCCGTTGCAAAATACTGAATAAGTACCATTTGCTATATTATATTAAAATACTTGAAATCTTAAAAAATAGATATTGTATTATTTTCATCCAATATAAAACGAAGATCTTTTTCTTATTTTGGCAATGATTTTAATTTTTTTTACGGCACTACAAAACAAAAACAAATTTAAGGCTCAAATAAAATAAAAACACGATTTTGCTGGGCAAGACTTCCGGTTGCTTCGGCAATTAATTATTTAATCATTTTGTACTTGTATAAGCACCAATTTCAGCTTTGTAATTTTTCTTATAAATTTATTAATTAAATTAAAATATAAAATCTAAATTTGTTGAAATGAATATCAACCTATATTCCTTAAAGATACATAGTCAGTATAAAAAAGAACAAAATATCATTTTGAATAATTATTTTAGTAGCTGTGCTACAGTACCTGTCACACGGCATCTGTGCTACAGTAACATGCTACAGTATCCGCACTCAGAGGAATAATGTTTTATGATCCCACTAATTATATAGTCTCAACTAATAATTATTTTAAAATTCCAGCAGCATCATTTCTCTCTAGTCCCACTGATTATATAGTTTTCCTTTTACAATCCTCGCACTCATTCTCGCGTCAACCTTTACAGTGGCGGAATATAGTGATGAGTAAAGGTTGCTAAGCTACCCCCATAAATTAAAATTTTATAGTTTGGTCCATTAGATATTGTAAATTTTATATGCATTAATACCTTTTAGCTCCTGTTATAAAATGAAATTACATATTTGAATTTTCAGCCTCCCCAATCTCTATTTTCTAGTTCCGCCCCTGAACATTTCTCTAACAAAAATAGTTGACTTCATAGAAATAAATACTTCAATGCATAGATATAAATACTTTCAGTACTTAGGATATTAATATTTTCAGTGTTATATGTAAAAAATACTTAGATATGTATACCTTCATAGTTATAAATACTTAGAAGATAAGATATTAACACTTAAAAAAATGTTAGTACTTCGATGCATGACTTGTTATGATTATCTTTTTTCGAGTTCCCTATTCATCTCCGCGTCAGCCTTCCTCTTAACAAAAATAGTTAACCTCATACGTATAAATACTTCAATGCATTAGTATAAATAATTTTAATACTTAGATATTAATACTTTCAGTGTCATATGTAAAAATACTTGCAAGTATAGGTATAAATACTTGCAAGTATAGGTATAAATACTTGTACGGTGAGGTATAAATACTTGTGCGCCGACGAGTCTGAAAGTACATCATCATGGATCTTATTTGAAAGAAAAAATTATAGATATTTATAATATGAAAAAAATTTTAAAATTGTGGAGATTTTGCAGTCTCTGCAAGTAGTTATAATTCTGCATTTAATTTTCGATGGTCCCCCGTGGGAACAGTGCTATGGGTACTATTATTTTCGCGCTACAGTACCCACACAATAAATAATTGTTCACCTCATAGCTATAAATACTTCCGTACATAGGTATAAATACTTTAGAAAAAAAAAATTCGAATTGTGGAGTTTTTGCGATTTCCACAAAAAGTTATTTTTTCACATTTAATTTTCGGTGGCCTCCCTGTAGGTACAATGCGGGTACTGTTATCAGCTTCCTATTATTTTATAGTAAATTATTTTTTATAGAAATCAATTAGTTAATATTGACGAGCTAGAAATGTATATTTTTGTATAGGAAATTTAATATAAAACAAAAAAGCACGCACAATGATTTATCACTTTTATATAGTCTTTCATGTCGAACATTTGACAAAATAATTTATTCTGAAATGAAAACTTACAAATAGAACAAACCAAAAGCTCTATATAACCATTATTTATTTATTTATTTAGATTGTTCAAATAGAATAAATCAAATAGAGTGAATGATAAGGGCATCGATGCATCATGCATGTCTTTTAAAAATCTTCGTAGAAACTACCAAGTCGTGAGGAGGAATCGAACTCTCAATTTTTGAATATAACAACTCTAAAACTTTTTTCTAGCTAATTGTGCTACCTCCCTTTTCAACATCATGCATGTCTACCAACGCATACATGTTGTGGCTATGCGAAGATGCCGATAAAATAATGTTTATGTTCGTGTCAACACTTGTATATATTGTTCGTTATTTTGGAATTAATCTCACTCAAGTTAAGGGAGTAAAATGTTGAGATCTCACGTGGTCGCAGGTAAAATACAAAAACATTTGCATAATTAAAAGTAAAATGTGATGTGCTTTCAGCATTCATTCTACCTTGTTCTTGTATATCAATCAACAAAAGACTTTTTAATATGTAGAAACAAATATTTTAATAAGTAAAATGTGATGTGCTTTCTGCATTGTAATATGTAGAGAGCAAATATTTTAATATTACAACTTTTATATGGCTTGAGCATATTCTAATAAATTGCCAACACTTTCAAATATTTTTGAAACAGATATTTGAATAATAAAACTTTACTCGTAAATAGTACCTCTAAAGTGCCAGGATAAATTAATCTCTTCTTACTAAAAAATAGAATCATGTCAACAGATAGGACTGCCTCCAAGTAGCAGGTTCACTTCGTTTATGAATTTAAAATGAGTTCTAATTGAAAAGACACTAAAATGGTTAAAGTTGTGAGTTTTAAAATATAGAAGGGTAAATATGATATTATGAATTTTAGAGGGAGAAATACATAATTTTGAAGCTTTTTAGGAGTTTACATGAAATTTTCCCCCTTTTAATATAATTAAAATTACTTTCTTTTTTATACAAAGCTCGGTTGAGAGACTAATTGGCCCAACTCAGGGGCAGTCGGCTCAACTCGGAGTAACAGTGTAACACAATATTTTTAGCAGTCTACTTTCCATCTTTCCTTAAAACCTGACATGTTAATTAATCAAATAATCAATGAAATACATTTGATAGTAACCAGATGCTTGAATTGAATCAACTTTTGGGCTACTGAATCGATCTTACAATACATGCTCTTTTCTTCCTTGCCACAGAGAACAGATTACTATTGGTTAGGCCGAATAATCTGTCCCCTCAGTCGACTTCTACGCGAACTATTTGATCCTAGTGAACTTATGTTCAACATAATTGATGTATACTGTCATCAACCCGGGGGAAACGAGTGTGAACATCCCCAATTCAACAGGACCTGGAAATCCTCCGCAAGAGTGCATCACCGATCAACGTACTATACTCCATAAACTCAAAAGGAGCTGCATCATAGGACCAAAACCTAAAGCCATCCCCAGTTCAAGGTATTATGTACCATTGAATAAACCTCGATATCAGGCAATGCCACAGAAGATCTGAAGTTCAACCCTTTGTGTATTGTACTCTGCTGCACATTCTGTATTTGTGGGCTGTATGATGTGTGAGAGTCAGCAGATTAGTTGGTCAGAGAAGAGAAACATTCATTTACTAGTTCTCGTTAATTTGTAATCATAATTCAAGAAGTGTACTAGCTCAGTTTTTTTTGTTAGGTTTCCCTGTATCCGTTCTGTTGTTTATTGTTTATTTTCTTCTTTAATTTTCAGTTTCAAATTTAAAAATGAGTTCTAGGAAGTCTCCAACCCTTCTCTGAGCCCATTACTTTTTTTTTTTCCATGCTTATTACTTGGTTTCATTTCCAACAAATCCCTCGCTATCACCAGTTCTGAACTTGTTTGGCTTCAGATTTTGTTAGCCGAATTACAAGTCACACTGTCCTCTCCCCCAACCCTTTGGTGCGACAACATATGGGCTACCTTTTTGTTCTCTAATCCTATGGTGCATGCTCGAACGAAGCACGCTGAAGTCGATTACCACTTTGTAAGGGAACGAGTTGCTAACAAATCCTTACAAATTCGGTTTATCTCATCCAAGGATCAGATTGCAGATATCTTTACGAAGCCACTTGCCTCTCCACGATTCACTCACTTATCTTCCAAGCTGACTGTTTGTACCCACAGCTCAGCTTGCGGGGTGGGGTGGGGGGGTTGTATTGGAGCATATACTCAGTTGGAGAAAAACCCATAGCACCGGTGTACCAGTGCTATGGTAGTAGCATTGGACAGTTAGTTAGCAAGGGGTAATAATGTAATTAGTTTAGAAAGCAACATAATTAGTTAGTGGCAAAGCTGTGATTAGAGATTAGTTAGAAGACTAATCTGTTGTCTTTAAATAATAAATAGAGATGTCTTACTCATTTGAAAGGTTACACAATCAAGAATGAAATAAAGATTACATTTCTCAATTCTCTTCCCCACTATCTCTCGTTTCAGATTTCCATCCGGATTTCGAACCTGTAACCTCCCACACATAGGGCATTGCCTTTGCCACTAGATAAAATGTTAGTTCTCCATTACAAAGGATTTGAAAAACAAAGGAAAAGAAAATTTAAGTCACAACAATATGTCATAATGCAATATTACACAACAATTCATAATTATTAAGAGTTATGATACTAAAAGACCTGATCTACCCTTCAAATTCCCTTGACATCCTGCAATTAGCCTTGTTGGAGATTGGCATGCATTCGTGACTTGGCATTTTCTGGGATTGCTTCATTTGCGGTTGAGGTGGTTGCTATATCATCCTGAAGCAGGCTTCCAATGTACTGCTGCAAAGCGCCTATTGGTTTCGAATGCCTGTTGTTTATAAAGGTCTTTGCCAAGTTCTTACGCCTGTTTGTATTCCAATGGTTTTTTACCCCATTTTCAGTTCTACCAGGCAGAACTTGTGCTATCTTTGCCCATTGATTCCCATATTGCGAGTGTGCTCTTATAAGTATTGCATCTTCCTCTTCCGTCCATTTCTCATCCTTTGATGTAACAAGGCCCAAGAAAGAAAGAAAATAAGTTGAGTTATCAACAACCGGTATATGTAAAATAGATATCTATACGATATAAATTATTCAATAGAATACAAACGGTACAAGTTAGGAGTCTTTATTTCTGGCTAGATTGAATAATTACTGCTTAAAGATTAACACCAGGCTGATTGATTCTGTGCTAAACAAATATTTCACATTACAAAACGTGCACTACTTGTGGTCCATAAGATACTGACTTTTTTGATATTTATACAAATACCTTGGACAAGGTTCATAGAAATCCAATTTCATGAAATTTTTTTTCTATCTAAAATGCATTTTTTAAAATTTAGAACTAAAAAGTACAGCTTTGATTTTGTTCATTGACCAAGGCTGACGTTATTAGGTTGGCATATAATTTCATATACAAGCATACTTTTCTATTTTTTAATGAGCCATCATGGTGAAAAAAAATATATATATATCTACTTTTCTAGTTCTAGCCTTCTAGGGAAGGTCAAGTGGCTTATTCTGGCTTCAGTATAGCTACCACATGGTTTATCAAAGAAAGCAGCTACCATAAACTCTGTTAGAGGCAATTCTTGATATTTTATTCCATTGATAGGTGCTATGACAATGCTATAGTGTGTTTAAGATATATACTTATTAAATTGAACAATGGACTAACTTATGAATAAATTACTGGCAGATTACATGCATAACAAGCTCGGATATATTTTTCAAGAAGTTGATCTGTTCACAAATTGACAACTACATATCATTAATGTGGGTTATTAACTTACATTGAATTTAAAATTTATATAAACCTAAAGCATCGAGTAAACTTCTTATCCTAATACTCACGATTCCCAAAATATCATATAATTTATGTATGGACTATTTTGTGGATCTAGAGTTGAACAAACTTTATCAGAGAGTGATGATCTATCTTTATTATTAGTTCCTCTTATGATTATACAATTTCTCAAGTATATATACACTAATAATTGAAAATATATAGAAAGAACATGGTACCAAGGAAAAAAAATAACCGTACCTTAATGTGGGGTCTACAATGGTTCATCCATCTCTTTCTCAATTGTTTTCCATCCCTTGATGGGAAACGCTTTGCCAGCAATGCCCATTTCCCTTCTCCATGTTTTTTCACGAGCTCTTTCAATAATCTGTGGGGAAAAAGAAAGTAGAATATAATCGGACATTCTTTTAAAGTTCCTTAAACACACGGGCATAAAATATGTTCTATATATCTCAGAAATATAGAAATTATGTGTATCAAAAGTACTCACTCATCTTCTTCAGGAGTCCAATGTATTCTTGTGTTTGCAGGTAAATACTGGATGTTATCGCTAGAATTATGGTCCAATTCAGTGAATGTCTGCTCGCCAAGCTGACTAGTGTTAATATTCGGAGTGGAGTGTCCCGGAAAGTGCAACATTGGAAGTACGTTGTCGGTGGAACTGTCTAAAGTGTTTGATGTCGGAAGCATGTTGCTGGTTTGAGCTGGAACTTGATGCATATTAGTTCCTTTGTCAGCATATGTAAAATTACCAAAATTCTCATGATGATCCAACGGATCAAGTTGCTTATTTCCCTCCATCATGTTAGGATGGACATAGTCATGTGAGGAATTATCTCCTCCTGCAAGACTCAACCACGTACTTCGGAAATTAGAACTACCACTTCCAAAATGCTCATGATCCACCAAATTTCTATTACTTTGCTCAAGACTTTGACAAGTACTTGACTCCAAAGAGTTATTTGTTATCACCTGAAATAAATATTCAATGAGTTACCAAAAAATTTGAAAAAATTAATCCAAAATCGAATATAGAGTGATCTGTTGCTACTGAAGCTTATATTAAATGTAGCAGAACATGATATTAATTGTAAACAAGGTTCCAACATCACAAGTTGTCATAACCTCTACTTTGCACAACTATTCGAAATTCAATATGTAAACAATAAATCTAAACTGTTGATCTCATCCATCTTCATGCATGGTATCCATGCAAAATTTGATAATATTTTAGATTGTTTTGTATTAAGATCAAAGAATCCATGTAAATCTTAGTCCGTCTATTTCTCGGCTTCTTGATCTCGTACAAAACAAACAAAAAAGATCACAAAATTTTATGTGAACACATTGCTCATATAAGAAAAATGATAAATAATTGGATTCGTTGTTTAAAATATTCAAATATTAATAGAAAAGAGAGGTTGTAACACCACCAACTCATATATCCAAAAAAAAAAAAAAAATAGTATCGGAATCCTCCTCAATTGTTAAATTGAACAGTAATTGATGTAATTGAAAAGAAGCAAGAACAGTATAGAAAGTTTTTTGCTTTTGCTCACCGATATGGCCTTTCTAAGGGAAGTCATCACTCTAGACATTGCTAATTAAGATCCAACCATGCAGATTTTGGAGATCAACTTGGTAAAGGAGATGGAATGTTTGTCTGGTGAAAAGATATGGGTTGGAGTGCCTTATAATGAGGTTACTAGTTTCGGTTTCCTTTTTAATACCAAACCCTCAAGATAGCTCTAAACCCCCAATTGTCGTTTAGTAACAGGAGTTTTGAACTTTTAACACCAAACCCTGAAGATATCTCTAAAACCCCAATTGTCGTTTAGTAATAGGAGTTTCGAATTTTTTTTTTTTTTTGCTTACCGTTATCTAACACTGGCTTATGAATGTAAACATACTTAGTAAAGTTTTTCAAAATCCATTTAAGTGGTCACACAGATTAATGCCCTTAATTATTTGTTACATTGAACTTCAGATTGATATATCGACAAGTACATATTAATCAATATGGATAAAGAACATGAACCAAATCATTAGATCAAATTCTAAAGAGAAGTTAGCAAAAATGCAACGATTTGAATATTCTTTCCTTTTACTGGGAAGGAAGCCTTGGGTCCTTACATCCAAAATGTAAAAAAAAGGGAATTTCATGTATACCCCTCAAAAACTTCGAAATTTCGTATTTACCCCTCTAAAATTCATAATACCATATTTACCCTTCTAAATTTCAGAAACTCACAAATTTACCCATTTTATTGTCTTTTCTATTAAAATACATTTTAAACTTATAAAGTACCGTTTTTACCCTTTATTAAGAAAAATATCAAATATGTAGAATGTTTCACAAAAATATTGATCTTCTAGTTGGCCGGTTTCCAAGGACAACTAGTCATGTGTACTTCTTCTCTCTCGAAATTAGGAGAAATTAATAGATTGTTCCAAAATAATGAAGTGTGTGAATACTACTTTAATTATCAGATACACTTAAACAAATGAGTGAGACTACGGTACTAAGCATAGCACACAATGGTCCATACTATGGATCCATAATTCATTTCGAAAGTCCAAATAGTTGATCCGAATAGCTCAACATGATCTCCATATGAAATGAACTTAGAGGCCAATTTTTACATTCTTTAGAATTCTTTTACTATTTTTTTAGATAGGTAGATAAAATCACTACTTGGATGGTCTAGAATTTTAGATCAAGTGATTTTCTACCTATCTAAAAACATGGTAAAAAGAAATCTAAAAAATGTAAAATTTGGCCTCCAAATACATATTCATATGGATATCATATTGAGTTGTTCGGATCAATTGTTTGGACTTTGAAAGTGGAGATATGGATCTATAGTACGGACCAATGTGCGCTATGCATAATTACGTAACCTCACTCTAAACAAATTGTTCTGCAAATATAAGTTTGGTCATTCCTTTAATGAGTACAGGATAGATATGGTATTTTAAGGTTAACTTAAGGAAATATTTTTTACTTTAATCTGTTAATCCTGAGTCATATCAATATTGGCAATTTTCATTAAAATACTAAATTATGTTCACTGATTAATGTGAGAATTCTTGCATGACCTGATTATGTTAAGGAAATGGATCACAAACCCTTTGCTCTTGAAGATGCTAAGGGAGCTGAGACCTTTGGTTGTACCTATTAGGATCCCGATATACAAACCATAAATCACTCTGGCATTTCATCGAATAACTTCTGTGCATCAAATGAATGCATCAATCTGTGTGTAGAAGAATGGGTACAGATACTCATTTTGTTTAACGAGGACACTAACTCTAAAATGCACTCGAAGGTCGAAGCACAGATTTTCTCTACACTACCCGTGCGAACTATATAATAAATCATCTCCGGTAACCGTGGGGCTGGTGCCACACACACACACACACTCTATAAACTATGCATACCTTGAAAAAGATCACACCAAACATTGGATGTATAAATTCCTTCGAGGATCACCATAGACACGTCATCATCACAGTACCGAATACCGATGGATTCCAAGATAAGCATGAGATACATTGAGATGAGAATAATACCTTTGGCTATACCAGGCCATACCAGTCCCCACGAGCGACGAAATATCGTGATCGTTGTCTCTCCTTTTTCTCTTCTTCATCTCTCTCTCTCGGAGGCTCTACTGGAGAGACGAATGTTAGAAAGAAACCAAACCGTACCAGGATGAAAATTTGGGCGGTCCGATCGACATCAGTTCAAGTTCAAATTCGGCCCGACACTCAGATCTGCACGATTCTTAATGCAGATCTGACCACACTGATTTATAGGGGTGCAAACGGATTGGATATTACCCGACCGCATCTGACTCCATATTCAAAAATTTAATACGGATATTCGATATCCGAATATCCGTGCAGATACGGATATGGATATAATTTTGAATTTTAATTATCCGTATCCGAATAGTAGATATATATTATATAATTTAATATGTATTTTGAAAAAAATTATGTTATTTATTATTATAAAAAACAGATATCTGTATCTGTATCCGGTTAATATCCGACCCGTATCCGTATCTGTCTAATATCTGATCCATATTCGTATCCGGAAAATAAAAACGGATACGGATATAATTTTACCACTATCCGATTCGTATCCGATCGGTTTGCACCCCTACTGATCTAACACCCCCGATTAAAATGACGGTATTCAATAAGAATTCCGATCCCCTGAAGCAGTATTATCATAACCGAACCGGACCAGCCGGTTGAACTGAAAATAACCAGACCTGGATGCTTGTCTGGTTCGGTCCATAGAGAAGACCGTTTGTGTAATCAAACCACTCAAATCCGGTTTATTAAGACGGTTTTTAATGAATAGCAATAAACCGTAAAAAAAATATCCCGGCTTTTAGCGAATAAGATTTGTCTTAGCTGGCTTTCTATATATTTTCTCCCGATCTTGTATTCTTTCCACCGAGTCCGGTTTAGAATTCTGATCCCCTAAAGCAATGTTATCAGAACCGGATCGGACCAGCCGGTTGAACCGAAAAAATTGGACCCGGATGCTTGTATATAATCTTGATGTTGGATATATGTATATAATAATGCTAGAATAACAAGTAATCAAATCGGTTGAATCATCGGTCCGTCCAGTAAACCATTGACCCGAAGCTTTATTGGGTCAATGTCCGGTCCGATTTTGATAACATTGCCTTAAAGTAACCCAATTGGGTTTGGATTTGAATCTTCAGGTTTGTCTTGCACGAATATTGAAGGGCCCCTTGCATTCAATAACCCAAAACAAATTAGTGACTATATTCAATCACCAAAAAAAAAAAAAAATAGTGACTGTATTTAGTCAACCAAAAAAAATTAATGTTGGTATTCCGGCCTCGTTTTATTCCAAACAGATATAAAATATAAATAATTATAGCATAAACTATAATATAAATGTTTGATGTTTTAAAACTATAATATAAATGTCAAGATTAAATTTGTGTATGTACTTTTCGTTATTTAAGTTTCTAGTAGGTGACTTTCAATAATTTGAATTAATCATTTGAAGTCGTTCATATAGGTCATGAAGTGAAGGCCCCTTGGTGAGCTTAAAAAATGTATAATTTGACATGTAAACCTATCGCTCACCAAGAGGCTCAACTCCAAAACCTATATAATTGATTTAGATATCATTCAAAGACAGTACGAACACGCAACGCAGATATCAACCAAAGAGAAATTTTGGTAAAAAAAGGTTGAGGATAATAAAGAACAATTAGCTTCTGGTACATGGTTTTTTACGAATCCTTATCACCCCAGGTACCTGAGGTGCAAGCTTAAAATCAGGATTGTTCTTTTAGCATGGCACAAATCTTAAAGCAGCACCCTACAATCACAACAGCTACCGAATTAAGTTTGATTTGAATAGAATTAATCTGGACCGTTTGTTCTTTTAAATTGCACCTCAAGTACCTGGGCAGATACGCACTCGTTTTTTACGCTATTAAGCTTATGTTACCAATAGTACATTTATATTTATGAATAATTAACTTTTTTATATTTTATTATTATTATTATTATTATTAATATATTGTGTTTATTGTCAAAAACTTCTAGATATTAATTAGAAACTGTCAGTTAAAAAAAATTAGAAAATAAGACTGCTTGCAGTCTGCCTCAAATTACTACCTGGATATATGCACATAAATAATAGCAGTTCTATTATCAGCCTGGGTAAATACAATATCCACGGTGTTGTAAATTTCTATCCACGCTTATAATTTTTTTTTTTGTAGTGACATGAAGTAACGAGGCAAATCAGCACTCTGAATTTGAAAAAGAAAAGACAAAAACATGCCCATATAAACCCAAATACATCCCCTTCCCAAAGGAGAGACAAAAGGAAGCCCGGGTTGCTTGTTTATTTCCCGTGCACATGGTAAAATGATCAGTAAAACTCTAAGCCCACAAATTATCTGAAAAAGGGTAAGGGAAGAACTAAGAAACCACTGCAGTGGAGCAGAGCTTTAAAAATTCCTCAACTTTAGCTGTGTATAAATGGGGGTAGCTTCTGAAATGGTCAACATGTGGCGACAACCCAAAATCATGTGCATAAACGGTTCGTCCCAGTGCCTTTTGATGAGCAATGAATTCTTCTACATAGCTTGCCGGTATGACCTTATCCGCCGAGCTGTAGAGGTATAGCTGGGGGCAGTGCGGCTGGTTCTCTGAAAGAATTGATATGTATTTTTTCAGCCTCCTGTTGACAAATAAAGAAGAGTAAATTTAAGAGGGGGCAAGCAATATCTGTATGATTTTAAGCGGAAAAGGCACTATGTTTAGTTTAAGAGGACAAAAAGACTACAAATACATCTACAAATAGACTAACAGAAAAAAAAAAAAACACTCGTGCATTTTACATGATCTACAAATAGACTCTCAGCTTTTATTCATTCAGGATTAAGAGGACAAAAACTGTCAAAATTTAACTCATCTCTTTGGCAATGCACCCATCAAAATCCAGTAATCAGAAAAATAAAGAAAATAACAAAAATAAGGCATCACCAGTTAACATCAGGCCACCTAAGGAGCACCTCAAAAAACTTCCTTAAAAGAGGCAACAGCACCATTTCACCAACTGAAGGTTTGGTGGCAATCGGGTAATTTCTCACGAAAATGCTGTCCAATTTGAAATTATCATAGCTTTCACCAGGAGGTTCCAATGGACGACGCTTCTTTAAAAATGCGGCACAAAATCCAGCTGCCCAAACCTAGAACTTAACATATATATCATCAGAAAATCTTCTCAATAATGTGTATATTTCTCTAACATAAACCAAGAATTAGTCTTAAATTCCATATGTAGTAGTCAAGTAAGTAGGCTATGTGAGGATAGTTCACTCGGTGTTTACTGACACATCTGTACTGAAACTGACAAGTGTAGAATAACAGAACACAGACGCACGCTCCGATGGTAGGCTAGTATGAACAGGTGAATATAAATTTCCTTATTTCTTTCAACATAACCTGTTTATCACTTAAAATGGAAATCAACATACCAATTCAAAATCAATATTAAGAATATCACAACACTAAAAAAATAGTAGTACAAACCTCGGGACTAATCTCAGCACAAGGTCCAGAATCAACAATGCAACCTCTAATCTTCCCAATTACATCCTCTCTTGACTTTAAGCTATCAAGTATTACACCATAGCTGAAATGAAATACAAAACATCAGCTATTCAACCCATAAATTTGAAATGTAAAAAGTACCCCTTGTATCCAATCTAAATACATGATTATCAATTGTACCATTCAATCCATCAATTTCAAATTGAAGGGGCATTTGGATTAGCACACATTTCTTTCTCCCTTGAGTCTATCCATATACAGAGGATGAAATTTTGAGTTTAGAAGAAACATTTATCGCGTCAACTCTGATCTTCTCCCTCAGCCTCTTCATAAATATTGTACCAAACAAGTGAAATTATCTGGTTTCTCTTCATTTCTTTTACTACACTCCATTAATTTTCTCTTCCTTCCGTTACTTACCGAACATGCCATGGGTAGCTAGAATTCAAAGAGTTCTACACAACATTAAGGGCCCGTATCTACAACAATTGAGGCATATGTACTTAGACATGCTTCTTACCAACTAATTTTGTACACAAAATACCTTCAATGCAGTTTTGTTTCAAGGGAAGTACCAACAGGCATTACATTCATAATTGCATTTTGATAAAGGAAATACACATTGTACTAAACTAAAGTTGTTAAACGAAAAAAATAAAAATAAAAATTACATACACAAGCCAGCCAGTATTGCTGAAGGTATGAAACATCAAGTGCCTCTCTCTACCATCTGTCTCATTTTCAGAGCACCAATCAGCAATCTCCTCAGCCAACTTCTTCACCTTTTTTTCCACATTGGCACCAAAATCAAGCCCCAGAACTTCCATAGGTGGTACGACAAATCGTACCGACTTTATCCCTCTCAAATTATACATCTCAGCATACTTCTTCAAGTGCTTCTGACTTGCTCCGAGCCATCCAAGCAAGACAACCGTCAAGACCGACTCTTTGTCAGAAAAAATCGATGCTTTGGCGTTAGAGAGACTGAAATTGGGCTGATCCCATTGGATTGAAGCTCCTTCAAAAGAATTCAGAGATGGTGGGGTCCAGGATAGTGGTTCAGGCGGGGAAGGGAATATATGGGAGAAGGGAGAGGAGAAGGGACTGGGTGAAGAGGGAAAAGTCGCCGATCGGAGCGTGCGTCTACACGTAGAGAGGATAACGACGGGTCTAGGTTTAGGGTTTAAGAGGGGCAGCGAGGAGAGAGGTAGGTTGCGGCGGTGAAGACCGGCGGCGGTATAGGTGAGGAGTCGCACGGAGGCCTCCATGCGAGATGGCGAGATGGACGAAACTGTGATGTATCGAACACCAAAGAGGCGTTTAATTGAAGAAGTAATTAAATCTACAAAACAGGTAACGCCGTAACGGGAAAATTGGGAAACCAAAAGCCGAAAGATTTTGTACCGTTATTTTTTAGAGGAGAGATAAATTGGAAGAAAGAATAAGATGAAAGTCTGGCGTGTCGGATGTCATGGGATTACGAAACGGGAATGGAAATGAAAATAGAAATTTATTTTTAAAAAAGTGAGAACTCACGAGTACGGAATGTACGAGATTAATTATGAAAATTTGAGAAAATAAGTGTTCGTTTGTATCATGGGATTAATTGTGAGAAATCTTTATTTATTTTAAAATATGTATATTTATTTGTTTTAATTTAGTTTAGTTATAAATGATTTTTTATTTAATTATTATTTTTGAATAGTATAGCGTTCTGTTTGTATTGATTTTAACCAATTAAGTTAAAGTTAACTTAATATAAAAAAGTAATTATATATAAAATTATAATAAAAAATCTATCATGCCACATCTATTTATTTAGACCAATAATATATTGTAATTTTAATATTTTAATGGATTTTAAATTGTAACATTTGATAAACATAAACCCACGCAATTATATTAATGAAATTAAATAAAATTAATTAAATAATAATATTAAAAAGATGAACCATTTCTAATAAAAAATATTACTAAAATGGTACAAATAAAATAAGAAAATATTTATAAATAAATTAAAAAAGAAAAAGAAAACAACAATTAAAAACATTTATAAACAAACAAACATTTAAAAAATATAATTACAAACATTTAAAATATGTAATTAAAACATTTACAAAAAATAAACTTTTACAAACACACTTACAAGAAAAATAAACATTTAAATTATGTATAATTACTTTTACTAAGTTCTGTAAATATAATAATATATCAATAGATATTTCTGAATCTAATTTCTAACATTCTAATCATCAAGTATATTTAAATATCGGATTAACTATTAATTATTGTTAAATTTATAAAGAAACAAACGAAACTGTCAGAAAATGTAATCTAGAATATTGCTAAATTTATTTAAATGCTATCAAGTATATTTATGATCTAGAATACAGAAAAGAACTTTAATTGTTGTTAAATGTCATCAAATATATTTAAATCACATTTTTTTACAGGACATACTGTATTGCTATACTGATTATTTTTATACTGAGTTTTATATAGAATACAAAATAAAATTAAGTCCGAATTGAACTTTTATTAGTCCCACAAGTAGATATGAGGGAAGGAGAGAGCTCCTTATATGAGTAGAACTAGGGTGCTCTTAAGCTCACCAAAGTTTTGGTGAGCTTAACTCTAAAACTCATCAAATCAATTTCAAATGACGAATCCGAATCGTTGAAACCCGCCTACCTTACGTGTGATGTATCTACATGTGAAATTTTTAAACATTCGAATTAATTTAGTAGAAAGTCAAGCGGTCAAAATTAGAAAGTTAATAAATTAATTTTAGTGCATTCATTTTCTAAACGTTTTTTGACCTGCACTTCTATTGTCATTCGTAAAAGTTGTTTCACGAACTGAAATGAATAAATTGGAACAATTTAAGAACCGTCGAATCCACAGTTTTTCTTATATATTTTAAGACATTGTACTAAGATCGATGTCGTATGTATAAAATTCAGTATCCATGTTGGAGTTCAGTTAAAGAATCTAATTACTTATCTTATGCTGACAATTAATAATTAAGTATTTTTATATTTACAATTTTATAAGTAGGAATTTTTTTTTTTGATAAAGTGGGTATAGCCCACCGATTTCATTAAGAAACCATAATGTCAAATGCAAAGAGCTCCAACTATCTAGAGCTCAAAGCATGTATACAAAGTACTAATAGATGAACAAAAGAACGACAATAGCAAACTACAATAGAGGAACAAGGAACTGCAAAGCAAACATGACATCAAAATAAATTGTTGGTCTAAACTACAAAGGGATGCAAGTAGTCAGCATATCTTCAAAAAACTGTTTCCATCCTTGCACAGTCAAGCTATATAGTCGGGATTATACCAAGCATATGGATTAAACCGTCGACCATTTGGGGTGGGTGTCCCTGGTAGCTCCTCTCTCTCCACTTCTTCCTCTAGGGAAGTGGTTTCTTCCTCGGAGTGAGGTAGAAGGTCCTGAGAGCAAAGATCATTAGTATCCATCGGTAAAATAAGAGATAAGTGTAAAAGAGATCCTGTATTAGAATTAGTACACCAAAATTTGACAAGTGAAATAATTTTAGATCCTACCGATTGCAAAGAGGGTAAAGAAGAGCCTTGAAAACATATTTTATTCCGTTCAAGCCATATGATCCAAAGTACTGCACCTCTAACAAATTCAACTAAAGGAATGTGTTTTAAAGGTATACATGCATTAATAAACCATATGTCATCCATAGTAGTGCCTGCAAAGGTGAAGTTATTATGTGACCCAATCCATTGCCAAATAGAATTGGCAAAAGTACACTGTACAAACAAATGGTCTGTTGATTCAAATTTACCACAAAAAGGGCAAGCATGATCCCCTTGCCATCCTCTTTTAATGAGATTACCCTTAGTGAGTATTTTATTTATTTTCAACAAGTACAAGAAAATTTTGATTTTAAGGGGCATTTTAGACAACCAAATTGTTTTAAAAGTAGTATTGGAAATGCCTCCAAATTCTAGCCATCGATAAAAAGAATGCACGGTGAATTTACCCACCAAGGACCATCTCCAGTAAAGTGTATCTGGGGTAGAAGGATTGGGGACAAAGTTTTGTATTTGAATGTGCAGGTGATGCCACTCATAGTATAAAGTACCAGTAAGTTGTCGTGTGAAAAGTAATTGCCATGAAGAGTTTACATAGGCCTCAATAACCAAAAGATCAGGGTCTGTAGTGTGTAAAAAGAGGTTAGGAAAGAGAGAGGAGAGAGGTTGGTCAGAGCACCAACGGTCTTTCCAAAAAAGGATGGTTAAGCCATTTCCCAATTGTCTAGTAAGACCTAATTCTACAACATTTGTATGTCTCAGAATACCAGACCAGAAAGGGGAACAAGTAGAAGAGAACCCTAATAAACCATATTTATGCAGAATTATAGTTTTCCACATGCCAGAAATTTGGGGGTTCTTGAATCTGACCCACCATTTGGCTAATAAAGCCTGATTTAGGCGTTTAAGATCTATTATTCCCAAACCCCCTTGTGATTTGGATTTACTAACAGTGTCCCATGAGACGAGGCAATATTTTTTCTTCACTGTATTACCTCCATACCAAAGGAATCTTTTCCTCAATTGATCAATTCTCAATCGAATTTTAGAGGGCATCACAAAAACTGAAAGCCAATAAATAGGAATAGAAGATAGAACAGAGTTGAGGAGAGTAAGTCTCCCTCCATAAGACAAAAGCTTACCTTTCCAACCTTGAATTCGAGATTCAATTTTATCAACCACAGATTGCCAATCACTAAGGGATGGTTTTTTATAATGCAAAGGAAGCCCCAAATAAGTAATTGGCAACTGAGAAGTTTTGCATCCGAATATGGCTGCCAGTACAGCCCCCTCCTCAGGTGGTATATTGAGGGGGATCATTTCAGATTTATCGTAGTTTATTTTCATACCTGAGAGATTTTCAAAAGCTATCAAGTGAAGCTTGAGTGCTTCAATCATTCTAAAATCAGCTTTAAGAAATAATAAGGTATCATCAACAAATTGTAAATTTAAAACGGGTCCTAGAGATCCAAAATTACCCAAACCAGATATAAAACCTGCTGTTTGTAATTGTTGTAAAGATTTGTTAAGGACATCAGCAACCAAATTGAACAAAAGAGGGGACAAAGGATCACCTTGTCTCAAGCCTCTTTTGCATTTGAAATATGTACCATTGGACCCATTGAAATTAATACAAGTCTGTCCACTATGCAGTATAGATTTAATCCATGTGATAAAAAGATTTCCAAATCCTCTGGCTTGGAGAATTTCTAAAAGAAAATCCCAATTGACTCTATCAAAAGCTTTCTCGTAATCCAGTTTAAATAAAACCCCTTTTAATTTCTTTTGGTGAATAGTGTGTAAGACCTCATGTGCACAAGCAATGTTGTCAGTAATTAACCTTCCCTTAATAAAAGCAGTTTGGGAGTCACTTATGATAGAATCAATAACCTTACTTAATCGAGCAGTAAGAACCTTTGTAAGTAATTTGAAGCTGCAGTTGATTAGACTAATAGGTCTATAGTTGGTGACTAACTTTGGATCTGTTTTCTTAGGAATGAGACACAAGAATGCTAAATTTAGTTTAGACAAATCTAGAGTATTGTGATAGAAAGCTTGAAATAATTGGAGAATATCTCCTTGTATCACATCCCAGAAAGATTGGTAAAATAAAAATGACAAGCCATCAGGGCCAGGGGCCTTGTTAGGATTACATGAAAATAGAGTTTTTTTAATTTCTTCTAAAGTGAAGGGAGCTTCAAGACTGATACTGTGAGATACCGACAGTTTTTCAGAGTCAGTCCATAATTTGGGATTGAGGGAAATGTCCCTTTCAGTAGTGGTTCCTAACAGATTTTTATAAAAAGCAGTTACATGCATTCTAAGTTGAACAGGGTCAAAACAGGTAACTCCATCAATTTCTAAAGAGAAAATTGTATTTTTTCTTTTTCTAGTGGAGGCTGTAACATGAAAAAATTTGGTGTTAAGGTCCCCTTTTAAAAACCATTTAAGACGTGACCTTTGTTGCCAGTAAACTTCTTCATCTAGATAGAGTTGATGAAGAGTGGACTGACAATTTTGCCAAGATTCCATGTCTTGAGAAGACAGTGAATGGGATTCATCAAGTTCTTCGAATATGGTGATTTGAGACAGAAGGTTCTGTTTCTGTTTTTTGTGAGCACCCATTACATTTGTATGCCAGCCTCGTAATTTTCTCCTTAGAAACTGTAACTTGACCTGCCAATCTTTACCTAGATCATGACCTGAGGGAAAAGATTGCCACCAACTAGTCAAGAGTTCAATGAACCATTCCTGAGCTAACCAAGCTTTTTCAAATCTGATAGGAACTGTACTGTGAAAAATAGGAGCAGATGTGCTAAGTATAAGTGGGTTATGATCAGACATGAATCTAGGCAAAGAAGTTAAATTATGGGCAGGATAATGTGATACCCATTCTATAGAGCAGAACACTCTGTCTAAAAGGGCTTGAGAAGTTGAATTGATAGATTTGGACCATGTAAACTTCCTATCAGATAGGGAGATTTCTAAAAGTTGAAGAGTTGAAAGAAGAGAATTAAATCTGTTACTTAAGGCAATATTGAAGGAGGGACCAATCCTTTCCCTTCTATATCTAATAAGATTGAAATCACCTGTGAGTAACCAGGCGGATATCCCGTAACTATGAATTAGTCTAAGTTCAGTAAAAAAAGCAAGTCGCTTGGATGACAAGACAGGACCATAAACCACAGTATAGATCCATTCAAAATTATCAGATTTATTCTTAAAATGTAGAGAGATAGTAAAATCACCAATCCAATGATTAATTAAATCAAATTTAGAACCATCAAAGCCAACTAGAATGCCTCCAGATAAGCCTAAAGATGGCCTTTGAAACCATTGAGACATGATAGAACTAAGATTACTGAGTATGCGTGAAGTAAAAGATTCATTTTTTGTTTCTACAATCCCGATAATGTCAATAGAATGTGCTTTGATGTAATCAGAAACTAGTCTACGTTTAACATCCTTCCCTAAACCACGTGCATTCCATGTAAGGAAATTAACCATTTAAAAGTGTAGTATGCCCTGAATTTGGTGTTTTAAGCACCAAATCACTAATGTCAGTCAAAGAAGAAGGTAACTGAACTGCCAGATGGTTATCAGCAAGTTCATCTAAAACTGTAGATAAAGCAAGTTTTGAAATGGTGCGAAACTTATGGATTACCTTATTTTTAATGTCCGCAGTAGGACCCAAGCAAAAACCACCAATTTCATACATAGAAATCAACTCAGAATCAGTTAAATGTGCATATGGAAATTGATCTAGCAGTAATTTAATACCTGTGCCAGTACTGCGTCTGACTGGTTTGTCAGCAGCGCCCTTGTTATCAGCAACTGACTGCAACTTGATACGCAAACTGTTACGTGTCTCAGAAGAGGAAGTAGGTGCTGCCACGGGCTGATTGGCCACCAACTTGGTGGATGGCATCTTAGATTGAGGGTCAGGTTCGTTGGGGGTCCATGGGTCAGAATCCAAATATTTGTTGACGACTAAAGTATCTGAACTCGGTACCAGTACCGAGACAAGTGGCTGAACATCCAGATTGACAGGTTCCCGGCTCTCAGTATCTAAAGCCGAGAAGCGATTATTAGTGTCAGCCAAGGGAGTGGGTATTGCTACCCTTGGAGAGATAGGTTTAGGGGGAATGACAAAAGGCACCTCAGGTGGGGGTACCACAGGTGGTGGGGGAGGGGGTGGAGGAGGGGGTAGCTCCAATGGTGGAGGGACCACCAAAGTAGTAGAGGTAAAGGGTGGGGGAGTGACTTTCTGCCAAACTGGAGTAGAGGGTTCCTCTACCATGATGAGGAGATCATGATATAACACAGTTTTATCCTCATCAGTGAATTGTAAACGACGAGAGGTAGGAATGATCGAACGATCAGGAACTCCAATCTTGATCCGCAGAATTTCTAAGTCATGACAATCAAAAGATTGCGGGTCGGTGGCAATCCAGAAACCACCGAGATTCTCCGCTACTCTCTTGATTTCACTAGGAACCCACAAATCTTGGGGAAATCCTAGAATATTCAACCAAAAGGTTTGAGGTTTATAGCCTTTCCCAAATCGGGCAAATGAGAAGGGTTCCAGAGGGAAATCCACATCTCCAAGTGAGATCTTGCGTTCCCGGAGAGCAATGGTACGCCACGTATCATCTGGTGGGTCGATCAGGAAGTATTGAGAGGCAACCTTGCGTGGAACCCATTGCCAATCAGGGATAGTCGGAAACGAGCTTTCAGATGTGATTGAATGAATTGGGCGCCTCTATTCTGCTGATCAAATAAAACCACTCCTTTCGAAAGGATCTCACGAAGACGACGAGTGTCTTTATTGGAGTAGAATTTCATCAAAGGACGGGAATTGAGAGATTCCATCGGAGGAGAGGTGGAGGACATGGAAGTGATCTTAATCGGATTCTTGCAAGTTACCGATCGGTGGCCCACTTTGTTGCAAGCGAAGCAAACGAGCGAACTACGACAGGAGGATGCAATGTGGCCTTTGTCACCGCATCGGTAGCAAGAAGGGTGTCTGGTATTGATAGAGCGGCGAATTGAGGAGAGTTTAGCATGGGCAGTAGAAGGAGGGTGGGATGCTTTAGGATGAGGTCGATGAGGCGGGTTAGAAAGCACAGAACGAGAAGCAGGCAACACCGATGAAGGAATATTAGCCGCAGGAGATCGGACAGCGCCAGCAAAAGAAGTGTCGGGAAACACGCTAGGGTTATGTTTCAATAGGTGCAAAGGTTGCCACGAAGAGAAACCGTCCAGATTTGATCGAACCGCTGGGGGCTGAGAGGATCCAACTGGAGAAGAGGAGAGGACTCCGCCGGAGAGACTAATTCGTCTTGAGGGGGACACGTGGGTTACAAGAGGACGGACCAGATTATCTGTAGCGGGGGCGGAATGAACTTCGGGGGAAGAGTGAGGTTGAAGACGTTTCACCTCAGCAAGAACCTGCTGCATAGCGGACTCCAGAGCAGAGATGGCCGAAGGGAAAGTCATAGCGGATCAGAGAGGCCCAAGAAGGAACAGGCCAGGCAGAAAGAAGGATTCTTGAATTTCCGGTCTTTGTCGCCGAAGGGAAATCTCTCCAGAAAAAAAAAAATAATATCTATTTAGTATCACAAACCTCAATTAGTTCAATTATCTATATATGCTAATTATTGTTTAATATCTATTGATTTTGATATCACTCAGCACCAATTGGATGGATGTCTGTCCAACAATATATAATGTTCAAGATGATCGAATGATTTGAAAACACGTTAGACCCAATAATTTAATTACTAGAAATTAATATTTACCAAATAATAATTAAGGTCATATTATTTACTTTAACATATTATGAAGTCTGATCGATATAGATTGTCATATTAATCTTAAAACATCGGTGCAGTGACCAACGTTAACATGCATGAAATCACCATTCTGGAGGCCACACAACAGGGCCACAATTTTCTTGATCATAGTGGATCATGGTTCCTTGTCGATGTCATCCATGAATCTGATCTTTGACTATATATAGGTTAATAGTATTTCTATCACAATCACTTGTAAAGTTGTAATAGTTTTTCTTTGTTTTTTTGTTTTTTGAATTTCCAATGTGAATGGAAAAAAATATAAATTCCAACATTGTTATGAAAACATCCCCACTAGACAACTTTTACGCTATTTGACATCGCCAATCGCAAGCAGCTACGTCAGCTATATATTCTTTCGCTACGGAGGTTGGATCTCTATAAAGTATAAATACATATAGCTAGGCGCATCGCCAGCGCGGTCCCATATATTATTCACAATTCAAACATCCTATCTTAACAAAACAAGCAGAGTTCAACCCAATGGCATCAGAAAAGAGCAAGATTCTGATCATCGGTAGCACCGGTTACATCGGGAAATTCATCGTGTATGCAAGTGCAAGGTTAGGTCATCCTACATTTGCCATGGTAAGAGATACTGCACCGGCCCACCCGGCCAAGACGCAACTGCTGCAGCGCTTCACCGACTTAGGCGTCACTCTAGTTAAGGTACTGAATTAATAAATCGATTATTTCAGTTCCGAATTTTGGTAATTGAATCCACTTACCTTCTGTTTCTTACCTAAGTTAATGAACTGTATGTAGATTTTGCATGGCTGAGAGATAAACAAGAAACTTAAGCGAAATAATGCATTTTTGTCTTAATTATTTTAATCTCATGTTATTAGGGAGATTTGAATGATTATGAGAGCTTGGTGAAGGCGGTAAAAGCTGTCGACGTGGTGATATCAACGGTAGGAGTCACACAGATTAAGGAACAGATGAAGCTAATCGCTGCAATTAAAGAAGCGGGTACAATTAAGGTTGGAATTATGCTCCTCCCTTCTCAAATACTCTTAACAAATTGGCAACTTAAAAATGTTTTGTAAAATTTAGGTCTTTCTAACTTTTAATTGTAAGTTAGGTATATCCAATCAAGTCATTTTCAAAAGAGACGTATGGGGGGTGGGAAGAAGACCGGACTCTTTTTTTTTTTTTTTTTTTATATTGGTCAAAGAAACTAGTAAAGAGCTAAGACTTCAATATATGAAGCAAAAAATGAAAGTTATACAAATATATATACAAAAACCATCTTATGAATCTGTCTAATATAAAACTTAATTCTAACAAACAGAGGTTCCTCCCTTCTGAGTTTGGGACCGATGTGACCCATGACCACGCCGTTGGACCGGCAAAGAGGTCATTTGGTGCAAAATCTCAGTTGAGGCAAGCGATCAAAGATGAAGGGATACCGTACACCTTCGTTGTGTGCAATTTCTTTGCCAGCTACTTCCTCCCGACCATTGGCCAGGTAGGAGCGTCCGGTTTGCCCGTTGACAAATACACCATTTTAGGTGATGGAAACACCAAAGGTAGGCTTTCATTCTGTGAATTTTATATTTTGATGGCAATATTCAAGAGTTAATTTAATAATGGAAGAAAAGATAGAACATGTTCAAGAAAATTTAGAAATAATTATTATGAAAATTCAGCTCAATTGGTTTGACGATCCAAGTGACCAAGTCAATAATCAACATCTTAAACATTTTCTTAATTAATTGACAAGGAAAAAAAATTCTACTCTTTCATTTACATTTAGAAAATTAAATACTAGCTTTAGACAATTGTTTACTTTTGAATTACCAACCAGAAACATTCAAGAGATTTACACTGTTTCTGAGTGAGAACAATCATAATCTAACAGTATCTAGGTACCAATACTATCAGCAGAAATAACCCATAGCTAATAGTTTCTCTAATGTTGGTAGGGTAATTTAGGTATTCAAATAATGGATAGGTGTAGAAGTAAGAATAGGAGAGGAATTGGGATGTAATGCAGAGCCGAGATAGCATGTACACTTGAATGATTTTATGAAATGCAAATGACCTACGGGTTTCCAAAAAAGAAAAAGAAATAACCCACAGCATGCTTAATTTTCCTGTCTATTGTTATCAATTACAAAATGTACTTTTATTGTATCAATATTTTTGGAATAAGGGGTACGTCCTAACTGAGAAGGTTTAGGCCGTACGAGTTAGGTGTGTATTTATTACGTGTCCGAGTGAAACCGAATGCAGATTCGGTAGGTAACTCTATCCTCTATGTACCGTTCACTGCTGTATTTCTGGTCCCCCTCAGTGAAATTCGGAGTATTTATAAGCCAATATATATATGTCGGTTTGGGTGCCGTACGGCCATCCGACTGGACTTTTCTTGCAGGCCGGGTTAATCAATTTGAGTCTTGTACCGACGACTCGAATATGCCTAACTTGTGGGCTGGCGAGCTGATTGGAGCCACGTACGGACAACTTGGACGGGCCTGCTACTTAGACTTGCTATCTGGACTTGATACTTTGCTTGTGATGGTTTTATAAGACTTTTTAGTACATGGCCCTATCAGTTATCAATTAAAAGAATTCATACAAAATGTATTTCTCTTGTAGCAATATTTTTGGACGAGGATGACATCGGCACGTACACCATCAAGGCAGTGGATGACCCAAGAACGCTAAACAAAATCCTCTATATGAGACCGCCGAACAACTCGTTCTCACAAAACGAGCTCATTTCGTTCTGGGAGAAGAAAACCGGCAAGACCTTCGAGCGGGTCTATGTCCCGGAGGAGGAGGTTGTCAAGAAAATACAAGGTATATGCTGAAGCCTCTTTTATTTTATTTTATTTTCTTTTTCTTTTTGCTGTTACATAGTAAATTTGTTGTTTGCAGAGTCTCCCTTCCCTCTTAACATTATGCTTGATGTCGGTTATGCTGCATATGTCAAGGGTGACCACACTGGATTTGAGATTGATCCATCCGTCGGTGTCGAAGCTTCTCAGCTCTATCCCGATGTCAAGTATACTATGGTCGACGAACTTTTGAACAGATTTCTGTAACTAACAATTGGCCATCAGTTAGTTTTTACAGTTTGAAAGAGAACTATTACTTAGCATTGGGTGCTGTTTGTGTTTCAGTTAATAATTTGTGATATGATAATAACACTATTTCTGTATATAAAGACAATTTATTAATTTGTTTCTATATGTCGATATATAGCAGGCCAAAGGATATAGTTTTTTGTGCTGAGAATCTCACTGTTAATTGTTAATTAACTACAAAATTAGAAAATATTGTTCCGTCGATTGATAAAATTGAAAAAGACAACATTTTCCTAGTAAAAAGAGAGAAGGCTAAAGAATCTATTGCTGGCACGGTTTTATTTTTATCCAACTTCAAATAACATCATATATAAAAAAAAGAGAGTAAAGGAATATTGGCATTGACAATGCCAAAAATTACCGGGGCTGCGTGTTACATCATATAAATATGGGGGAATTTCACGTATACCCCTCAAAAACTTCAAAATTACATATTTTCCCCTCTAAAGTTTGAAATTACATATTTTTCTCTCTAAACTTCAAATACTCACAAATTTACCTATTTTATTGTCTTTTATATTAAAACTCATTCTAAAATCTTAAAATACCCATTTTACCCTTTTATTAAAAGCATATAAAGCCCATCAAACTCAAATTTGAATCTAAATAATTTTTCTACCATCCAAGCTGCTTTTAAATATGCGTGCGCAATATCAGCACGAATCTTGATGCGAACACGCACATATATTGATGTGATGTGCATAGATCTTAATGTGATGCGCACCAATCAATATTTCTTTAAGATCCGTGCATGCTAGATCAGCACGAAATTGAAGCACTATGCACAGATCTTAATTCGATGCACACGGATCAAACGGTAGAGGAACCCTTTAGATTTAAATTTGAGTTTGATGGGCTTTATATGCTTTTAATAAAGGGTAAAATGAGTATTTTAAGATTTTAGAATGAGTTTTAATATAAAATACAATAAAATAGGTAAATTTGTGAGTTTTTGAAGTTTAGAGGGAGAAGTAGGTAATTTCAAACTTTACAGGGGAAAATACGTAATTTTGAAGTTTTTGAGGGGTATACGTGAAATTCCCCCTATAAATATTTACGTATTATTTGCCATTGCAATTGGCAAAATTACATACTAATATTAGTCATTGTGAGTCGTTTAAAAATGATATGTAATATTATTTGTAAATATATTGCAAATAATTTCGAATGACTAACAAATAATAATAACAAATATTAGTACGTAACATTTTTACTACAACGATAAATAATACGTAATTTTTAAAAATTAAAATAATTAAAAATAATTAAAAATAATTAAAAAATTCTAAATTACGAGATTTTGAGAAATGGAGCTACTTTCTGAATTTTATTATATGAAAATGTTACAAATAAAAAATTCGGTGTACAGATCAGCAGCTCTTAATTCTATGCTACGAGCCTACGGAAACAGAATTTGGTCTATTCACTTGATAGTTCATACCTAATTGCAATTTGAATTAAGATTCCTAAAGTAACTCAAAATTTTGAGTTTGGATCCGGACTGTCCGATCTGCTCTGCACAAATATTAAAGAATCCCGTACATTCCCTGTCAAATTTACCCGGATTTTAATCTGAATCTAAACTCAAAATTCGGATTTAAGCCCACAACACTAATTAAACCTCCAAAAATCATCTCTACGTAACCCAACCGTTGAAATCAATCAATCAAATGGCATTAAAAAAGAGCAAGAATCTAATCATCGGAGGCACAGGACACAAGTTGAATCGGGAAGTTCGTCGGGGTAGCCAGTGCGAGGTCAGGTCATCCCACTTTTGTACTGTAAAGAGAAACTGCTCTTGCTTAGGACTGGCAAAAAAATTCGTGACTCATGGCTCGCTTGGTATTTGTTGGGAATTTAAAATATTACTTGAGAAAAATGCCTATTGTGTAATCAACCAATGAGAGAGATGAGTAATATTAGTATCGTACCAGTTGGTACTGAAAAGTTCAAAGTTAAAGTGCACAAGCCAAATTAAGATAATATGAGATCAAACATAATCACAAATGACATCAAATTTACGGGGAAAACCCTCTCAACTTGGAGGGTAAAAAACCACGGGGCACACCGGCAAATTTCACTATACCAACAAAAACGGGTACAATTGTTCTTCTCAAGTTTAAGCCCTAAACTGAGCTATACACACAGTAATAAAGAGAAAATACAAGAGATAACATATTACGGAAAAATATCTCTTTCAAACTCCAATTCCATTCAAACCCAAGCAAACCTTAGATTTGAGAAAACAAGAAATTCCTCTCTTACAGACAAAGAGAAAATTGATCAAGGTAGTGAAATCGGAGAGACTAACTTGCTATTCGTTTTCTTCTTCACCACCTTCTCTTTTTCTCTCCTACTTTTCTCTTTTTTCCTCTTTCCGCCTCCTCTCTGTGTTTCTCATGAAGAACACAGCAGCACAGCACCCCTTTTTATTTTCTTTCTTTTCTTTTTCTTTTGTTTCTTTCTTTTGCCAAAATGGGGTGGACTCAACGGCCCAACAATATTCGCCCGTGACTCGATCGGTAACAAGCTCGTTCGTTAGTATATCGAGTTAAAATTAGCTCGCTCGCTACATACTCGAGGCAGAATTAATGAGTTTGAGTTTGGCCTGGCTCGGTCCTTAATGAGCTATTTAATATACATAGTTTAATAGTTTAATTGGATCTGTTCACTTCAGATTGGGGATATTATGGTCTATGAATGTTATAGCCAATGTTATGACAATTGCACTTTGGATTGTGTTTAAGTTGATTGGTAATTTTGTATGAAATATGTGTGAATTAATTATAAGCAATTAAGTTAATTTGTATGAATTTGTTTGATTTGGTATGCATGTATTTATTCTGTGAATATGTTTGTATGAATTTAGAATTTTGATATATTTATATGTATGAATTTAGCTGTAAAGTTAATTTATAGTAGTTGATTTGCTTAATTACAATTAAATTAAGAGTATTCCTCAGTAATTAGTCATATAAATATTATTTTATTATAGTCATAATTGATAAGATGTGTTATGAAAATTTAAGATATAGCAGGAATGAAAATATATAAATTTATAAATCTGTCAAGCTAGTAACAAGCTAGCCTGGCACGCTCGGACAAGCCACAAGTCAGTCTTGAGCAATAGTTTTAGCTCGGGACCTAAAATCCAAACTCGCTCGCTCAGCTTGATACACCAACAAGCCGAGTACGAGTGTGACCTAGCTCGCTCTTTAATAGCTCGTTGCCATCCCTACTCCTGCTGAGTGCTGACCCGAGCAAGGCTCAGCTGCTTTAGAGCTTCACTGACTTGGGGCATTACTCTTGTTAAGGTAATCAGTAAAATCATCGAGTGTTGCTGTGACAGTTACTGGTACCGGACTGGTTCTTGGTAATTGGTTGGTTATGGCTATCCCTTTTACTTTTTCATCAAATTGATTTGTGAATTTACAATCTTATATTTATAAAAGTATCTGAGTTTATTCAATTAGTTTTTCCGCGATGTTAATCAGGGATATTTAAATGATCATGAGAGGCCGTCGATGTGGTCATATCAACAGTTGTAGTCGATCAGATCACGGATCAAATGAAGCTTATTGCTGTAATTAAAGAAGCTGGTACTATCAGGGCCTGTTTGGCAGAAAATTTTTTATGGGAAATGGAATGGGAATCCTTGATATTTTTTTGAGGCGTTCAGCAGCCGTTTTTTTTTTCCCAAAATCACCCACCAATTTTCCTCCGATTTTTCTCGTCTACATTCAAATTGGTGGGAAAAACAAAATTCAGTCGGACTCAATTTTCGTTTTCCCAAATTGTACGGCGCGCTGCTTATATACTCTCTCTCTCGCGTGTCAAAAGCTTTCCCAAAGTTCATTTTAGCGGGAGACATAATAGTTGCGCGGGAAACTCGAGCGGAAGTGGGAGAAAGAAGCCGATGTGCAGAAAACTCGAGCGGAAGAGCTTCTAGCATCGATATCGCTTCGACCATGGCAGGAGAAGGTACAAATGTTCACCAATTTCGGTTCTAATAGCTGATGGAGGTTCTTGTTGATAGAATATGATCCTGTGATTCCATGGATAACCTATAGTGAGGTTGTTTTACTAGTTAATCGATTTGTATTTTAAGTTTCTTGACACAGTCTTGATTTTGTTACTGGATTCCTTTAAAAATACTTTTATCCCCTTACTGAGGTCCAAGAAGGATGACATTTTCATATTCATTTAAAAACAAGTCAATATAGTAATCATCCGTTGAATTGATAAATGATACAGTACTGATTTGGTACCTAATTAGGTTAATTTATGGGTTTAGTGAATCTTTGTATTTGATCTCTTTCACCTGTTCAAATTTCTGGTTTCAAAGTATTGCTGGATTGTTATGTATAATTGTATGCTTTCTATTCTTGCATTCTATTTCACATGAATTCTATAGAGGTATTATTTTTAAGCTCTAGAAAGGATCTCTTTAGCCTAAAGTGTTCTTGTTATTCTCTGGTGAAGGTGGTTTTTACTGATTATACTTTGTTATTGTTCAATCTATTGTGTACAGATCTATTCTATTGAAACATGACATACTAGCATGTTTTGGTGAATTTAGAATTTTAGTTAGTTATATGTTTCGTGAGAAAAGGAAGAACAAACACAGGGCCTTGAAAAATTGTCTTTTTTTAAGAATATATCACACTTTTTGTAATGCATATCACTAGATACACTATGCTTCAGTCCTTCTATTACTACTGTTTTTCAATTTTTCAAATAATGATCCTATGATTTAAATTCATAGCTATATCTAGGTAGATCTTAAGAACTCAATTTTTTACATGAATGTTTGGAGATTTATTTATATTTTATTTTGAGTTTTATACAAGGTGTTGCATTATTTATTGTGTTTTTGACTGTCAAACTTCAAAATTAAATTCTGAACAAGTTTCATAATTTTTGAAGTTTTTCAACTATGCCTAACAGATGCCTGAAAGCAGGGGCAGACTGGTAAATAGAACAATAAAGTAATAGTTTTTGCATTTTTGAAAAGTGAACTTTGGAAATCCTTAACAAATGTTTATAAAATCATAAAAATGTAAAATTTTGGTCCAGATTATGTGTTTTTGAATCCTCTATCTGATTATAACCTTGATTTTGTCATATTGCCACTGTAGGATATTTTTATGTTCAAATTTCTAAAACTAGTTGAGTGTCATATTTTTATTACACACTTTTAAATGTTGTGAATAACTATTATTACAAAAATTATAGATCAAAAAGTCAAAGTCATATTGCAAAATCATCTCTATTGCAACTGTCTTGTCAGCCTAGTAATTATGCAGGGAGATCCTTGTACTTCCTTTTATTTGTTTTGTTAGGCTAAAGACAAGACAGAGAGCCTTTTATGCAAGGAAATTTTACCATAGTAGATAATGTGAATGATTACCATAGTAGCTAAAGACATGACATGACAGAGAGCATTTCTTTACTCTTTTGCATAATAGACTCCATAGTAGGTAATGTGAATTTTACCATTACATCACTCAACATAAATTTTACCATTTGTAGGTAATGTGAATGAAGCCAACAATAGAGCTGCATGGAATGAGATGCATAAGACATTTCTAGTTGAATTGCTTGTGGAGTTTAATAGACCTGGTTCACGTCTACAAAATGCGTGGAGTAGTATTGCATGGAATGAAATGACACGAAGATTCAAAGAAAAATTTATAGATTTGAATTTCTCGGTGAAGCAACTTAAAGAACAAGAACGCACTCTAAAGAAGCAATACAAAACTGTGAACCGATTGAGAGATCAAAGCGATTTTGGATGGAACCCTACGAGAAAAATGGTTGATGCCCCCGAAGATGTGTGGGCTCCTATATTGCAAATAGATAAGGAGGATAGAAGGTGGTTGTTCGCAAGTGTACTATCCTATCGATGAGTATGCTCAGGTATCGATCCACAGGGACAGAAGAAAAATGACCGGACTTATCCTAAAATCACTTGAGATTCTAGAAGTGAGAGAAATTGGTTTGGTTTAGTTCTAACAATTCTACTGATTTATGACAAGTTTAAAAGACAATAAAAAAATTAAAGTTGTTTTCAATTGATAAAAAGACATTTCCAGGGTTAAGATTTCATTTCTGTTCAGCCCCGAGGCATACGGCCTGTACAGATTCCCGTACGGTCCGTATGGGACCCCGAGTTAATGTTGCAGCTACTATTTTCTGCGTTGATACTAATGTTTAGGGTTTCTATCGACCAGATCTAGATACTTAACCTCAACTTTCGCATTTTGGCCTAGTACCCGATTACCGGACTCAAATACTTCCCTCTTAGATGCGTTAAACCTCAACTTTCGCATTTTGGCCTAATTTATCTAAGTTACTTGTTGGTTTACTAAAAGTATCCAAGGACTTTCGCCTCAAGGAAAGTTTCACCTTTCGGGTACTCCTTGGTTTCACCCTACTTCATATACTTTATTCGGTTAGATTAAATGTCATAGACTTGGCTCCTAACACTTAGATGTGCGCATTCATCTAACGGGATGACTAATCAATTCAAGCAAGTACAAATAAAGCAATCAAAATACTACACAACAAGGTAAAAACAAAGCATTCAACACAAAATCCAAGTAGCATGCAAACAAAGCCAAACTAGAAACTACATCTTAGCCCTAGAAACAAAGTAAATTAGCTACTCATGTTCACAAGATAACACAAATAACAAGAGATGAAAGAGTTCATGACAAAACAGTGGAAAATCCGAAGATCCGTTGCAAACTCGCGTTTTTTCACTTCTCTTCCTCTTCTCCTCCTCTTGTCTTTTGCTCCAAGAAAAGTTGTCCAGATTCAATGACAAAATCCTCCTTTTTCTGGTGTGGAATATCTCATTTAATGCCCCAGATCACGCCCCCAGAGGCTTCCTTTTCGGCCTCCTTAAATTATGCTCATTTCAGATTCTAGCTGGATTTTTCGAATTAGCGTTGTACGGCCCGTACGGGAATCTGTACGGGCCGTACGCCTGTGCTTTGACTTGGAGACTTTGTGCCTCTGTTGTGGAACCTTCTGTGTGGTTGGGCAGATCTTGTACGGTCCGCACAGAATGTCATACGGACCGTATGAAAAGTAGTCAGATCCAGTTTTTCGCCCTTTTTCCTGCAAAATACCAAACAAAGCATAGCAGTACCACATTTCATCGAAATACAAGTAAAAAAATCCACATTTATAGGCTTTAAAGCACATGTTTTAGTGTAAATCAGGGCTGTAATTTAGATATAATATGGAGATTTCAGTGGTATAACAAAAGTTTTCCATACTACGATGACTTGCACAACTTATATTCTGGTATGAGCATTTTTTAATACATTGTTGTTATACATTCATTAATAAACACTAGTGGAGAACTTGGAATTAGTATCAGTTGTTTATGGGTATTAGTGTTGGACTTTGGGCGACACTAATGGAGCTGATACTAATACTTTGTAAATAACCGACACTAAAAATAAAGCATTAGTGTTGGACTTTTAATAAATAACCGACACTAATAAGTATTAATGTGGGTTATTTATTAAAAGCCCGACACTAATAAGTATTAGTATGGGTTATTTATTAAAAGTCCGACACTAAAAGTATTAGTGTCGGTTATTTATTAAAAGTGCGACACTAAAAGTATTAGTGTGGGTTATTTATTAAAAGTCCGACACTAATAAGTATTAGTGTGGGTTATTTATTAAAAGTCCGACACTAATACTTATTAGAAGTTATTTTAAAATTACATATTATGTTGTAGAAGTTATTTTCCTAAGGAAAATGCCAAATCACTTCTTCATATTTGAAACATATTGAAAACCAATACTTCACTTATTCCAGTATTTGTTTTCATTTCTTCTTGATTGACGGAATTATTAGTTGAGATTTCAAGATCTTTTCATATGTTATTAATTATGAGAAAAAACAATTCCAAGTAATCACTTCATGTTGTATTGCTTCAAGTACTAATTGGGAGTGTTATAAATGAGCTATGGAACATTTTTTTACATATTCTCATATATAACGCGCTGCATTGATTTTTAGCTTTTGATATACAATTTTCAGGATGTATTGCGAATGGTTCATATCGTCGTGGAAGTAACTATTTTGCAAATTCTGAGAATCAAGCTGAAATGAATTCTCCTAGTTCGACAATCCCTGCTCCAGGAAGTTTAAATGATTTTGAGATTGATGACGATTTCCTTGGTACTTAGACATTTGACCATACCTATACCCAAGCTCAAGGACCGTCCTCCACCCAAGCAATACCTAATGTTCACACGCCTCGCTCGATTAGAGTTTCTTCTTCTAGTAAGACAATTCAGAAAAAGAAAAGAAAGACCATGTCTGAATTTCATGAGAATTATTTGGAATATAAGAGAGAAGAGTTAGCTAAATACTGTGCTGTCATGAAAAAGAATGCAAACAAGAGTGTTGAGTGTGCTGACAAGTTTTCAGTTGTTGCTGCAATGGAGGCATACGAACAATTACCGGATTTTGATATGCTTGACTTTGTTAATGCAAGTGATATGCTCATTTTGAAGGCTGAGACCCGTGAGGCATTCCTAACTGTAAGTGAAGAACATCGATCAGAATGGATTAAAAGGATGATTGAGTTGTGGAAGTCCAATTAGTAAGGTTAGCTATGTGTCATTTTGGAAATATTGGTGTTACTTAGGTTTGAACCTTTTGTGAAATATTAGTGTAGTGGTATGAAATGTATGTTATATTTTGGAAACATAGGTGTATATTTTGGAACTTAGACTATTGCACTAATGTATATTTTGGAAACACAGGTGTATATTTTGGAACTCATAATATTGTAGTTTATTTTAGAACTTGAGAGTGTGCTTTGTGATCAAATAAACTTGATTTTATCTTGTGAGCCTGTTGTCAGATATGTGACTAATGTAGGAAAATTTTGGTTTTTTGTTTTGTCCTCATTGGGGGTTATGGCTGCATACTGGTATTTTGCAAATGAGTTATTTCAAGGGCTATTTTTTGGCATTTTGTCAAATATACCATAGATATATTTAGATGGCTTAAATCGTCTTATGTGAATACTAAATACTGATATAGTTAGAATTTTGGTCAGCTTTCAAAAAAAGTATTCATGATCGATACCAATATATAAGTATCAGTTCGGTACAGAAGATACAATGAAAAAACTATCCAACAACTAAAAATGTTAGAGAGCACTATAATTTTTTTTTAATATAATCTTAACATGCTAAATATTAAACAAAAGATACATGGATAATCTAATATAACCAAATAGAGGATACATTGAAAATAAAAAAATAAAATAATAATATGATAAACATGCTACATATTAATTAGTCCAAACTTCTTCTATATGTAACATAATCATTCCACATACGCATAGCAATTTCTTTTCTCGTTTGATGTCCTGCATGGCGCTGATTGTTTAGTGCCTGCACATCTTCACCATACTCTTCATTCTCATCTGGTACATCTACAATTTCACCTAGATCTACGGTATGATATGTTGCATTTGTAGTCCAATTGTATCTTCATTGTGATTAACAATGAAATTATGGAGAATACATGTTGCATGGACAAAATTACTTTGTGTATCTATTGTATGATATGTTACTACTTTTAAAATAGGAAATCACATTTTTAATATGCCAATGATACGTTCAATATGATTTCTCAGTTTGCATGCTGAAGATTAAAAAGCTCTTTATAATTGCGTGGTTGTTCATTTGCTAGACCTTGCTCCTACACATGATACTGGATACCTCGATATGGTGCAAGAAATTTGGGAGTATTTGCATAACCGGCATCAACTAAATAATATTTATCTTGTGGTACCGTAAATCCATCATCTAATGCACTCTTCAATACAGTTGCATCAGATGCTGATCCTTCCCATCCGGCCATTACATAAGTAAATCGACGATCAAAATCACAAACAACCATAACATTTTGTGATAATGTTTGTTTTCTATTTCGAAAAAGGATCTTGCTTCTTTTCCTCAATGGTTATTGGAATATGAGTTCCAACAATAGCACCGATGCAATCCTACACATCTAACGATTGATATTATTAATTGGTTTTTTAATTTTTACTATGTACAACAAAATTATTTTAAAATAATTCAAATAAAAGTACCTTAAAGTAAGGATAGAACTCCGAACGAGATGCAATAAACTCGGATGACAGTTGATTGATAGCATTCAACACACTATTAAAATAACGACTCACAGTGTCACCTGAATGTTGAAATCGTTCTTGCACACTACGATTGTTTGCATTCTTCGCAAGAGAGTACAAAAACATTGCTACTTGCTCTTCCACCTTTACCAATTCATCGGAAAGTAAGTGCTTCTCTTTTAACAATCTAAATAAAGCTTGGAAGACATAACTTTCCATACAAAATTCTCGTCTACAACGACACTCATGACTGTCTAGAACTTCATTGACATACATGAGCCCAGTTAAAATTGAAGTATGACAAGGAGTTAGCTCGAACAAGTTTCTCTCTATGTGGGGTGTAATCACGATTGTATATTCATCATGATCATCGTTAATTCTACGCAAGTGGAAAGGTTCCATATTTTTGGTTTCTTATAGATGTGTATATGGAAGTAGAGTGAAAATTATTGAAAGGCACGCGCGCGCACACACATACACAGTTCTTTCAATGTCTCTAACGTTTAGAACATTGAATGCATCTTTACCCATTATATTTTTTTTCAATTACCCAACGGCTATATGTCCAGAGATTTTGAAATTTCAAAATTCATAAATGCATCTTCAAATAATAAATGCAACGTTCAAATAATAAATGCATCTTCATTAAAGAGATTTTGAAATTATAGTATGAAACATATACAAGAGTCTTCAGTAGCAAGTATAAACATCTTAACACTTCTCATTCAAAAAAAATTATATTTTACTAAATAATAATTAATTGGGAAATTATGTTATATTTTATTTATTTATTTAATTGAATTATTTATAATTTATTAAAAAAGAAAATTGTATAGTATCAAATATTTTAGAAAGAAAAATATGATTTCCCACAATTAATCCCACGGTACAACCGAACACTTATTTTAACACATTCCCATAATCGATTCTATGCTTACCTGTCATTATGGGTTCCCGCTTTTGAAAAAGTGAATTCTCATCCCCGTCAAATCCCATCCCGTATAATCCCATGACATCTGAACATGCCCTAATAAGATATAATTTAGGAAATATACCTGTTCTCTCCAAAATACTTATTAAGAGTACAAAATGTAGGTCAGTTGGACAGTACCTTGCTTAGTCTTACTCCAACAACTTCTCTTCACTCTTTTGACTGCTATTGGAATTGAACAAAAGAAAAATAAATCTTCTGGTAATTACAAACACGAACAAATCCTGAAGTTTAAATTAAAGAGTTGCGGATTCCAATATAGATCCTTGTCTGAATAAAATTACTCAAAAGTACAAATATTTTTTAAAATTACAAAAGCCAACTGCAATTGTATGTTTTTATCATTAAAACTTCAAAAATGCAGAGGTTCATTCCTTCTGAATTTGGGACGGAATTAGATTATGATTTATGACCACAGAGTCGGAACGACAAAAGTATCGTTGTTGTTTGGTGAAAAGGCTCAGATAAGGCACACAATCAAAGCCCATACACTTTCATAGTGATAAATTCCTTTGCCGGGTACTTCCTCCCAACCATGAGTCAGTCAGGACTATCTGGCCCACCCACTGACAAGTACACTATTTTTGGTGATGAAAATACGAAAGGCAAAAATTTTCTCTTTTCAAGGGTAAAACCGTAAAAGTAAGCTTAAAAGGATTTAATTCAATGGGTTTATTAGATCTTTAATTTTAGCTTACCTGTTTATTAGATGTTGCTCTCTAACAAGAAAAATACTATACAAGTTCAGAAATGACAAAAATTTGATTAACAGGTACAATTTTAGTTCTGATGACCAAGATATACTGTTCTGATGTTGAAAATAACATATACATTTTGATAAGAACAATACTTCAATACATCAATATTTCTATTTTTTGTTAGGGTAATTATAATATCCCCACCTATTCATCCCCCATTCATTCTCCAACTAACTAACTTTTTATTTCAACTTAACTACCATTTTTAACAACCTTTATTTATTTATTTTTTCTTTCTTCCTCTTCCACCTCCATCTTCTTCTTCCACCTCTCTCTCCCACCTCCACCTCCGCCTCCCTCTCCCACCTATGATTCCACCTTTCTCTCCTACCTTCGCCTCCGCCTCTCCCTCCTCCGCCCCTACCTCCATCTCCCACCTCTGTCTCCGCCTCCATTTTTCCATCGATAAGCTCTCTCCCTCTTCCACCTCCCACCCTCTCCCACCTTGAAATAGTGAATACGATAAGCTCCATCCCTCTCATACCTCCACCTCTGCCTCCGCCTCTATTTTTCCCATCTATGCCTGCAGCTCCCGTTCCAACGGACGTTCTGCCGGAGATCATCTGTCACTCCATCCCAATCAAGCACGCCTCTGCCGGGTTGAATACTTCAACATGTATGAATGAATACTTCAACGTGTATGAATGAATACTTGAGCATGTCTCTGCCGGGTCAAATCCATCACTGTCGACTGTATCAAAATATTTTTGTATCTGTGGATGCAATTAATCCCTTTCATGTCTATGCTCTCTTTCCTCATAAAGTAGAGAGTTATTTGTAAAGAACAAAGCTTTATTAATGATGAATTAAGCCACTATGTATTAAGAAATGATATAATTTTTTTTGTGAAACAAAATAGAGGTATACGAATGAATACTTAATATCTTAGGTATAAATATTTGCGTGACAAGATATGAATACTTGTGCAATGGATAACTCGAAAGTATGTAATCATGTATCTCATTTGAAAGATAAAATTGTGTAGAAAAAAAAATCACCTCTAAAAACGTGTAAAAGATGGATGAGTGATGTGTTAAGTTTTTATATTTGCACTTGCACAGTGAGGATGAATACTTTCTCGATGAGAATGAATACTTGTGCAACGGACAACTCGAAAGTATGTCATAATGGATCTCATTTGAAAGATAAAATTATGTAGAAAACATTCATGGTTTTAGATTTGCAAAATTCATCACTGATCGTTAGAAATATTGATTACATTGAATAGAGAAAAAAACCACCTCTAAAAACGTGTCCAGTTTTTTTTTTTAAAATACTCGATATCTTAGGTATGAATATTTGATGTGTTATATATGAATACTTAATGCATTATAGATGAATACTTGTGCGCGCCAGTTGTAAAATCGTTCAAATATTAGATGGTCCTCAAATAGTAAGTAGTCCCCCTAGGTAGTTAGTAGTTATTCAAGTAGTTAATAACTGAGAGATAAATAGGGGATTGTTATGGGAGATAGCCAGTTGCTCTCTTTTTGTTAATATGCTACTACAACATTCCTTTTTAAAACGGTTGTCTATTAGACAAACTGAGTCCAAATGCTATGGCACTACTAGAATCTGGGTTTATTGCATGTGTAGATCCAGTTTGTTGCAAGGTAAGGACGGCCCTTGCAACAGAAATGACATTTCTGGATTCCTCAAACTTATTGCAAGGGTAGACCCTTGCAACACCTATCGCTTGCAAATGTGTGATGTGCAACCATGCAACTATTTTCTATCTACCCTTGCAATTATGTTTTGGAGGTCAGATATTATAATTAATTAGAGTTCCTTGCAACAACTCAACCCCATGCCCATGCAACAACTCAAACACATGATAGATATTATATTTTATTAACCGGCCTTGCAACTACTTATCCACTTGTGCATGCAAAAGCTTGGACTGACTGTTTTTGTTTAATTGCATAGGCCCACCCTTGCAATTGTTTAGTTCTTGGAAACAGATTCATTTCTGTTTATCTGATATCTCCTTTTTAATGATATTTTTTATTATGAATCACAACAACATAAATAATAACAATATATAAGAATTAAATACTTTGATGATTTCAATTTTTGCATTTAGAACAAACACTCCAAAATAAATGAGAAACAAAAATAATTGTACAAACTTTGTACAAATTTCCGAGAAGAAAAATGATTTATGTAAAAGATTATACAAATTTATATCAATGGCATAATCTATCCATTTGTGAGCCCGCAATCAAATCTTTGAAAAACCAATATTTTTTTAAATTATCTCAAATGTGCAGCTAGGCTCCGAAATAATTTGATGGAGCCCCAATGCATATGAAAACCAACAGAAAACAAAAATTCTACTATGCAGTTGTACTAAAAAATACCCTCTCCAATATTTTGATTCATGAAAAATTTACTCTCGATCTCAAAAACTTATCGCTAATCCTACACCAATCTCCTCAGCTAGTTCATTCCACAAAGGAAGGAGGGTTAACATTGCAAGAACTAAGGCGACTATTAAGGTTGTTTGTCTTCATGTACCCCCCGTCAGTTACATCATTCAAGCATGGTTTTCCATGTGCTCTCTGAATTCAAGAATGTATCAAATTTATAATATCATGATATATGAAACTATGATCTAAGTAACTTTTTTTAATGGTCAACTAAAGTAGAATCCTATTGCAGAATAAATCCTATCTGTTGCATTTGTTTGCAACTTGATCCCAAGAATTCATATTTAACCAACAATATTGTTTCATTTTGTTGCTAGCAAACAACACCCCTACAGTTTCTGGTGCAATGGAAAAGGCATGGTTAAGTATTCCCAATTATAATTCTCTTCTGTTGGATCAAGGTAACTAGAACCAAATAAATAGTAAAGAAATTTAGATATATACCCATCATAATTTTATTTTCTATTTTAAACTCAGAACAAGAACTAATAATAATTAATGGAGAAGTTTTTTAGATGTCTACACAATGTCTAATGGTGAAGCAAATTTGTAATCCTTTTCCTTCATAGATTTGCCCTTCCGCTTATGAAACACACCTCTTCCTGATACTGATATGGAAGATAATATCAGTTGTACATTTTTGTTCTACACAGAGAAACAAAAACCCCAATTGGTTTATTCAACTATGCCATTTTCCGACCAAAATGATTTGCAAATTATGCCTTACTCATGCGAAATAGTGGAAAGTTGAACTAGCTGCTATATAAAAATTCTAGAATTGGGTTGTGAAATTCTAGTATTTTGGTTCAGGCATTTCATCAAACACTTTAAATGCATAAATCAATGACAACAAAATTAAGCCTTCCACCTATTTTACCAATCAGCAGTAAAGAAGGAAAAAAAAATTAACCGGAGAAAAAGATAAGCAACAAACAATTAAGATTATTAGAAGCACATGTGATTAATTTCAGTTTTATTTTGCTTCGCTTTTGGTGCTAGTACTGTAATCGGCAGCCACGAAGTCACCATAAGAAATCAAAATTTAGAAATGAAAACTCACAACTGTAACTCTTGTGCTCTATTTGCTAGATGTGATGGAGAACAAAAGAGGCGCAGGTACAGAGAATTTGAGGGTCAGGAGAGAAAAGAAGTGCAGGGGTACATTTGGGAGGAGAAGAGAAACGGGTATGAGCCTTTACGGAGAAGAGAAAATTTTTAAATTTATCTAAGGAGTGGATACTATTCAACAAATAATATAAAAACAATTAAAAAATATTCAAATTTTTAACGGTTTATATGACCAAATCATACTTATAATTATCAATTTATAGAATTTCAACATTATTTACCCCTTCAACATGTGTCAATAGAAGTGAAAATATTTAGTGAAATTTAGTCAATTCAAATCAAAATTCTACTTTAATTTAGAAAATTTTTTGCTATGGAAATTAAATTAATGAAATTTATGCAATGATTAGTGTTATAACATATTTATTGTTTAATTAAATGATTTTGATAGATTTAAGTTATATAGCATTACATGCATGTTGTATATATGACTCACATCTTCTATACATGAACACAAAACATTAACTCTTGTTTCGTGAGTTAATGAAGATGCACGTGAATATGTCATCCGTTGGTCAATCAGAACCGTTTAAATTAAGGAACACTGCATTTATTGTTATGCATCCAAATTTGATGAAATTTTATTTTTATTTACCCATCCATCTAGTTGATCGAAAATTGAAGCATCGTATGGCTATAAACACTCTGTGTTGGATCGAAGCTCATACATAATCATACTTTCAAACTTTTATGTTGGTTATGTTCAATGTTCTCCCTTGATCATTTAAAAATAGATTTGGAATGATTTCATTGTAGATCGACCGTTGATTTCCCCGCGTGAAAATGAACGGTCCGAAAATATTTTCTAAATTTGAAGGTGCATATAATGATGAAAGTCTATAAAAAATATCATGTATAAGTATTATTTGATCATATAATATGTAAAAAAAATAAAAATAAAATTTTTGAATTTTTTTTATATGTACTGCTGTACATACATTAGACAAATTAGTATATATCAAACTTCTATGCCGTCCGATAAGTGAAGAATGGTCTTGATTTATTCATTTTGAATAGCTGTGAGCAAAGAGGCTCAATACTCTAAGGTAATATAATACTTTTGTTTAGATCCAGCGGTAGATAATGTAGGATCCTTGAATATTGGTGCATAAAGATGATCACATCGTCCGATCTAAACATTCATATTATGTTACCTCAAAGTATATAAATTCTTTATTTACATCTAACTTTTCATTTCTCCCTTCTCTCTGTACGCAACCGCCTAACTTTTCATTTTCATTTTAGATGTAGGGTTTTTCATCTCCCCTCTCAGGAGTCAGGAGAATTTCACCTTCCCCCAATTTTTGCAACTTCCCTCCTATTTTTTTCATTTCTCGCGCTCTCTTCAGCGGCTCTCTCTTAAAAGAAAACCCTAGATCTAAAATGGTCGGAAGAGGAAAGGCGTTAGGTGATCGGTGCGACCAAGGTCACAAAGGCCACCTCCGAGAGCAGCAAGGCGGGGCTACAATTCCCCGTAGGTCCGATTACACGATTTCTGAAGCAAGGTGGTGAGAAGCGCAGAGAAGCTGGTGGAGACGGCCATGGCTTAGTGAGGTATTGGAACTGTTACCAAGCACATTTCTACTTTCAAACCCCAATGAGGCCGTAGGTACCTCTCCCACTTCTCTCTGTTAACTTCTTGGAGGTCTGTTCTTGTTAAATTTAACTCTATTTTGGAATTGAGGTATATTTGAGCTAGGTTTGTCAGAGGCACGTTCTAGCACTTTTTTTGTTCTTCATTTTCAAAGCAGTGACCACGATTTATGATTTAAAACTGTTAATTCCAAAGCAGTGACCACGATTTCTAAGATACTGTTAATTCCAAATCAGAGCGTAGTTGGTAAGTTTAACTCAGTTCTGAAATACTGCAACATGCAACTTGAAAAATTGATACACGTAACATGTAACTTTAAATTTTTGTGAAACTGTGAAAAATTCGATTCAAAAGTGAAAAATTGATACATATGCACACTTTCATCATTTATTTAATGAATTACTTATTTATTTTAATTTTAGGTTTCACCACTAGATGCCGTTAGTTATTTCCTCTATCCAAAGGTAATTTAGTGGACTTAGAATTTTAATTTTGATTTAAAATGGTGGATAATTAGGTTTTTGGGGGGTTGCAGATGTCAGTACAGATGCTATTAATGTGGAATGCTAGAATGCTGTTACAAAGTTCAAACTTCTCTGTTGTTACAAAGTTTTGGTTGATTTACACAATGGTCCCTGAATGACAATTTATTTACTGTTTTGGTTTCCATATTTCTAGAAGTCGACTTTTGCAAAGGTTAATTTATGAATTTGCATAATACTTTGGTTATACTTAAAATTTTTTTAAGGAAGTCTGAATATAGTGAATTGAAACAAGGCATCTTTGTTGCAAATTTAACAATTTCTCTCTAAACAAATTTCTCTTTAAAAAATAAATAAATATGAATATGATTTATGCACTTCTTTTATGCTTTCTGAATTTTGGACATTTCACGAATTCATCTTTCATGCAGGCTTACGAGTGAAGATTAATGTTGCTGGTTTCTTGACAAAGGCTTTGTTTAATATTGGCTATAACTTGTGAGTATTTATCTGCTTTTTAACAATCGACTTCAATTTAATTCTTTTTCAGCTTTTTGTAGTAATTTAATTCTTTCTTTCCCTTATTTTAACAGCAAGAAAGTCCACAGAAAGATGTTTGACAAGCTCGTCTTTTCTTCGATAACTTTAATAAACTACCAATTTTCCCTTATTTTGTGCAGGATTATGTACATATGATTTTGCTGGCATTGTGATTTACATAAAAATTGTAGTGAGTATATTCTACATATGTTTGAAAGAAAATGATGCAATAGTCACAGATGAATTATAAAGCCTATTGCGTATTCTGAGAAAGCTGATTATTTAAAATCGAGTCACACATGAATTAGTTTTAACTGATTGCACCTTGTGTTAACATGTACCATGTAGGAAGATTTTGAGAATTTCTGGTCAGAGTGCCCATGGGATGAAGACCTTAAGTATGCAACAGCTGTTTGTGATTTTGTATGTCCAACACAAAATCCCTTATTTTGACAGCAAGAAAGTCCATAGAACTCCCTTTCATATTTTCTAACTTCATATTTTTTTTTTTTACTTCAGGTTAAAAGATGTTGGGCGGGAGAGTTAAGCTGATTTGTGTTGAACTTTGATCCCTTCTTAAAACTTCATTACTTACAAGCTCTATCAACTTCTATTTTAATTTCAACTCTAGTTGTTCAGCACTATAAGACGTAGGCTCATGTTGTTGTACTATTGTTGTAATACTTTTTGGTATTTTGATGCAATATATTATGTTGATTGTTGCTAATTACATGTTTTATCTCTATATTTCAATGTGTTTATGTAAATCTGGTTCAATGGAAAATGAGAAATTTAAAAATTATTAGCTTGGTATCGGATTAGTATCAAAATGGTACAGGCAGAGGATTGTAGAATTAGGGAATATGGTGATGTATTGTAAATATTGGTCATTATTTGTGTTGGTATATAAATGCAAATATTAAGAACTATAGAGCATGCAAAAAGTATCATTGCTAACCTTGCAAATAGTCAAGTGGGACCCACGAGTGTTAGCCTTGCATATAGTCAGGTGGGACCAACATGTGTTAGCCTTGCATATAGTCAGGTGGGACCTACGATGTTTACCCTTGCAAATACTATAAACGGGGTCAACTAGAGAAGTATTAGCATGCGCAGTTGTTGCAAGGCTAGGCGCTTGCAAAAGTCAGAAAATAGTTGTTGCATGAGTGTCCTTGCAAATACTTAGTAGTTGTAAGGAAAGCAGTTGCAAGGTTATTATTGCAAGGGTAAGCACATGCAACAAGCCATTTTCAGATGCATGCAATAAACTCAGATTCTAGTAGTGTGGGTAGTCCGCACAATTATTATATCTTATTGAATTCTTTTACATATATATGAGAATCAGATCTGGCACATTGAGTATTTACTTTTTAAGCATTACTTTCTAATAGGAGATGCGTGTTCAAAATACTATTCTAGCTGAATTTTCAATTTTGTTAAAAAGAAACAAAACTAGAACACGATTCTTTCCACCTAAAAATTGTTCCTACGTTTTATTATGAAAAAAATGTACATAACCTATATGGTGTTTTTCTTCTCAGTAATCATTATGAATGAGGATAACATTGGCATGTACACCATCAAGGCGAATTGATGACCCAAGAACCTTGAACAAAGTACTTTACCTTCAACTGGCCGACAACACACTCTCACAAAACGATCTCATTGCACTCTGGGAGAAAAAACGAGCAAGACCTTTGTGCTTGATGTAAGCTATGCTGCATATGTTAAGGGTGACCAAATTGGATTTGAAACCGATCCCTTGGCCGGTGTCAAAGCTTCCGAGCTCTATCCTGATGTAGAGTACACTACTGTTGACCAGTATCGGACTAGGTAATTTGTTTAATCAAAATTTGAATGTGTTACTTGTTCTTGTCTTGTAACAACATTATTGTGAGTAATATGATTTGGATATTCGTTAGAGCCTAGTGGAATGTATGGTTGCTCTTCTTGTCAGCCCATGGAGTTCTATATTTTTTGCATGTTGAATAATGTTATATTGTTGATCCTGACTCTAGCCGAGAAAAGGTAATCATGCTGATTCTAAACTCTGAAGTGTGGGTATTTGGTTCATGCATATGGAGAAAATCAAATGAAGCAACAATTTGAGTAAAAATCACACCAAAAAAAAAAAAAAAAACACTTATACATAGCAGCTCAAGCATCAGGTCCAACATTGAATTTGAAAGCTAGAGATACATCTAAACCTCAAACTTCAATTAATTGAACCCTCGAGCAACCATTTTATTTTAGTACTATCTCACATTACACATGCATGCAACAGAACTCACAACACACAACAATAATTGACCCACAACATTAAACATACCACAATACACACTGGCAGGATTCAGGATTGATCACTACGGAAACAAAACCACCATGATCTTACTTTCTCCATACATAATTCGAAAGCTTCTCACTCTCTCCTCAGCAGCGTGGCAATGACACGTGACAGTCAGAGGCCACGCGACGGCTGTTGCTGCCATAAACATAACCTGCATAGACTGGGTTGCGTGCGTATTGGCAGAGGCATGCATGGCTGCTGCATCTTGAGACTGGAACAACACGCAGGAGGGGTGGCGCTGCCATACATGATTGGCTCCACACATGGGCTCAGCTGCGTTATATCGCATGTGATTGCTTTAACTTTAACACATGGAGAGTACTGCAGGATGAAACAAAGGATCAGAACATAGAAGAGGAGGAGCGTGACGGTCTTCGTCTTCATCTTGGATGGATTGTTTATGTGCCTTTGAGAGAGAGAGAGAGAGGAGGAATGGTTGTTTGAGGAGGCGGTTTATTTATAGAGGTGCGCTAACAGTACTTAAAATTTTTTTTTTTTTTTTTCAATTTTATCTTCAAAACTGCTTTTACCACTTATGATTAAAAAAAAAAAAATATATCTTCCACTTCACAAGCAGAAAAAAATGCATCAGCGTACACATTCAATGTACAGATGCATATGCTAAGATGCGTTGTGCCCTACTAATTATTTAATTGTATATGACGTTATATTTTCATTGTCAATTTACACCTATTCTGTCATATTTAAATCCTGGTGTTGAACTTCATCTTTTTGGTGTTCAAACGATGATTATCGAGTTCAAACTTGGACTGAGCTGTTAACGAGCTAGCTCGTTAGTGGCTCGGTCTAGATTAGGGGTGTCAATGGGTACGATACTGGGAGGGTGGAACCATTTTCATACCCATACCCACTAAGAATTGACCTTACCCATACCCTACCCATACCCGTTAAGAATTTGTCTTACCCTACCCTACCCATACCCGTTATGATTAACGGGTAACGAAACGGTAGTGGGCGAATAACGAAAATACCAATATAATGGTTCGGACAGCATATGGTCAATTTTGTCATTTGTTACATTCTTTCTTCTAACATTTCATTCCATCTCATTCAATTATTAAATATATATATTCATAGTATAGCCTTGAGAAAGCTGACATGTAATGCAAAATTCAGACGCTAACACCTGAGCTGACATTAATGGATTACTTATTTAGACCAAACAATACATTATTGCCAGAAAATAAGGTGATGATATATTTTATTTGAAACATGAAATATTTCCATTTGTAGAATTGAGAAAAAAACAATAACGATGAATAAGGAAGAAAACAAGGAAATGAATTCGTTGATATATATGTCTCTAGCGTTGATACAAGCATACAACAATATGAAAAGAAGAAAAATAAATAAATTGGATATAATATTGATATATTTATATATAATATATTTCATATAATTACCCATTACCCAACGGGTACGAAATAACCTTTACCCGTACCCATACTCGTTTATCTAACGAAAAAAAATCTTTACCCATACCCATACCCAATAAACTAACGAAAAAAAAACCTTACCCATACCCGTCTTATCGAATACGATACGGGTAGG